>NW_019154087.1:403803-626287 GCF_002288905.1 Enhydra lutris kenyoni
GGGCTCTCTGCTTGGCAGGGAGCCTGCTTCCTCCTCTCTCTCTGCTTGCCTCTCTGCCTACTTGTGATTTCTCTCTGTCAAATAAATAAATAAAATCTTTGAAAAAAAAAAAAGGAAATAAGTAGAGGACACACTTCTAACTGGTGAAATCAGGGTCAAATCAAGGAACATTTCCTACTCCCAGGGTTAAGTTACTTTTTTATATCTGACAAATGGAATTTCAGATTTCTACAAGTAAAAGAATACTGTAGATCTTTCATTCTTCTTAAGTCTGAATGAATTGTTTATTGTGATTATCTTATCCCTGTCTTACTTCTGATTATTGAACATATAAGATGGGATAAATAACTTTTTAATTCATAGAATTATGGATCAAGTGAGGACTCTCTACTCTCAAACCTGAAGATATTATTGTGATCTATCCTATATTTTTGCTTTTAGGCCAAAGATTTTAGTGACTCAGTATATCCTCTGATTGCAGGGGTGGGTAAGTGGAGGTGATATTCTGCCTATGGGAAAAGGAAGGAACAAAATATATGGTGACCAAAAATATGCACTTTTATAAACTTCATATTCTTCAAAAATATCTGATCTTCCTTCCTATTGGAATATCAAATATCTATACCATGTTAAACAGATTACTCATGGAAGTGACACACGTCACTTCCAATCAGAAGTGATTGGAAGCTCTAACACATAGCTTTCTATATTCTCTCTCTCTCTCTCTCTCTCTCTCTTCTGCCTCTGTAATTGTGGAAGCACTTAATGGAATATAGCCTTCTTAGCCCCCATCCATAAATGTTCTAGATGAAGAGAGGCCCATGTCTTGACATGTAGCAAAAGTGAGAAATATACTTTATTGGTTGAAATCTTTGAGATTTTAAGGTTGTTTGTTTTTTATGACATAATTTAGCCAATCCTAACTTCTATTCCATCCCTCCCCTACCCCTGTGTGCCTTATTAAAATAATAAAAGGCTAATTTAATTGAATAAACACTCCTCAGAGGATGTCATTAAACTCTGATCAGGAGTAAATCTAATTATTGTAAGCCAAACATAGTGATCTTACTATTCTCATCAATGCTTGCTTTTTTTCTTGGGCATTTGACAACATTCTGGGTAATGAGTTGTTAGGGAATTTGGCTCATGTTTCTGAGAAAATATCCTTTTAAAAATGAGATACATATAATCTAGGTATATGCCGGACATTCTGCTAGGTACATTTTTTTTACTAAACAGGATGTTTAAAACTTCAGCAGTCACCTTGCAAACATTAGCAGAACTAGTGAAAATTCAAAGCCCATTCTGATCAATAAAGTAGAACAAAAGATGGAAGGATACTGGGTCCTTTGTAATATGATTGACTCATTGTATTTATTCACCAACTCAAGAACTCTTCTACCATAATCCCTTTTGTCATGTAAATTAATAGTTGTAGGTTGATTAAACTGGGTAAATTGAGATTTAGTTTATCTTGCCAGACATAAGTTAGATGAGATAAAGAGAGCATTTCCATTGAATTATATATATTTTGAAAAAGTATTTAGCTTATAGTCTTATCAAGTGTAAATGCATGATTCTTACTGATCTATTGAAAAATACCATACACATCCATTTTTTATTATATTATTAAAAGTAAATTGGTACTTAAATCTAGGAACCACCAAATTAATGTTAAGTAGTAACCATATTTTTTTTTAGTAACTACATGTTTTGAAACTATTATGTACTTACAGATTTCTCATTATAATTTATGAATTTAGAGGCTACTTAGTTTAAAATCAGTCAGATATTTTTAAAAACTTCAGGGAAACTTTTTTGATATTTTAACAATTAAAACAACCTGGCTGGGCTCTACTGTGTTAGTTTTTTTTTTTTTAAGATTTTATTTATTTATTTGACAGAGATCACAAGTAGTCAGAGAGCCAGGCAGAGAGAGAGGGGGGAAGCAGTCTCCCTGATGAGCAGAGAGCCTGATGTGGGGCTCAATCCCAGGACCCTGAGATCATGACCTGAGCTGAAGGCAGAGGCTTTAACCCACTGAGCCACCCAGGTACCCCTACTATGTTAATTTAAATTGATGTTTCTCAGTAACTCTTTGACTATGTAACTATTAAAAATTATTAAGTACTAAGAATCTTTAGTTAGTGGCCCCATTCACCCATCTGCAAAACCAGAAAGTCACTCAGGTCCTTCCCATGTTACATCTTTTCACTCAGTCTTCAATCTTCCATTTCTCATTCTAAGAATTCATGTGATTAGATTAGGTCCATTTAAAAAATACAGCATCACTTGCCCATGTTAAGGTTTTAAATTCAGCTGATTATCAACCCTAACTCCATATGCAACATTTATTCCCCTTGATGAATATGTAGGTAAGATATATAAGGTAACATATTCACAGATCTTGGGATTTGAACATAGACATCTCTGGAGAGTTATTTGCCTAATACAAAATACAAAAAAAATCTAACTCAAGGAACTGGAGTACACAGCATTTGTTTGTGTATTTCTACTTAGTGTAATATATTCCAAAAACAAATACCAATAAATAAACCTTAATTTTCATTCTTTTTTCCTATTATTACTCATGATGATGTTAACATTATATTCGAACTATTTCACATATATTTTTTACTTGCATATATTTTATACATACTTATATAACAAAGAAGCAATTATATGTATGTTGCTGACTACAATAATTTTGCAGAAGAGATAACTATAAATATCAAGGAGTCTGAGTGAGGCCAAGAAGCCAGTGAGTCTCATGCTCTGTCCTCTTGGCCTCCTACCATTATGGAGTACCTCAGGTTCGGTTTGAAACAGGACCAGGTTTTCTTTTGCTTTTCATTATTTAATTTTTTTATTTCTTTTTTTCATTCTTTCTTTCTTCTTTCATATTTTATTTATTTATTTTTAATTTTTAATTTTTTAGTTTTTCTTTGGAATCAGGATTATAGTTGCATTTTGTTTGTTGTTGTTGTTGTTGTTTAATTTGTTGGTTTGCTTGTTTTTATTCCTTTTCCTTTGGAATCAGGTTTATCATTTTTTTGGTTTGTCTATTTATTTCCTTTAAAAAATATTTTATTTATTCACTTGAGAGAGAGTGTGTGAGAGAGGAGAGGATCAGAGAGAGAAGCAGATTCCCTGTTGAGCAGGGAGCCCAATGCAGGACTCGATCCCGGGACTCCAGGATCATGATCTGAGCTGAAGGCAGTCACTTAACCAACCGAGCCATTCAGGCACTCTGTTTATTTCTTTTTTTTTTGTTCCCTTTCCTTTTCTCTTTTCTTGGATCAGATTTTTTTTTTAAATCAGGTTTATCTTTACAAACAAAGCACACCTAGTTAAAGATCCAAACATTCCCCACAGCAAGTAAGGAGGAACTCTGCACATGACTGACCTGTGGGAAAGAGCAACCAAACCAAAACAGCAGAGTGCACATAGCATACACCAGAGATATTTCCTGAAGCCCCAAGCCCTGGATAATGTATAAACCCTTCTTAATATAACATTATTCTAAGGGTCAAGAAACACATGTGTTTCATAACATGCAAAAGACAGAAAACTAGACATAATGACAAGACAGAGGAATTGTCCCCAAAAGAAATGTCAAGAAGAAGTCACAGCCAAGGACTTGCTTAAAACAGATATAAGCAATATATCTGAATAAGAATTTAGAACAACAGTCATAATAACATTAGCTGGGTTTCAAAGAAGCATAGAAGACACCAGAGAAATCCTTGCTGCAGAGATTTAAAAAAAAATGCAGTGGATGTAATCACAATGAGGATGGAAGGAGCAGAGGATCAAAAAGGTGACATAGAAGATAAAATTATGGAAAATAATAAAGTTGAAAAGGAGAGGGAAGGACACTATGAGATCACTTAGGGAACTCAGGGACTTCATGAAGCACAATAACATCTGTATCATAGGAAGTGCAGAAGAGGGGTAGGAAAGGGGGCAGAAGGTTTATTGAACAAATGATAGCTGAGAACTTCCCCAATCTGAGGAAAGAAACAGGCATTCAAGTCCAAGAGGCACAGAGAACTCCCCTTAAAATCAACAAAAGCAGGTCAACACCAAGACATTATCATAGTGAAAATTGCAAAATATAAGGGTAAAGAGTGAATTCTGCAAGAGCTAGGAACAAAAAGTCTTTAACCTACAAGGGTAGACACATAAGATTAACAGATTAACAGATTAACAGACACATAAGGTTATTTAGACACATAAGATTAAATGGGGAAAATATGTACCCATGAACACTGTATCCAGTAAGGTTGTCATTCAGAATAGGAGAGATAAAATGTTTTCAAGGCAACCAAAAACTAAAGGAGTTCACAAACACTAATCCACTTTTTCAAGAAATATTAATGGGGACCCATTGAGTGGGAAAGAGAGACCAAAAGTGTCAAAGATTAGAAAAGAGCAGAGACAGTCTACAGGAACAGTGACTTTACAAATAACAAAATGGCACTAAATTCATATCTATCATATTCACTCTGGATGTAAATGGATTAAATGTTACAATGGGGGGGAAAAGAAAACACAGAATATCAGAATGGATTAAAAAAAGTAAGACTCAACAATATGCTGCTTACAAATGACTCATTTTAGACATAAGGACATCTTCAGATTCAAAGTGAGGGGACTGATACTGATCTATCAGGCTAAAGGACATCAAAAGAAACCTGGTGGGCTGCCTGGGTGGCTCAATGGGTTGGGCCTCTGCCTTCAGCTTGGGTCCTGATCTCGGGGTTCTGGGATCGAGTCCCACATCGGGCTCTCTGCTAGGCAGGGAGCCTGCTTCCTCCTCTCTCTCTCTCTCTCTGCTTGTGATCTCTCTCTCTCTGTCAAATAAATAAAATCTTAAAAAAAAAAAAAAAGAAACCTGGAGTGGCCATATTTATATCAGACAAACTAGATTTTAAGCTAAAGACTGTATTAAGAGATGAAGAAAGACACTGTATCACAATAAAGGGGAGTCTATCCAACAAGAAGATCTAACAATTGTGAATGTTTATGCCCTCAATTTAGGAACACCCAAATATATAAATAAATTAATATCAAACATAAAGAAACTCATTGATAATAATACAATAATAATAGGGAACTTTAATACCCCTCTCCAGAACTGGAATGCTCATCTAAGCAGAAGATCCACAAGGAAATAAGGACTTTGAATGACACACTGGGATTGATGGACTAAAAAAAAAGCAAATAAAGCCTAAAACCAGAAGAAGAAGGGAAATAATTAAGATTAGAGCAGAAATAAATTATATAGAAATCAAACAAACCATAGAATAGATAAATGAGGCTAGGACCTGCTTCACTGAAATAATTAATAAAATTGATAAACCCCTGACCAGACTTATCAAAAAGAACAAAGTACCCAAATAAATAAAATCAATGAAAAAGGAGAGATCACAACAAAACACCAAAGAAAAACAATTATAAGAGGATATTATGAGCAATTATATGCCAATAAATCAGGCAATCTAGAAGAAATGGATAAATTCCTAAAAACATATAACCTACCAAAACTGAAACAGGAAGAAATAGAAAACTTGGACAGACCCACAGCCAGCAAAGAAGTTGGAGCAGTAATCAAAAAGCTTCCAACAATGTTTATAGCAGCACTATCAACAATAGCCAAATTATGGAAAGAGCCCAAATGTCCATTAACTATTGAATGGATGAAGAAGATATGGTATATATAGAATGGTATATTATTCAGCCATCAAAAACGAAATTTTGTCTTTTGCAACAACGTGGATAGAACTGGAGTGTATTATGAAGTAAATCAGTCAGAGAAAGACAAATATCATATGATTCATTCATAATGGAATTTAAGAAACAAAACAGATGAACATAGGGGAAGGGAAAGAAAAACAAAATAAGATTAAAAACAGAGAGGGAAGCAAACCATAAGACCCTTAACTCTAGAGAACAAACACTAATGGTTGCTGAAGGGAGGGGCTAAATGGGTGATTGACATTAAGAAGGGCACCTGTTCAGATGAGCAGTGGGTTATATATGTAAGTGATGAATCACTAAATTTTACTCTTCAAACCAATACTACCTATATGTTAACTAACTTGAATTTAAATTAAAAAAAAATCAAAATTTACATTATAAACACTATAATGTTAGAATTGATTGGAATAAATCATTATTTTATAATATTAATAGTACAAATTCATGAATACTCACATACATATTAACTGCTGCTTGTCCACTAAAAACCAAGAAATAAAAAAACCCAAATAACAATGATTATCCTAATGTTTTGTAATTACTAAATATCATTGTCCATTAAAAAGCAAAAAATAAATAAATGAATGAATAAATAAATAAAAACAGGAATTGTTAATTCCATGTCAGGTTATACCATGTCAGGTATATGTCAGGAAGCATATAATAGGACCCTAAGATATTTTTTTGTGCCAGGAAAAAAAAAAAAGAAAAAAAAACATTAAAAATAATTTGGCTTTATCAGAAAGACACAGGAAATAATATAAAGAGGATACCATTGAATCTCAAAAAGAAAAAATGCCTTTCTGATTAAACTGACTAAACTTCATTTAATATATTTATAAAAATGAGTTCTTAATGCTGCAGTAGAGAAACAGAGATAATAAAAAAGGACAACTTTTGATGTAATTAGTCTTCTTTGATAATTAATTAGAAATTTAGTTGAGGGAAATTGGAAAGGGAGGTGAACCATGAGAGACTATGGACTCTGAAAAACAATCTGAGGGTTTTGAAGGGGTGGGGAGTGGGAGGTTGGGGGAACCACATGGTGGGTATTAGGGAGGGCACGGATTGCATGGAGCACTGGGTATGGTGCAAAAACAATGAATACAGTTATGCTGAAAATAAATAAAAAATTAAAAAAAAAGAAATTTACCCTATTTTTTTGTATATAGTGTATTTCAAAGTAAATATAAAGTCATGGAGTTCATGAGAGAGAAAAAAAATCTTCATTACAGAATAATTTTAATTAATAATTTTGCAATTAAATATTGTATTAGAAAAATCATCATTTTTAAACCTCTAAATAATTTATTGATTCAAGACAAGATTAAACCACTAAATGTAATTTAGTTGAAACTAAATGTAATTGTTGAAACAATGTAGGCCTGAGGCTGACATTCCCTGAACCACTCATTTAGTCACAATAAATATTCTGTGTGTTCCTGGATGTGACATGATATGAAAATCACAAAACCATGTATGAATATTCTAGGAAAATAATGAAACACAATTAAGTCTCATTAAGCTTCTGGAGTTAATATCTTCTTTACTGGGAATACAAAAGCAGGAGAACCAGCTAAGTGACAGCACAAGTGATGAAAAAGATGGATCCAGAATGTGAGACATTCAACAGGTAAAATGATCCAGTTTCTTCAGTAAGCTGATGGCATCATAAAAAAATACAAATAGAGGTTGTTTGGTTTAGGAGAGACTTAAAAAAGCATAACAAGTAAAAAAAACCATGAATATGAATTAGATGAAAGATAT
Organism: Enhydra lutris kenyoni; assembly: GCF_002288905.1. NCBI lineage: Eukaryota > Metazoa > Chordata > Mammalia > Carnivora > Mustelidae > Enhydra > Enhydra lutris. Next base: position 411,334 of record NW_019154087.1, read on the forward strand.
TAAGAATTATTAATTTAGGTATGTCAATGGCATTGTGCTTAGGAGTAACAAATGTCCAAGTTGTTCAGAGATGCATGTCTGGGACTTGGTTTGAAATATCGGGCAAGGAGATGATGTGAGTTTATAAGTGAGTATATCAAAATATAGAGGCATGATATGTATATATTATTCTAAAATATTGAGGATATATGCAATAATTTCTTAGCAAAATATAACTTTTCAAATAAGATACACAAATAAATGCAAAATGCTTATGACCTACAACCATCAATGTTATTTCCCACAGAGAAAACAACTGGCTTAGTCAGTTTTCTGGGATACTTCTATAAAACATTCAATGAACATACAGCATCACTTTTACACAAAATATTCTACAGAAAAGAATGAGATAGAACACTCTCTACTTTTTTTTTTTTTTTTTTTAATATGCTAGCAAAACTTTGAAAGCAAACAAGGCAAGACAAATGTAGGAAGTGAAACTTATGGGCAGTCTCACTTAAAAATATACATTCAGGGGCGCCTGGGTGGCCCAGTGGGTTAAAGCCTCTGCCTTCGGCTCAGGTCATGATCCCAGAGTCCTGGGATTGAGCCCCGCATCGGGCTCTCTGCTCAGTGTGAAGCCTGCTTTCCCCCTCTCTCTCTCTGCCTGCTTGTGATCTCTCTCTCAAATAAATGAATAAATAAAATCTTAAAAAAAATAAAATGTGTGTGCTAAGTTGCTGCCCTCAGGATACATGAAATCGACTACACTAAATTAGACTTTACTGTGAATAGAAAATATAAACATAAAAGAAATAAGATAAAATCATTATAATGTAACTTTGTAGTAGTTTGTGGTGATTATAGGACTTATTAATATAATATCACATACAGCATAGAAAGTACTTCTTTAACAAGATAGAAGGGCAGAAAATATAAGGGAAAATATTAATGTATATATCTTCATTAAAATTACAGCTTTCCAGTCATCAAAAGATCCCAGACATATGACAAAACTCACCTATAGAGTTAGAGAAGATAACTTAAACACATAACAGTAGTAAGTTATTAGTTCCTAGAATCTACAAAGAAAGCTTAAAGCCAAAAAAGGAAAAGATAATCAGTAAATGGGCAAAATACCTGAAGAGACAATTCACATATATAAATATTAAAAAACTTGCTTGATTACACCAATATTCAGGGAAATGTAAATTAAATCACCATTTGCTATTCATCAAGTTACTAGAAATTAAAAATTTTGACAACATCAAAAGAGCATATGCAACAACGAAATGCTTATACGAAATTGGCAGGCATGTTCATTTTAACAGCTGCTTTCAGAAACACCTAAAATGATCTACAGTAGCAATGCAGACCCTAAAAATTTTACTCCAAAGGGGATATCTGTAGAAACTTTCCTAAATGACACAAGGAGATATGTAAAAGAAGAATGGTCAGAGTTGCATTATTTTTAATTTTGAAAACCTGGAAACAACATATCTTTCCACAAGAAAATAAATTAAATAAATTTTGTTATATTTATATAGTTGGTTAGTTTATGGCAGTAAAAATTAGGTGTTAACTGATGGGCTTCCTAAGACAGTGATCAAAATGGTAAGATTTAAATTGATGAAATCTGTGAATAATTGAGAGGTAGGGAGAAGTTGATAGTAATTTGAAGGATTGAACTACATCAAGTAAGTTATTTTTATTTAGTTTACCTTTTATTCATATATTTACTTATGTAAATATATTCATGAACATATAACTTGAAGGAGATACAGTGAGAGAGTTTTTAGAAAGTGCCTGAGATATGAGACAATTTCATAAGGTTAAAGAGCGTTATATGGGGTGCCTGGGTGGTTCAGTGGGTTAAAGCCTCTGCCTTCGGCTCAGGTCAGAATCCCAGGGTCCTGGGATTGAGCCCCGCATTGGGCTCTCTGCTTAGTGGAGAGCCTGCTTCCTCCAATCTCTCCTTCTCTCTCTGCCTGCTTCTCTGCTTACTTGTGATCTCTGTCTATATAAATAAACAAATAAATAAAATAAACAAATAAACAAATAAAATCTTGAAAAAAAAAAGGCTGTTGTATTTCTCAGAATGTTTTTGTCTCAAGAACTTGACTGCTCTTTGAGTATTTATTTCTTAAGTGTTCAGTTGTTTTCATGTTCAAATACTTTAATAAAGATTAATAACATGAAATAATTTTAATGGTAGTATCTTTTGTATTTATGCAAGTTTTCTCTTTCTGTGAAACACAATCAAACATTTTAAAGTATCTTCCTTATTGCACCGCTGGGCATTGTATTGGCATGGTCTAGCAGCCAGTTCTAAATGGTTTACCTCACACATACGTGGCAGTTCCAATGCTTGTACTATAGAAGAGTATTAAATTCCTGGGGTTTGGATTAGAAAGGTAGTTGGACATTGAGCAGTGATCTGCTTACTGTAGCATAAATCCTAGTATCCTTAGCAAAATTCTATCCCTGGTGTATCTCTCTCTGGGAGGCAAGCAGCTGGGAGCTGTGTTCTTTTTCACTGCCCCCCCGCTTTTTAAAGATTTTATTTATATTTGAGAGAGAGAGAGAGACAGAGACAGAGAATGATCAGGCAGAGAGAGAGAAGCAGACTCCTCATTGAGCAGTGAGCCAGATGTGGGACTTGATCCCAGGACCCTGGGATCATAACCTGAGCTGAAGGCAGATGCTTAACCAACTGAGCCACCCAGGTTCCCCTCACTGCCTTTTTAATAGAAAACCGGGATGACTTTTTCAAATTTTTTCCCAAAGATTGTAAGTAAAATTTATTTCTTTGATTTTAACAACACAGAGACTTTAATTGTGTAAGTCAAGTTTCAACCAGAAAAGCAGAACCAGGTTGAAGGATATATTAAGAGATTTGTTGTAAGGAATTGGCTTTCCTGATTGGGGTGATGGCTAGGCAATCTGAGAATCACAGGGGGTGGTGAAGAGAAGTCATAAACAATAGTAAATGAATGAATATGTATATGTTCTGATACAATTTACTTATGGACACTGAAAATAGAATTTCATATAATTTTAACATATTATGATATATTCTCCTTTTGGTTTTTTTTGTTTTTTTTTGTTGTTTTTAAGGTTTTGTTTTTATTTATTTGAGAGAGGGTGAGAGAGAGCATGAGAAGGGAGAAGGTCAGAGGGAAAAGCAGACTCCCGGTGGAGCTGGGAGCCCAATGCCAGACTCAATCTTGGAACTCCGGGATCACAACTGAGACAAAGACTGTTGCTTAGCCAACTGAGCCACCCTGGCGCCCTTGATTTTTTTTTTCCCTATTTAAAAACATAAAATATAAATTAAATAAATAACTAAAAAAATAAAAATAAAAACATAAAAACCACTAAGTGCATGGGCCATACAAAAACAGGTAATGTGTCAGAAATGGCCTTTCGGTTAGTTTGTTGTCCTGTTGTCTATACCAAGAGTTCTCAAACATGATGATCTTAGTATTCACTTAAATGTTTAAAATTGTCAGAGAACTTTATTTATGTGGTTTATATCAACTGATGCTTACTATATTAATATTAAAACAGATAATTTTAAAGAATTTAATCATTAATTCAACTTGCAATAATAAATCCATTACATGTTAATATATTTTTAAAATTAAACACTAACTCTATTTTCTAAAACAACAAAAAACAATGGGAGTGGTATTGTTCAGTATTTTTGCAGGTTTCTCTGATACTGGTTTTATAGAAGACAGCTAGATTATCTTATCTACTTCTGCGTTCTGTCCATTGCACTATCACATTCTGTGTAGCCTCCATACAGCTGAACTGTACACTCATGGGAGAATAAGAGTCAAAAAGGTGAATAACGTCTTAACATTGTGAAAATAGCTTTGACCTTGTTGTTCCTCTGTAAGCATGTAGTTTTTGTTAGACTGTTTTGCTAAAACAAAGCAGCCAGTGTTAATATTGAAAAATGATCTTGCCATGTTAACATTTGCCTTTCATTCTTCCTTCATTTTATATTATTCAAAACCCATATTTTCCAAGAAAACAACACTTTCACACTGCCAGTCAGGTTATTCATCCTCCCATTTCTGTCCACATTCAACACCACAATTATTCAAATAATACTTTGTACTCCACCTTTTAAATCTTCTCCTTTATTGAGAAATAGAATCATGTAATATAAAATTTATAGTTATCTACCTTTGTGTTCCAACATCATCCAATTTTTTGTGATTAACCATTTTCATTTCTTCCCCCTCATTTTGAGAAATATGAAGAGCTTTCTTCATTTCCAAGGCCAATTCTTTCAGGCTTTGAGGAAGTTCATATTCTGTAATTTATTTCCTTTTCTCTTCAGATTTATCTTTCTTTTTCCTCCATCACTGTTTTTTTTCACCATCTGTAAGCTTATTTCCTCATGTTTTTTCACTACCAGACCTAAAAACAAAACAAAATAAATGGCATGCATTTATTTATTATCACATTTTCCACAGTAGCTTGTTTTCCTTTTTTTTTTTCTTAAGTCTTTATTTTTAAGTAATCTGTACATCCAACATAGGGCTCAAACACATAATCTGAAGATGAAGAGTCACAAGCTCTACTGACTGAGCCAGCCAGGCACACCTTGTTTTCTAATATAGATTAATATCTCCCACCAATATATCAAAAATTACCAAAGATCTCCTATTGTATTCACTCATCTATTAAGGCAGTAAATATTTAGAGATTGTCAATTATTTACTAGGAAGTTTCTAGTTGGTAGAGATAAAGTATCAAAAAACTGTAATTCTGCTCTTCATACATTTGGGACTTAGTTGAGACAAAATAAATAATATTAATTAATTTAAGGAAGTTCACTAATAGAGATACTGAAGGTATGTATTTGACCCATGGAATCAAATTCTAACATCTAACTCCTTCCCCTTTGACTTCCAGAATGAAACATCCAGATTTGTCTTCTATTGTTATTGTGGTGTTTTCTCTCTGTTTTCTGTTGACTCTTATATCTTCTGTTGCCTCCAGAGTCATTCCTTCAGGCTCCCCTGGAATTTTTTTTCCTCTTTTTGACTTCCACTGCAAATTGACCTAAATGGATTTGGGATTTTTTAAAAAATATATTTTTATTTATTTATTTGAGAGAGGGTGAAAATGAGAGGGATCATAGGAGGAGAGGGAGAAACATACTCCCTGCTGAGCAGGATGCCAGATCTGGGCTTGATCCCAGGGCCTTGAGATCATAACCTGAGCTGAAGGCAGATGCTTAACTAACTGAACCACACAGGTACCCCTTGATTTGAAGTTTTAACAATAGCCAGTTCTTTGGGTAAATAACAGTAGATTCCAATAATCAGAATTAGGTGGAAGTTGAAAGGGCTTTCCTTTACAATTTTGCTTACAAGTAGTGAGGATGGTATAACATAAGTAAATTTTAGATTAAAATTTGCCAAATGTATAAAATGCAAACACTTCTTAGAAGAAATAAAGGTTGGGAGGAGGAAAAATGCAAGTACATATCTTTTCTCCTAATTAGGAAAGGTACCCACTCTCAGTCATACAAACATACTATGTAAATTCTTAGGTGCATATAAAGATAAATCTGGGCTAGTTCAACCCTCTGGTTGTGTCAAAAAATGAGTCCTTGTTGAGTGGAGGATGTATGAAAGCAGAACTCCAGATTCAAGAGAATAGCACTAAATTAAAGATGGTAGGATGCCGGGCAGGCCAAATCTTTATAATACAGTCATACTTACATGCATTAATTGCCACTCATTTCATCAACTGTAAATAGGTCTACAATCTTTTATTCTAATTAATGACTCTTTTGTAGAGTCTTTGTAATATTATTTAAATCATTTATGTAGTTATCTCTGAAATATGGATTGCTATCTAGATTATTTAATATAGTAAGTAGGTATGCAGAGTATGGGTTGCTGATTGGGCTATTTCAAATATTAACTATTTTGAATGGACTTTATGTTGTTACATATATGTATTTATTTATATTGCATTATTTATGATACCATGTTTTATAGTAAATGTTATATATCTTACAACAGTATACTTCTGTAAATGTATTTTTTATGTCAAGATCTCAAAGTCTATTAAATCTGATTTTACCCTTCATGTAAAGTTATCATTTAATGCTTTACTATGAGATAGTAGCTAAGAGTACAGGTTTTAGATTCCAACATACTGAGTCAACTCCAAACTCACTTAGATTTTTGTGTTACAAATAACTTAAAGCTCATTAAAAAAATTAAAGATTTTATTTATTTGACAGAGAGATAGAGAGAGAGTACAAGTAAGCAGAGTGACAAGCAGAGGAGAGAGAGAAGCAGGCTCTCTGCTGAGTGGGACTCGATCCCAGGACTCTGGAATCATGACCTAAGCTGAAGGCAGTCGATTAACCAACTGAGCCACCCAGCCACCCCTTAAAGCTCATTCTTAATAAAATTGTTAATATAGTCATTTATGTGATTATAGAATATACCCACAAAATGGTACCTCTTAAGAGTTAAATTGTGTAGCTGGACGAATATAAACATTAAAATTCTATATTAATATTATGACATTGTTTTAAATTAATGCAAATATTAATAATAAGTAATACTATACTGACATCACTTCTGTACAAAAAATGTTTTATTTTTGACTAATGAAATTTACTTTTTAATTTGTTTTTAGTTTGAAAGTAATAAAGCCTGAGCCACATTTTAATAAAGCATAAATATTTTTACATTGTGTTTGTGCATTTTTTTGTGAAAACAATGTATTTATAGTTAACCAATTGCAAGCTTAAGACAATTTTAGGAGGTGATTATCTTTTATGTATCTATATAGAACAGTCTCTATTTAGAAAAAAAGACACAATTTAATGAAAGGGATTTTGCTCTGGTATTTATAGACCTACCTGACTTTCTATTTCATTTATAACCTTATGTTAACTTTCATAAGGTAATCTTTAATCTGTGAAGAAAATATATCATGCTATAAACAGAAATATTGTGGTGATCCAAAATAGCAACTGACCTACAAAAGCTATATTTCCTTTTCATATGAAAATCCAAGGTTTATGGGAAGAATTAGAAAGCAATATGTTTTGCTCTCCCAAATGTACTGTATGCTATTCATTTTGATGTGAATGACAAACCTTTTCGTAGTTTCAAACAATGCCTTTTGGGATATATTTTATGATGCTTATGTAAAATATCTCGCAGATGCCTTATTCCTTTAACATTTGCAAAATTTGCGTTTCATCCTCATGAGTCTTCTGTTTTGTTTAAGGCCGGGTAGGGTAAATGTTGGTGCAAACTCATTAGCACAAAAAATACCAAGTTAATCAGATAGTAATTCAAAAGCAAATACACATGGTCGTGTTATAGAGTTACTTAGATTTTACTTTAATACTCAATAGATGAAAAACATCATCTACAATATGTGTTCAAATTGTTTTTCTTAACTCTGTTTAGAAATATATAATTCATTTATTTTTAATAATTATCATATTTAATTAACTTATTTGACATATTTCCAGTAACTTTCACTTAATTTGAAAGTGATCTCTGGTTTCTGGTTTCTGTTTTTTAGGGAAAGAAAGTTTTTTATTAATGTGCTTGAAATACAAGGAACTAGTAACACGGATGTATTTTCATTATGTCAATTTCATTAATATCAGCTTAATAAAATGACAAGAATAAAACAACATATTCATGTAAATATCAATATTAGAAAATGATCTCCATTGATCTTTTGCCTCCTTTGAGTGTGTTCTTTTTGGCACTAAAAACAAACATATATTTCTAATTCCACATATCACCAAGAAGCATTGTTATTAAAAACCAAGCTAAAGGGGCACCTGGGTAGCTCAGATGGTTAAGCATATACCTTTGGCTCAGGTCACCATCTCAGGGTCCTGAGATCGAGCCCCACATCAGGCTCTCTGCCCGGCAGGGAATCTGCCTCTACCTCTCCCTCTGCCTTTGCTGCTCCCCTTGCTCCTACTCTCTCTAGCTCTCCCTCTCAAATAAATAAAATATTAAAAAAAAAAAAACACAAAAAAAACAAGCTAAAATTGTGGATGTATTAAGCATCTTTAAAACCAGTTCTTTTCATTTTGTCTGCAGATATATCCTGAACTGTTTTAAGGAATGGTAAGGAAACATGAAGTCCTGAAGTCTGAATTTGAAGACTGGTCCTGTCAATTGCAACTTGCATGAAGTTCAGATATCATCTACTATCCTTAAGTCACAGTGATCTTATCCGACAAAAGCAGGTCACAGCTACCTTGATAGATTGTTTTCATGTTTAACTATCAAAATTTAGGTAACATATCTAATATATTACTAGTAAGTACTCAATATTGTTACATGGTATTCCATACTTGTTTTTTTTTTTTTTTTAAGATTTTATTTATTTATTTGAGAGAGAGAACGGATGAGAGAAAGAAAGGGCACAAGCAGGGGAGAGAGGTAGGGGGAGAAATAAACTGCCCACTGAGCAGAGAGCCAGATACAGGACTTGATCCCAGGACCCAGGGATCAAGACCTGAGTCAAAGGCAGACACTTTACTGACTGAGCCATCCAGGTGCCTGCATACTTTACTTGTTTACACTCGTTAGCTTTTATAGAAAAATCAGCAAATAATACCCAGAAAGTTTGACAGAAATTGAAACATATTTTATTATTTATTCTGGTAGCACTAGTAACATGTACTTCTATTTTTTCATCTACATATACTACTAAGTTGTAAATATAGTGTATATATATATATATATATATATATATATATACCATATACCAAATTTTATATATTGTTATATATATATATAATTTATAGAGCATTAAATTTTAAATATTGTATATATGGTATATATATATGTATACATATATATAAAAAATTTATATATATATATAAAATTCGTAGAGCGTTTCAAATTTTGATTTATATAATAAGCATTTATCCATTCTTGGACAAGAGTTGTATTTTTTTAAATTTTTTATTTTTTATAAACATATAAAATATTTTTATCCCAAGGGGTACAGGTCTGTGAATCGCCAGGTTTACACACTTCACAGCACTTACCTTAGCACATACCCTCCCCAATGTCCATAGCCCCACCCCTCTCTCCCAACCCACCTCCCCCCAGCAACCCTCAGTTTGTTTTGTGAGATTAAGAGTCACTTATGGTTTGTCTCCCTCCCAATCCCATCTTGTTTCATTTATTCTTCTCCTACCCCCTTAACCCCGCATGTTGCATCTCCACTTCCTCATATCAGGGAGATCATATGATAGTTGTCTTTCTCCGATTGACTTATTTCGCTAAGCATGATACCCTCTAGTTCCATCCATGTCGTCGCAAATGGCAAGATTTCATTTCTTTTGATGGCTACATAGTACTCCATTGTGTATATATACCACATCTTCTTTATCCATTCATCTGTTGATGGACATCTAGGTTCTTTCCATAGTTTGGCTATTGTAGACATTGTTGCTATAAACATTCGGGTGCACGTGCCCCTTCGGATCACTACATTTGTATCTTTAGGGTAAATACCCAGTAGTGCAATTGCTGGGTCATAGGGTAGTTCTATTTTCAACATTTTGAGGAACCCCCATGCTGTTTTCCAGAGTGGTTGCACCAGCTTGCATTCCCACCAACAGTGTAGGAGGGTTCCCCTTTCTCCACATCCTCGCCAGCATCTGTCATTTCCTGACTTATTAATTTTAGCCATTCTGACTGGTGTGAGGTGATATCTCATTGTGGTTTTGATTTGTATTTCCCTGATGCCGAGTGATATGGAGCACTTTTTCATGTGTTTGTTGGCCATCTGGATGTCTTCTTTGCAGAAATGTCTGTTCATGTCCTCTGCCCATTTCTTGATTGGATTATTTGTTCTTTGGGTGTTGAGTTTGCTAAGTTCTTTATAGATTTTGGACACTAGCCCTTTATCTGATATGTCATTTGCAAATATCTTCTCCCATTCTGTCAGTTGTCTTTTGGTTTTGTTAACTGTTTCCTTTGCTGTGCAAAAGCTTTTGATCTTGATGAAATCTCAATAGTTCATTTTTGCCCTTGCTTTCCTTGCCTTTGGCGATGTTCCTAGGAAGATGTTGCTGCGGCTGAGGTTGAAGAGGTTGCTGCCTGTGTTCTCCTCAAGGATTTTGATGGATTCCTTTCTCACATTGAGGTCCTTCATCCATTTTGAGTCTATTTTCGTGTGTGGTGTAAGGAAATAGTCCAATTTCATTTTTCTGCATGAGGCTGTCCAATTTTCCCAAGACCGTTTATTGAAGAGGCTGTCTTTTCCATTGGACATTCTTTCCTGCTTTGTCGAAGATTAGTTGTCTATAGAGTTGAGGGTCTATTTCTGGGCTCTCTATTCTGTTCCATTGATCTATGCGTCTGTTTTTGTGCCAGTACCATGATGTCTTGATGATGACAACTTTGTAATAGAGCTTGAAGTCCAGAATTGTGATGCCACCAACTTTGGCTTTCTTTTTCAATATTCCTTTGGCTATTCGAGGTCTTTTCTGGTTCCATATAAATTTTAGGAATATTTGTTCTATTTCTTTGAAAAAAAAAAAAAAAGGATGGTATTTTGATAGGAATTGCATTAAATGTGTAGGTTGCTTTAGGTAGCATAGATATTTTCACAATATTTATTCTTCCAGTCCAGGAGCATGGAACATTTTTCCATTTCTTTGTGTCTTCCTCAATTTCTTTCATGAGTACTTTATAGTTTTCTGAGTATAGATTCTTAGCCTCTGTGGTTAGGTTTATTCCTAGGTATCTTATGGTTTTGGGTGCAATTGTAAATGGGATTGACTCCTTAATTTCTCTTTCTTCTGTCTTGTTGTTGGTGTAGAGAAATGCAACTGATTTCTGTGCATTGCTTTTATATCCTGACACTTTACTGAATTCCTGTACAAGTTCTAGCAGTTTTGGAGTGGAGTCTTTTGGGTTTTCCACATATAGGATCATACCAACTGTGAAGAGTGATATTTTGACTTCTTCTTTGCCGATTTGGATGCCTTTAATTTTCTTTTGCTGTCTGATTGCGGAGGCTAGGACTTCTAGTACTATGTTGAATAGCAGTGGTGATAATGGACCTCCCTGCCATGTTCCTGACCTTAGTGGAAAAGCTTTCAGTTTTTCTCCATTGAGAATGATATTTGCGGAGGGTTTTCATAGATGGCTTTGATAATATTGAGGTATGTGCCCTCTATCCCTACACTTTGAAGAGTTTTGATCAGGAAGGGATGCTGTACTTTGTCAAATGCTTTTTCAGCACCTATGGAGAGTATCATATGGTTCTTGTTCTTTCTTTTATTAATGTGTTGTATCACATTGATTGATTTGTGGATGTTGAACCAACCCTGCAGCCCTGGAATAAATCCCACTTGGTCATGGTGAATAATCCTTTTAATGTACTGTTGAATCCTATTGGCTAATATTTTGGTGAGAATTTTTGTATCTGTGTTCATCAAGGATATTGGTCTGTAGTTGATGGGTCTTTTTTGATGGGATCCTTGTCTGGTTTTGGGATCAAGGTGTTGCTGGCCTCATAAAATGAGTTTGGAAGTTTTCCTTCCATTTCTATTGTTTGGAACAGTTTCAGGAGAATAGGAATTAGTTCTTCTTTAAATGTTAGGTAGAATCCCCCGGGAAGCCATCTTGCCCTGGGCTTTTGTTTGTTTGGAGATTTTTGATGACTGTTTCAATCTCTTTACTGGTTATGGGTCTGTTCAGGCTTTCTATTTCTTCCTGGTTCAGTTGTGGTAGTTTATATGTCTCTAGGAATGCACTCATTTCTTCCAGATTGTCAAATTTGTTGGCGTAGAGTTGCTCATAGTATGTTCTTATAATTGTCTGTATTTCTTTGGTGTTAGTTGTGATCTCTCCTCTTTCATTCATGATTTTATTTATTTGGGTCCTTTCTCTTTTCTTTTTGATAAGTCAGGCCAGGGGTTTATCAATCTTATTAATTCTTTCAAGGAACCAGCTCCTAGTTTCGTTGATTTGCTCTATTGTTTTTTTGGTTTCTATTTCATTGATTTCTGCTCTGATTTTTATGATTTCTCTTCTCCTACTGGGTTTAGGGTTTCTTTCTTGTTCTTTCTCCAGCTCCTTTAGGTGTAGGGTTAGGTTGTGTACCTGAGACCTTTCTTGTTTCTTGAGAAAGGCTTGTACCACTATATATTTTCCTCTCAGGATTGCCTTTGTTGTGTCCCACAGATTCTGAACCGTTGTGTTTTCATTATCATTTGTTTCCATGAATTTTTTCAATTCTTCTTTAATTTCCTGGTTGACCAATTCATTCTTTAGAAGGATGCTGTTTAGTCTCCATATATTTGGGTTTTTTCCAAATTCCCTCTTGTGATTAAGTTCTAGCTTCAGAGCATTGTGGTCTGAAAATATGCAGGGAATGATCCCAATCTTTGGATTCCAGTTGAGACCTGATTTACGACCCAGGATGTGATCTATTCTGGAGAATGTTCCATGTGCACTAGCGAAGATTGTGTATTCTGTTGCTTTGGGATGAAATGTTCTGAATATATCTGTGATGTCCATCTGGTCCAGTGTGTCATTTAAGGCCTTGATTTCCTTGTTGATCTTTTGCTTGGATGATCTGTCCATTTCAGTGAGGGGAGTGTTAAAGTCCCCTACTATTATTGTATTATTGTTGATGTGTTTCTTTGATTTTGTTATTAATTGGTTTATATAGTTGGCTGCTCCCACATTAGGGGCATAGATATTTAAAATTGTTAGATCTTCTTGTTGGACAGATCCTTTGAGTATGATATAGTGTCCTTCCTCATCTCTTATTATAGTCTTTGGCTTAAAATCTAATGGATCTGATATAAGGATTGCCACTTCTGCTTTCTTCTGACGTCCATTAGCATGGTAAATTATTTTCCAATCCCTCACTTTAAATCTGGAGGTGTCTTAGGGTTTAAAATGAGTTTCTTGTAGGCAACATATAGATGGGTTTTGTTTTTTTATCCATTCTGATACCCTGTGTCTTTTGATTGGGGCATTTAGCCCATTAACATTCAGGATAACTATTGAGAGATATGAATTTAGTGCCATTGTATTGCCTGTAAGGTGACTGTTATTGTATATTGTCTCTGTTTCTTTCTGATCTACTAATTTTAGGGTCTCTCTTTGCTTAGAGGACCCCTTTCAATATTTCCTGTAGAGCTGGTTTGGTGTTTACAAATTCTTTCAGTTTTTGTTTGTCCTGGAAGCTTTTAATCTCTCCTTCTATTTTCAATGATAGCCTAGCTGGATATAGTATTATTGGCTACATGTTTTTCTCATTTAGTGCTCTGAATATATCATGCCAGCTCTTTCTGGCCTGCCAGGTCTCTGTGGATAAGTCTGCTGCCGATCTAATATTTTTACCATTGTATGTTACAGACTTCTTTTCCCGGGCTGCTTTCAGGAATTTTTCTTTGTCAATAAGACTTGTAAATTTTACTATTAGGTGACGGAGTGTGGACGTATTCTTATTGATTTTGAGGGGGGGTTCTCTGAACCTCCTGGATTTTGATGCTTGTTCCCTTTGCCATAATAGGGAAATTCTCTCCAATAATTCTCTCCAATATACCTTCTGCTCCCCTCTCTCTTTCTTCTTCTTCTGGAATCCCAATTATTCTAATGTTGTTTTGTCTTATGGTGTCACTTATCTCTCGAATTCTCCCCTCGTGGTCCAGTAGCTGTTTGTCCCTCTTTTGCTCAGCTTCTTTATTCTCTGTCATTTGGTCTTCTATATTGCTAATTCTTTCTTCTGCCTCATTTATCCTAGCAGTGAGAGCCTCCATCTTTGATTGCACCTCATTAATAGCTTTTTTTTTTATTTCAACTTGGTTAGATTTTAGTTCTTTTATTTCTCCAGAAAGGGCTTTTATATCTCCCACGAGGGTTTCTCTAATATCTTCCATGCCTTTTTCGAGCCCGGCTAGAACCTTGAGATTTGTCATTCTGAACTCTGGATCTGACATATTACCAATGTCTATATTAATTAGGTCCCTAGCCTTCAGTACTGCCTCTTGTTCTTTTTTTTTTTGTGGTGAATTTTTCCACCTTGTCATTTTGTCCAGATAAGAGCATATGAAGGAGTAAGGAAAATACTAAAAGGGTGGCAAAGACCCCAGGAAAATATGCTTTAACCAAATCAGAAGAGATCCCAAATCATGGAGGGGGGGGGAAGGGGAAAAAAAGAGGTACAAAAAAAAAAAAAAGGAACAATTAAAAAAAGAAAACAAATAATGAAAAAATATAAAAAAAGAAATATATATATATATATTAGATAAACTAGTTAAAAAAAGTTAAAAAAGAAAAGGGTAATAGTTAAAAAAATTAGGAAAAGAAGAAAAGAAAAAATATTGAAAAAGAAAAAAAAAATTAAATTAACTGCAAGACTAAAGAATCATGGGGATTAAGCCATGACTTCAGTGCTTTGCTTTCTCCTCCTCTGGAATTCCGCTGCTCTCCTTGGTATTGAAACTGCACTCTTTGGTAGGTGAACTTGGTCCTGGCTGGGTTTCTTGGTGATCTTCTGGGGGAGGGATCTGTTGTAGTGATTTTCAAGTGTCTTTGCCCCAGGCGGAATTGCACTGCCCTTACCAGGGGCCAGGCTGAGTAATCGGCTCGGGTTTGCTTTCAGGAGCTTTTGTTCCCTGAGTGCTTTCCGTAGAGGTCTGGAGGACGGGAATGAAAATAGCGGCCTTCCAGTCTCTGGCCCAGAGGAGCCGAGAGCTCGGGACCCCACTCCTCAGTGCACCCTTAGAGAATAGCTCCCAACCACTCCCGTCTCCCTGGCCTCCGGGCATTTTCTGAGCTCACTGAGCCTGCGACTGGTTCAAGGTAACCCCGAGCTGAGAGCTCACTCCTTGGCTCTGTCTCTGTAGCCGGCCTCCCTGCTCCAATACCTGCAAGCTCTGCAACACTCAGACACCCCTGATCCTTCTGTGACCCTGCGGGACCTGAGGCCACACTGACCCCACGTGGACTTCACCCCAGTTTAGCCTCTGGTGTGATGTGCCTCAGTGGAACAGACTTTTAAAAGTCCTGATTTTGTGCCCTATTGCTCCGCCACTTGCTGGGAGCCCACCCCTCCCTCCACAGTCACTTTTCTGCCAGTCCTACCTTTCAGAAAGTGGTTGATTTTCTGTTTCTAGAATTGCCGTTCTTCTTCTCTTTGATCTCCCATTGGATTTGTAGGTGTTTTCAATCTTTGGATAAGCTATCTAGCTGATCTCCTGCTACCTGAAGTAGTCTCAGCCTGCTACTTCTCCGCTGTCTTGACTCCTCCCCCCAAGAGTTGTATTTTTGATAGTTCCATAGTATCTATTCAGATGGGGAAATCAAAATTCAAGTCATATGATTTGAAAAGAGTGGTTTGTATACAGATGTTTAATATCACTCATTTGAAAACACACACACATACACACAAATAAAAGTGAGCAAAGAGAAATTAAAAACAGGACTGGGTCTATCTAACAAAAGAAACCTGAATATAATCTTCCACAATCTAAAAAATTCTTGTTAGACATACTGAAGATACGGAGAAGAATGTTATGATATATTAAGAAAAACAGGTATACAATGAAAATCCTGAAAACTCTCTAATTCAGAGGGGCAAGAGTTAATGAAGCTAGAACATTGGAGTGGCAGAACAACTTCATTTTGAAGTCCTTTTAATGTGATGGAATCATAGATTTCAAAATGGACCCTATAATTTGGTGCTGAAGCCCACGTAGAGCTACAATGGGATGAAAACCCCTGTCAATGGCAGAAAGTCACATTGACCTAAATTGTCCCGAAATTTCTGGACTTACCTTGAGTTGACAAAGCACTTGCTGACTTGGAAGCAGTTTCCAATGACCTGGCAGGATCTTGACATGTTGTTGCATACCTCTGTAATGTTAAAGAAACACCACAGCTTGAGTCTAGACATACATTATGGACTATGCCCCAAAAGAGTATTGATTTAGAAATAGAGTCCTTAACATAGTAGATTCAATGAATACAGAAAAGTAGTCTAGCAGAAAATATCTTTAATATAATTTTTTAAAGATTTATTTGCTGATTTGAGAGAGAGAGAGGGAGAGAGAGAGAGAATGAGCAGGGGCAGAGGAAGACAAAGAGGAAAAGAGAGAGAGAAGCAGACTCCCCACTAACTGCAGAGCCCGACATGGGGCTCAATCCCACGACCCATGCGATCATGACCCAAACCAAACTCAAGAGTTAGATGCTTCACTGACTGAGCCACCCAGGTGCCCCAGAAAGAAAGTTTCGTCAAGTCACCTCCCATATCAATTTATATGCTGAATCATATAAATTTTAATATTTAGATCCTTCAGCATTTCAGCTGAAAATAAGTTTGTTTTTACAGATTAATAATGGGAGGAAGCAATGAGACACATGCACAATTAATATAAAAAATATCTAACCAAGAAAGATTTCTCCATTCAATGACAATATAAGGAAGCAACATGGGCCCTATGAAAATGTGAAATAGATTAAGTCGGCTTTATTTTGAAACAAGACTTTTTTACATAGACTCAATGAATATCATTGCATCTCTCTTCAATTAGAGAATTTGTGACTATTAAATTTTATAATTTTTAAATAAATTTTATAACTTTTGACATATCTTAATAATTTAGAAGATTTAAACTAAATATATAGTGTAAATACACATATATTTGTCACATATTTATATTTGATTCAAGTTCCCAGAAAGCCTTATGAAGCTAAGAGTGACCTCAGCTGACTATTCATATACATTATATGTTAAATCCAGTCTTAAACAATGTTTCATTTCACAAACACTTTTTGTGCAGTTAATGTATAGTTCAAGATGGCTCCTGAGTTTTCAGGAATATAAATACAGAAATGAGAAAGATAAATTTTCCTCAAAGAAAAGAACTTTACGTGAATACATATGGAGATAGTCTTGCAAAGGTGGTGTATTCCACACCTTCCATAATCCATGCACATGAAACATTCAAAATTAGCATCTGTAGTAAGTGTATTAGTTTCCTAAGACTGTCATAACAAAGTACCACTAATTGGATGGCTTAAAAGACAAAAGAAATGTATTCTTTCATTTCGGAGATTAGAAATCCAAAATCAAGGGGTCAGCATGGTTGTTTTGTTCTGAGGGCTCTATGAGAACAAAGACAATGCCATATTTAAATGTACATAAGGAATATGGGTTAATTCAAATATCACTAAAGTGGTTTCAATCTGGGCATTGTATAACAAAAGCTTAAAGTATAAAAATATATACCTGTGCTTCTATTAGAATGGAGAAAATTGTTGATTTGTTATCATTGAAGAAATTACCAAGATAAAACACTATCAGTTTGCAGATCCTATGTGTTGCTGACTTAAAACCCTATAGTAGGGACACAATTTTCATTATAATAATTTAGACCAAATTTGACACAGTGCACCTTTGTTTTAGGAAGTTCAAAAAGATTTATTTCATGGCATTTCTAGAATATTCTGTATATAGGAAAATAGTCTCATAAGAAATTGTTTTAAACTGCACTATAAATTCTTTCTATAAATGTTCTCAAGAGCACATTTTATGGAAATTCTTGTTTATTTTAGCATAATTGTTAATATTGATTGAAATTCAAAGATTTAAGTCTTTTTTTAACTAGAGACAGAGATACTTCAAATGAAACATTATAAAAATGTGTATTTTATAAAGAAAAGGCATACCGAATACCTACTTGAGTTGATTGATTATATATATTGTCAAGTGTACATGATAACTTTATTGACAAAATTCAAAATGTTAATGGGGATAAAAAAGTAATGATTGAGCAACTAAAAACACTTAGAATAATTTGGCCTAAAAAGCATTATATTGGAGTTTATAACTAAATGAAGCATAAAATTATTGAGAACGCTTGTCAGTTGTCGAAATGGAGTAATCATACATATGGTAAAAAATGAGTATGGCCTTCAACTACATGGCTTCTTATGGACACCAACCACCATAAAGTGAAGGAAACAAATTAAACAGTAATTCCACTCAAGATTTAACATTTTCCATTAACTTAAATTCATAATCACATTGGCTGTCAGGGCCAGCTAGCTTACTGATTACATATGATGCTTTTTTCTTTTTCACCACAAAGAATACAAAGGATCACATTTTAAAGTCATTATGAGTAGTGTTTAAAAAAGATAGTGTCATAAATTCATCATTTTTAAGTTATTAATTTATGTTGAAAGATTTTAGTTTCTTTCATGGTTATTGGATAGTCTTATTTTTCTTCCTCTTTCTGAAACAATTATGATAAACTGGGCATTGTTTAAAAATCAACCATTTGAATTATATGCAAATATTTTATTACCATGGAGTTGTGCAAAGCTTTGGTTAATTACTATCATTCTCTGTGTTATCAACTTCTTTATCATTTCTATTTTTGTGTATTATTCTTATATTTAATTTATTATAATTAAGATGGAATATTATTTACCCCTTTTTCTGAAAAAGCAGATCCTACATTTATACCTTCATTATTTTCAAACTCATTTACTTCTCTGCTTTTCTCTTTATTGCTTTTTCCTTCTACTTACCTTTGCTTTGTATTGTTATAATTTTTCATATTTCATGAATTAAGTGGTGATTCATATTTTTTCTCAATTAATAGTGAAAGTATTTAGACACCTCTTTTGCCACAGCCAGTTTCAATGAGACATATATAATTCACACCACTTGGGACAATATTGTAATTTAGAAAACAACTTAAATGGTTAAAGTTGTATTCTATAACAGCTAAAGTTAAATAACAGTATTGATTGCTTACACTGGCTTAAGTATTTAAGTGCCTTGTATATACAGATAATTATAATATTTAGGGTAGCCCCATGAAGCAGTTACTGTTCTAAACTTATATTGGTGACATAACTGAGGCATAGACACATCAATACCTTGCCCAGGGTCACCAGTTATAAAACAGCAAAACCACCATTTGTACTCAGCATGATGATTAGTCTTATGTGTCAACATGGCTAGGCTATGGTGCCTAGTTGTTTGGTCCAGCACTAATCAGGATGTCCACTGTGAAGGTACTTTGTAGATGTTATTAATGCTTGCAATCAGTTCACATAATTAAAGGAGATTGCCCTAAATAAAGTGGGTGGGTGTCATTTAGTCAGTTGAAGGCCATAAGAACAGAAACAGATTTCACAAAGAAGAAGCAATTCTTCCTTGAGACTGTAACAGAATCCTGGCCTGAGTTTTTGGCTTGCTGACTGACTTATGTACTTATGAGCTTCTACAGTTGCATAAGCCAATTGGTTAAAATAAATCTTACTCATTCTCTCTCCCACCTTCCCTCTCTCTTCCTTGGTCTCCCTCCTGCTCTTTCCTTCTCTTTCTCTACTTTATTATCTCTCTCACTTTCTCTCTCTCATCATCTATCTATCTATCATCTGTTATTTTACCCTGGAAAACACTTGCTGATAAACTCAACTAACATTTTTCTTCAGGTTCTTTGACTGCCTTGTTAGAAAGCTATGCTATCTATATTACTTCTGTTAACTAACAAGATCATAAATGCCTCGCTCCAGGTAGCAAGGTCTTGCATATTGTACTCCGCCATCACTCCCAAGTGTTCATACTACTTATCCATTCACCCAATATTAAGACACAGATCAATCTAGAATTTCATTTAAAAACTGCTGTTTCCTGTGCCTCATCAGATTATTTTAAAGGAGAGGTTTTGCTTATTTTTATACTTACTGCTTATTGATTAGTCAGGTTAAAAAAAAAAAAAGGATTTCACTCAAGTTCTGTATATATCCTTGAGTCATATATTGACTAAGAGATCAAAATCTTGTTATGGCACCCTCACATGGAACATTTGTACTGGACTTAGCAGTGGCTTACTTCCAAGTCATTGTTTCTAATCTATGCTCATTCTTTCCATGAACTGTGATAAGAGGCAACAGATAACTCACCCACCCTTCCTCAGTCTATAGACTGATACCCCTATAAATTCTACTTGAGGGGAAAATATGACAGATGTCACACTGTCTCTTCATTGACCTCTCTTAGGAATTTGATATATTTGACCATTCTCTCCTTATTGAAACTTTCTTCCTTTGCTATCCATGAGCCAGTCAAGCCATGCTGTATTAGTTCTTTTAAGACCTTCTTCTGCTCACCTCTAAAATAATTGTGTACTTTCTTTTCTATCAGGACAATTTTATGTATTAACATGGCTTCAAATATTACTTATATCCTAATATCTCCAAGCAAAACTGAAATTGAAATACTTGTCTCAACATATATTACTTGTTGGTTTGTACATGTCCAACTCTATAATCTGCACAACTGTATGGCTCAGTCATGAATATATACCTCTTACTAGCCATTTTCAAATGATCAGTCACTTTAAGCTATGTAAAAAAACGAATTCATCATCTTCCCTCCATCTCTACTCCATTTCCATCTTGTTCTCTCATGTTCCATATCTCAGAAAGTATTATGTACCCAATTTGATAAGCCAGAAATCTACAAGGGAGAAAAATTGAAGAAGAAAAATAGTCTTCCTTCTCTTGTTTTCCTCACAGCCACTGAATCACAAAATCTTATCTAATTCACATCCTAATAACTTGTAATTTTTTGATTCTTCTATGTCCACTGTTACCAATATAGACTAAATATTTATCATATTGTGATTGAGACCTTGCAAATCTTTTGTCAATTTCATATTCTCCAATCATACTTATTATGTCTTCTCCTCCACTGCCTCAAGGATTATTCTAACATGATTATACTAACTCCCAGGTTAAAATTATTTAATGTTAACAGATAACATTTAAACTCAAGATAAAATCTAAACTTAAGAAGTTACAAGACACCATTTAAACTTTTATTATGATCTGATTCCTCACTCCCATCCTTGGTCTTTAGACCCAAGTGATACTATAAATCATGGTTTATATTAATTTCCTATTGCTGCCATTTTTATTAAATTTGCTTTAAGAAATGGACTCTTTGTGGTCTCTTAAAACCAAAAAAAAGATAGAATTTTATTTATTTTATTTTGTTTCATGATGAACAAAAGTAAACCAGAAACCAAATTTTGCTTGATGTGAATTAATTGTAATAAAAAATAAGGATTCTATGATCATTTATTTCATTTGCTCACTATATGGAAGCTTGATTTACATAGAATTCTTGACATTCTTGTCTTTTTTAATGTTCTAGGAAACTATTACTATTTAGGCTCTTTTCCTATAATGTAACACTTTTTAATGTAAGACCAATTTAGCTGCCAGAGGAAATAAGCAGATAAGAAATTAGTTGATAGATCTAGGAGAGAAGCTCCACTAATCTAGAGACTAAAAGGATAAGTAATTGTAATTCTGGAAGCTCCTCTCTTAGTTATGATGAAAATTGGCAAGTGAATGGGATTTCTGAGCACTTTATTATAGTAATATAGAAGTCTAAAACCCAGGATAGTTTAGTAGTTTAATTCATCCACTTAAAGGAAAAAAACAAAACAAAACCTTGAGAGTGAACAAAATTATATTTGGATATGAATAGGTTTAATATAATGGTCTTGGGTTTTCAAGAGGATAACAATATTGGAGAGATGTCTACTACCCCTATCAAGGTCCAGAATATACACATTTTGTGTTTTTTAAAATATTTATAAAAATGTTTGGGTAAACATTACTGAAGGCTTATGTGCCATCAAGGCCAAGATTATCTGATGATCAATATGAGATAATAGCTGTCACCATGATGGACTGTGATTGCTAAAGACCTTCAGGAACCCAAAGCCATTCAGGATGCAATTAAAAAACATAGCTTAGGAAGAGAACGCACTATAATGGTAATGGGGGGGGCGGGAAACAAAAATGTTTTCTTCCCTTTATGTTTTTTTTTTTCCTAATTCATTGTATGACTTACAAATATTAAGGAACAAAATATGCAATACTATAAATAACTTTTATATTAAACAACATTTTATCTTAAAAATAAGTAATTTTAAAACTATTATGAAATAGTGGGTTAAAGCCTCTGCCTGGGTGGCTCAGTGGGTTAAAGCCTCTGCCTTCAGCTCAGGTCATGATCCCAAGGTCCTGGGATCAAGCCCCACATCAGGCTCTCTGCTCAGCAGGGAGCCTGCTTCTGCCTGCCTCTCTGCCTACTTGTGATCTCTGTCTGTCAAATAAATAAAATCTTAAAAAAAAAAAAAACTATTATGAAATAGAAGGAAGACGATATGCTGCAGAGCTTTACAATATATCAAATGCTTTTTTTATAAAATATATGAAAAATGATACTCATGTGTGCCCAGATATTTAACCTTTTTAATTCACTAAAACATGAATTTAAAATATCAATTGCATTGTACAAAAAAATGTGTCATTATTTTGACATAGAATTATGTTTTCCAAATACGTTGAAGGTATGCATTTTAAAAATGTAAGCTTTTATTAAGAGCTAAATTAACTGAGGAAGGAACTTGACTCTGCAGGAAAATTAAACTGTTGTCCTTAGGATTTAGTTGTGAATTTTTAAATTGTAACCATTTATACATATTTATTTATATTTATTTATATTTCTATATATTTTTATATATTTCTATATATTTATTTATAAATATATATTTGTATATATTTATATATTTATTTATATTTATATATTTAAATTGTAACTATATATATAGAGAGAGAGACAGACAGACAGAAAATTTTACATATACTTTTTTATTCAATCAACAAAACATTTTAAAGCTTAGATGTTAGTGGTTATTTTAAATTTTTGCAATAAAGTTAAAAAGAGAATTCAGTTATCTATACGAAAAATTCTAGGGGCGCCTGGGTGGCTCAGTGGGTTAAAGCTTCTGCCTTCTGCTCAAGTCATGATTCCAGGGTCCTGGGATTGAGCCCCATATGAGGCTCTCTGCTCGGCAGGGAGCCTGCCTCCTCTCTCTCTCTCTCTTTTTCTGCCTGTTTAAAAAAAAAAAATCTAAAGTTCACTTCTTTAGTAGAGAAGTCCCTTAAGCGAGCATGGCACAACTGAGTTATATATTTGTCTTAACAGCTTTGAAAAATTTCTTGTTTAATAGTTAGGAATTTGTGACATCACCATACCAGGTGAGGATTTCCTTTTTTTCCTTTTTTTCCTTTTAATCTCTTTTTAAAATTTTCATCTAAAAATACCTGGATCCTTGAAGATTTTTAGCAAAATATATAACTCTTCTTACATATTTGGTAGCTACCATCTCATGAATGCTGTTAAATTATGGTCTATAAGAACGTGTCCCTTCTCCATTTCTTAAACTATATTCTCTTAAAAATATTATTCAAAATACTATTTGCTTAATAAGTGATTAATCACTCCCCAAGATTAAATTATTCTTCTTTCTCTCTTTTATGTTTTGTATACTACTCACACTTTACTGTATTTATATGTCCCAACCATGCTTGTCCTGCACTTAGATATTCAGTAATTATCTAACCAAATGAAATTTCAGGGTTCCCAAAATAGATACTTCTGCCTGAAACTGGAGGTAGGGGTTAGCACATAATTCTTGTCCTTACAATAAATGTTATTTATAAACTATTTCTACAAACTATTTATCTACACATTGGTCTTATATTTGCTCTTAAGTTGATTGGTGAATTAGGTTCTTTGATCATAAATTGAGTTCATTATATGCTATAAATTAAGAATTACATATTTCAGTGATGGTATAAATTATATCCCAAGTGCATAGCTTTTAATACTGTAAGTGCTAAATGAATAAATTAATTAAAATCATTTCTACTATCTAATATAAATTATGGTATAATTTAGCTTCAGATTTTCTTCTTGTGTTTCCTAAAACTTTTACTCTAAAGTCTTGAGCCTGCCTATCTTTTCGAAGAAATTTACTTGTGGCTGGAACTTTAAAAATCCCCAATATCTCTTTGTACTCATTTTGAGTTTTTGATGGTAAGACTTTCTCACTCTGGTGGAATGATTTTACTAATGAATTACTTAATCCTATGAGAAAACTAAGAGTATAATATGTTATAAAATGTTATAAAACCTCATTAAGATCATACTGATTTTATCAGGTATATATTATTCAAAATAGCTTTTTGTGTCCTGTTGATATAGAACTTACTAATTCAATATATTCTGTCAATTTGGGAAAGGAAAAACTAAATATAGTGCAGATAGAAAACAACTGTATTGCAACAGAACATAAACTGAATGGCAAATGGGGTGCCTGGGTGGCTCATTTGGTTGTGTCTGCCTTGGGAGG
The DNA here is from genome assembly GCF_002288905.1 of Enhydra lutris kenyoni. NCBI lineage: Eukaryota > Metazoa > Chordata > Mammalia > Carnivora > Mustelidae > Enhydra > Enhydra lutris. The sequence goes on from NW_019154087.1 coordinate 435,617, forward strand.
TCTCGGGTCATGATTTCAGTGTTCTGGGGTAGAGCCAGGCATTCAACTCCCTGCCAGTGGGGAGTCTGCTTCTTCCTCTCCCTCTTGCCCCACCCCCCCCAAAAAATAGCAACAACTGAATGGCAAGTAAAATAACATTAGCCTTGAATTTCAAACACAGTGATCAAACTTTTTCAATTCTATTAACAGCTCTAAATATGTATTTTTATTAACCCTGACTTCGTTCAGCTTTATAATCTAGAAGTAAAATGGCACAATCAACTAGATGTATTTTACAATGAGATTTTTAAAATTACAACTTCATCATTTATCTGTTCAGAAATTCTCCCCAAATTATGGTTTGTTTCATCAAATTACATTTATTAATGACATGAATCTTAAACAAATGATGGCTGAAACTATTAAATCAGTTTTAGCTTTGAAATTCTGGTTGATGAATTAATATAATTTTGTAGAATATAAAAATTTGTATAACTGATACTGGTATCACTGCCACTGTCCTGTTATGTTAGACTTTTATCATTTTGAAAAATGGCAAATAACAAATGCTTTCTGAAACTTTCTCTTTTAGGTAGAGGCTTAAGTTCAGTAACTATTTACTTTTCTTCCTTGGGGTTAGAAATAGAAAAAAAATATGATAAATCTTAGAGGTGTATTTTTCTCTCAATCTTTATAAAATGTCCACTCAACTTCAATATAATGCCCTTCAATTGATAAAATGAACTAATTTGTCTCTTCTCAATAATGAGTTATTTCATCAAGTTGATATTGAAATATAAATGTAGGCATAAATTTCTGATATTTGTTGGTTCTTTTGTAATATTAGTCTGTCTTTATTTATCATTTATGATTTTAATTTGAGATTTGAACCTAGATATATGCTAATGAAATGACTGTTTTTCCCCCAGATGATATTGTATGTTGTGATGTAGTGCTAACATCAAAATGATCTAATTTTCTATAAATACAGCAACATTATTTTGACATTTTTTTATACTGTTACTTATTCTTAAATTTTTATTTGCTTTTGTTGCCTTTTCTGTTCTTAGAGAAGAATTTTAAGGATTTATTTTATGTTCATACCTTGTATTTTTAAAGACAAAAAAGTACATATTTGTTTTCCCTTTGGCTTATATGATTAAATTCTTCTTCTACCTTTCTAAATTAAAATGATCTGTTAACTGAGTTTTGCTTATATATCTGCATTCTAATATGACCTTTTGATTTGTCTTAATAAGATATTGCTGTCTTTTTCATAAAAAGATAGTGGCATTTGCCACAAATAACTTATAAATGTATTCACAAATCACTTGTAAATATATTCATAGGTAAGAATGTTAATGTAAGTAATTTTATCATCTTCTTAAAAATAGTGAATAGGAAATTTTAATCCTTTGAAAATGAATCTTTTATTTGTCCCATTATCTACTTTAAAGACAATTTTGAGGGTCCATCCTGAAAGTTTACTTTTTAGAAGATTTCTGGGTTAAACCCTAAAGGAATGCTTTTCTCTGCTATTACCCTTGTTTATCATCCCTTTGATTTTATTTAACACATTATCTGACAACAAAAAAAGATCCATGACCTTAATCTTACTGAGCCTCCTTTATCCATTAGGCAAATGCCTAATTTAACAAATGAGTCTTTTGCTTGCCCTAAAACCAGAAAACTCATTTTTCCTAAAACTAATCAATGAAACAAGTTTAGAGGCTCAGATCCTTCCCCCCAAACCCCCAGGGAAAGAAACATTTAAAAAAAAAAAAAAAGAAAGAAAAAAGGAAAAACATTACATAAGAGCCGTGTTTAAACATGAAAAACACATTTTAAAACTATGAATCTAGAGCATATAAAAATTCTGAATATTTGTATTCAGATGAGTATTGGTACATCAGCACCTGCCAATGGAATTCCTATGCTTATTGCTTGAATTTTATTTTTATTATTTGAAGATTAACAAACCAATAGATAATATATATGTACCTACAATGGTGTCTGAGATATTTTACATTTTTCAAAGAGGTATGTTAAATTAACATTACGTACAGTCACCTTGATGTTATGTGTATGATGTAAAACTTTTTTTTGTTGTTGTTGTTGTTGTTGACAAAAACTTTCTTGCTCCTACTCTTTCAATTTTAAAAATTGGAAGAAAGATTCTGGTTCTATCCTGAATAAGATTCACATATCAATTTGTTTTTATATTTCCTGGTGCGGGACTCGATCCTGGGACTCCGGGACCATGACCTGAGCCGAAAGCAGTCGTCCAACCAACAAAAGTAATATTTTAAGAAATGTTTTTAGATCATGTAATTTTATGAACTAAATATTTTTACAAGTATATGTATTAAAGGATTAATCATTTGGGAAATTTATAGTTAAAACACTTGAGACAGTGGCATCAAATAAATAAATCACTTTGAACAGAGCCAGAGAAAATTGATCAAGAGAAACTTAAACTAAGTGCTTCTATTTTCCTGTGTATTTCCACCAACTAAGGGAATGGAAATTGGTTTAGGTGCAATGTTGATGGGTATATTGCTGGAAAGTTGCTACTATGAAAGTATAGTATTACTTATGTATTAACAAGAATACAGGATTTTTAACTTTTAGCAAATACCTCTTTTCCTTTGCTTCTTTATTGCCGATTCTCTGTTTTCTTACTTTATTGCTCATTTTCTCATTTTGTTGATATTATTCTCTTGCTTTATTTAAAACAAACACGAATATCACACTGGGGTGTCTGGGTGGTTCAGTTAGTTAAGCATCTGCTTTCAGCTCAGGTCAGAATCCCCGAGTCCTGAGATGGTTTTCAAATGGGGCTCCCTGCTCAACAGAGAATTTGCTTCTTCCTCTCCCTCTGCTGCTCCCCCTGCTTGTGCATTCATGTGCTCGCTCTCTCTGACAAACAAATAAATAAATAAATAAAATTATTAAAAAGAAAAAAGAATATCGCACTTACTTTACATCATGTCCTACATAAAACTGCATGTGGTAGACCCTAGAAATATGTGCTTGAATCTGAAGGCACTGTGCTTGTGCATGTAGCATAAAAGGATAAAATTCAGAGCTCCAGTGACTAGCATGATGACTATAGTGGAACAGGTTGCCACAAACCCCTCTCTATATATAATGGTAATGAACACCTGAAACTGACAAAGTAAGTCCTGCAACATCAGAAGTACTATAAAAAACGTAGGAGGAGATCTGTTGTCATAAGGATTATTTCCCCCTTTAAAAAAAAAAAAGTATTCAGGAATTGAACACCAAACTATAACCTAATAAAGTATTGATTAATCAGTGAGTGGTCCAATAAAATCCTTAAAAACATAGGCACCTAAGAATATTGATTGCACATATTCGTGCTCAGAAGTCTGTGCATATTTGATATAGACTATAGAAATGATGAGACCCTAGTGGGCTTGAAAACGACTCTTAATTGAAAGTGATCAGTGTGGTCCCTCCAGCCCTATGCTTACTGAGAATATTCTCTTACTGAAATTTAGCCAGTGGTCACTGAGCCTCTGTGGAAACTATTTCATGATGATGAATTCTATTCCACTGCCTGACAGTTCTGTGTCTTAGAATTCTGTCTTTCCTCTTTGCAAATTAGGATTCATGATTATAGTTTTGCTTTTGAGAATGAGTCTAATTAATTTACTCATTCTTTATAACAGTTTGTCCTAAATTTAAAAACCTCTAACTATAATTTTTATTTTTTTGTAAAATCAAGAAAAAAGCAAATATTTTAAATTTTCACCTTGTAATGTAGCCAAAACCTGACAAGAGGTATTTTGATAAATGATCAACTAAAAACAAACCACTGTAATGCTAATTACATATTGATACTGATCTTATAACTCTGTAAGAATTCAGCATAAATGTGGGTATACCATCTTCTTGGAGTAAAGAATCCCTGATGGAGTGTCACATAGTTTATATTTCTTCTATCAAAATACATACAACTTTACTAAAATTTACTATTTGCTATAACTTTACCATAATTAATGTTGAAAATAATGTTCTGTATGTCCTAGATTGGAAGATAAAAATTGTGTCTATCATCTTACAATGTCAATGGGAAGAACACTGGTTGGCACCATAGCTAATGGAATATTGAATGGGTACACCATTGCTAAGAAAAAAGAAAGAAAAATACACTGCTAATTGAACTATCCCTTCTTTTTTTTTTTTTTTTTAAGATTTTATTTATTTATTTGGGAGAGAGAGAGAGAGGAGAGAGGTCAGAGGGAGAAGCAGACTCCCTGCTAAGCAGGGAGCCTGATGTGGGACTCGATCCTGGGATTGCAGGATCATGACCTGAGCCAAAGGCAGTTGCTTAACCAATTGAGCCACCCAGGTGCCCCTGACCTATCCCTTCTTTATCAGAAATGAAGTGGTGTGGAAAACAGGAGCTAAGAGCCAGTGGATATGGCAGCAGTTGTTTACGAATTTGTTAACTGAACTTTTTGTTAAATGAATTTTTTGTGATATAATATTAGGTTATATTCTTGAAACAATTAACAGTATATAATAGTATATATTTGCATCAGATTTATAACAACTTTATTATAATTTTAGCATTATATATCGATAAACTACTTTACTTTTTATTCTTAAATAAATGCGTCTCTGAAGTATCATAATATCAATTACTATGTTAAAACCAATTGGCAAAATGTATAATTGTTCAATAAAGTTCTGACCCCAAGGAAAGCAATCTAAAAGTTCATGAATTCATTCACCCTAAAATATTTTACCTGCCTTTCAGTCTGAGAAATTAATTTCATGGTGATAATATTTAAAAGTTCTCTAAGAAAATACTTCAGGATTATAACCTCAATTCACTTGTACTGGATGATTTAAAAAGTAAAGCACTAAACAAAATCTTTCCAGGAATAGATGTATTTAAGACAACTGTTTTATAATAGACTGTGTATAAGCCTCTGAATTTCTGCAGGGTCTCTGCAATCTAGGAGGTGCATGTACATTGTATTTTTTAATATTTAAATATCTTCATTAATTAAATAATTTTTCTATCATCCATAGCAAAATGTTTATTCACAAAATATATGTGTTTACCTTACTCTGTATTTAAATTAAACTAGGGAAAAAATGTTCTGAAGATGTGTCAGAAGTTCAACATGATGTCTAGTTCAAGGTTTCATTATCTGTACTCTTTTCTAATATTTTAGGGATTATCACTATGCCTCATGCAAAGCAAGACAAATCCTATGTTGGGCTATACTTGATGGCAGGCTAGAGGCATAGCTCACTCTTCAGGTGAGAAAATACTAATGGTGAAACTAGAGAACAAATGTCATTAGATATTTAGAACAAGAATGAATTAATTCAGGACAATATTATATTTATTTGTCTTAACAGTTCAATTACTATAAGATTATTCATTAATTTAAAAAAATTATTCATTATATCATTAACAGTAAGCATTCAAGCGGTATTCCTTGAATGTGGGTACTAAAATGAAGCTTCTTTTTATTCATGTTGAGAACTCAGCAAGTTCTGGAAGAGTAGCTCCTGACTAACAAACTAAGGGAAAGGACTCTGTTAGCTCAGAGCTCAGCTCAGGACCTTGACTTGTTATCTTACTTATGCATTTCTATATTGAAACTCTTAAGCTAAAAATTTGAAATACATTATTTTGAACTGATGCATGCATGCTGTTTATGCATATGTATATATTTCTATCCACTTTATATTTGTGCATAGTGTAAAAACTAAAATATATCAGTACTATTTACCTATTTTCCACTCAGCAAATTACTGGAGAAAAATTCTGAGAAGTTTCCTCCTCTTCTCCACTTAAGAATGAAAAAACATAAAACTATTTATTTCTGTTGTCAATAAGAAGAACATTTAATGTATTTACCAAGGAAGGACTATTTTTTTCTCCCTCAAATTGGGAGTGAAGGGGCAAAGCCAGGAAGGAGGTGTGGACAAACAATAGTAGAGACAACTTGATGTATTACTGGGCTCCAAAACCTACTTCTTTGAAAACAGAAAGTCATAAGCCTTTAATTTTCACCAACTCTAAGCTTTGTGATTCTATGAAGAATATTTTTGAGAAAAATAAAAGTATTTTGGCATATATCTTGTCAAAACTTCATTATTTTTCAATAATCCTTCCCCCCCTTTTTAAAGCTCTTTAACATTTCCAATACATTAAAACTACCAGTCAGCAATAAATTGACAAGGATATGTTTATTTTCTAGTTCTGCAATAGATAGCCAAAGTGACTTTTCTCCACTTATGAAGAGTGTAGTAGTTGTTAGGCATAAACTGCCATTAGCTATTATCATGAGCTGCTACTCATGTGGTGAGAAGTAATTGCTTTGCCTATGATTTAACATAATGATTCAGGAAACTCACTTATTTTATTTTTTAGAATCCCCAAATACAACTTCTCTTACATCATGATAATATTATTTTCACATGAGAAGAGAAGACTACTGAAAAAGGAAATTTTAAAATTAAAGTTTTTATCCTTAGAAGACACATTTGAAAAAGTTTAACCTTAAGGAAATTTAAAGAAAAATAAGCCATTGATTCTGAACAACAAAGTGTGAGTATTTTAAAATTTGAAGTATATTATCAATAGAAACAGATGGGACTAACTACTGAATTGAAGTACTGAGTATATTTCAAATGAACTCATCTAGTCATTACCAATTTAATCACAAGGGCAAACCATACACATACAATATGACAGTCTCAAGTGTACATATTAAAATTCATCTTCCAACTTTTGCATTCCTTAAAGGCAAACAATTTTTTTTCAGTTATAGCTCCACAATAGCTGGTACACAGAATATCACTGCTAAATATCTGTTAAATATATGAGCTAACCTATTAATTTTATGCCTAAAGGCAAAGTGTGACATAATTATTTGAATTGAAGAAATCACCAACAGTCAGCAAATATCCAGCTTCATTGTAGGTCTAGGTACCAGAAACTACTACAAATATTCACAAACCCCTATGAAGCAGAAATAAAACAATTTGAGGTTAGAAAACAATTATTAAGAGAATTAATAGGGAGTATGTGTTATGGAGACAAGTTTAAGAATAATAAAAGTATAGAAAAATGAGATCAATTAATAGATATGTAAGTTCTACTTAACTTTGCTCTTAGATATGAACTGTTTAACATAGTAAACATTAACAGACTGTTAAACTTGAAAAATGATATATGACTTCACAAAAGCCAATGGGAAAAATTTTCCAGAGCCAACACATTTCACAAAGTGAAGAATTCTCAAACCCACTGACCAGTGTCCACTGAAGTGCAAATGACCAAAACTTAAAAAACTTAAGCATGACTTGAAATACAATAACATTATATAAATACTGGATAAAAAAGGTACTTGGAATGTGTCATCAATAGCAATAATAAGTGATTTCTACAAGGTTTTTACATAATTATAAGAAAAGTTATGATAATTTGATTTTCTCAACTTTGAATTTCCTCAACTTTGAGACATATTGATATTTCATATTAAATGTTAAAATTAATAATCAAGGAGACAACTATAACATAAACCTTACTTTTGCCTAGAATATCCTCGGTAAAATTATTGGTTAAGTCTGTATTACTCACTGTTTTTGTTTGTATTCTTTCCCCCAACTAGTTTTGCATGTAATTTTATGACTGAAGAAAATGATGTGGGATAATGTGGTCAATGTAAATGATAACACTTTTTATGTATTTTCCAATCATTGTTTTGAACTTAAAGTTAAATGCATGTTTGAATACTTTAGTGACTCAAATAAATATAATAATTGACTGATTAAATATGCCTGTCATGAGATACTGGTTGTGAAAATCGATATATTTGCAAAATATAAATCTCTTTGTCTAACAGGCACACACTAGATTGTCTTCCTGTTGTTCTCATTTCACTCTGAGACTTATCTTTATCTTTCCTACAAAAGATTGTAAATATGCATTTTGGGAGAGAAAGAATAAACTAGATTTCAAATTTATCATTTCATTAATTTATAAAATATTTTAAGAAATATATTTATTTGGGCGCCTGGGTGGCTCAGTGAGATAAAGCCTCTGCCTTCGGCTCAGGTCATGATCCCAGCATCCTGGGCTCTCTGTTTGGCAGGGAGCCTGCTTCCCCCTCTCTCTCTGCCTGCCCCTCTACCTACTTGTGATCTCTATCTGATAAATAAAATCTTAAAAAAAAAAGAAATATATTTATTTACTGTCTTTGGATATTAATAAGGATTAAGTAATCACAAAATAATATGTGTATATATACATACAAATAAATGTGTATATATAATCATATATACTAAAGCTGTGATAGTATAAAATAAAATTTAATATGTTTATATAAGCTATTTATTTCTTTGTATTACTTAAGGTCTTAATATACTTTTTTAAAAACATTTTATGTATTGATTTGACAGGGAGCGTGCAATAGAGAGCACACAGGGAGAGGGAGAAGCAAGCTCCCTGCTGGGCAGGGAGCCTGATGCAGGGCTCAAACCCTGGACGCTGGGATCATGACTGGCTTAGGGTCCTGTGTTTGAGCCCAAAGCAGACTGCTTAACCAAATGAGCCACACAGGTGCCTCACTCGAAGTCCTAAAAAATTGTTATAGATTCATGCCCATAATTCCTTGACAGCTCAAATATTTTATTCTCTACATCTTCAAACCACTTTAAAAAAAATTACTGAAATTGCAGAGCAATATTAATTTGTTTCTAGTTTTCACAATTGAGCAACAGAAAAAATTAAAACAAATTTATATACAGAATACTTTTTGATTACTTTGAATTATTTCCCTAAATTCTTTGTAGAATTGTTTTGAGAGTGTATTTCCATACTATTGTTTTGGAATTTTTTTTTTTTTTTAGATTTTTATTTATTTATTTGACAGAAGTAGGCAGAGAGGCAGGCAGAGAGAGAGAGGAGGAAGCAGGCTCCCCACTGAGCAGAGAGCCCGATGCTGGGCTCAATCCCAGGACCCTGGGATCATGACCTGAGCCGAAGGCAGAGGCTTTAACCCACTGAGCCATCCAGGTGCCCCTGTTTTGGAATATTTTGAGAGTATATTTTGAGAGTGTATTTCCATACTATTGTTCCCACACTGTCATTTTCTTGCATTCAATGTAAATTAAAACAGTATAAAAATGATGAAGCTACATAATACACTAAGACTCACATAGCTAATTTTTGATACTCATTTTCTCAAAATAAATTATTATATTTGTTATTTAGTATTGTCCATACAGACCCTGCAGCAGTCACTTTCTCCCAAATACGGCTCTTGAAGGAAGTGTTTTCCAAATCAAAAACTAATGATTTACTATGTATTGACTAATTGAATTTAAATTAAAAAGAAATAAAATAAAATCAATGACTATAATCTAATGCCACCAGAGTCTTAAGTTATATCTCTCACTTAATTAAAAATTCATTTTGAAACATTTAAAAACAGGAAGATGTTTAGATTATATGATTAGATGTCATACAGAAAATTGTGTTTATATTAAATACTAACATAAGAAATTTTAAATGTTTAAATATCCCAGCCTGACTATAAGTCATAAACATAATAAACTTTAAATTTAAAAATGCTTCATGTTGGGAAAAGTAAATGGAAAATATGTTTTGTAAGTCACATTGATTATAGTTTTTCATGCTTGTAGTACAAACTATTCATTTTAGTGATTCCTTTAGCTGATGAGGTCATCAATTAATTTTTGAAAAACTAGTAATTAGAACTTTCCCATAGGATTTTACATGTGTGTCAACAATTTATTGTAAGGAATTTTGTCAATGATTCAAGTCAGAACAGTTAGATAGGGCCAACTACCTAATATCCTATTATGCAAGTTAGGATATCTATGCAGGATGTGCTACAAAATTATAAAAGAAATTCTGTCTGATTTAGTGAACACTAATCATTAGCTTTTCAAATGACCTTAGTTGAAAAAGAGGAGAGAGAGTTCCTTTGGAAACAGTTCCAAGGTATCTTTCACAACGTTCTGGAGAAAGCCAGGGAAGGGCTTCTTCCATACTGAGGTCAAAGGGCAGGATGTCACCAGGACTACCTGAGTGTCATAAGCAATAATGTGGGAGCTGAAGCCAACACAGCCTGAGGTGGAAGAATAGCACAAGACAGAGGGTTGAGCTGGAGGCAAGCTTCAAATCCAGACAAAAGTTGGGGCTGAGGAGGGAGGAGCAGGGAAGTTTGTTTTCTGTAGACCAGATGTAGGCAATGCTGGAGAGAGCCTTCCTGGAGCTGCCTTGATAGACTGCCATCCCAGACTTCCCTGGACAGGGTAAGTGGCTGAGTGGGAAGCTGGGAGAAGGTCAGGTGCAACGTAACCACTGAGAGTGGCAGGTGCAGAAGGAAACAAGTCCACTGCCCGGGAAACGCATTCCTACAAATCTTGTGCTTCGGCAGAAACACCTCATAATCATTATGTGATACTGAAACAGGAAAAGGAGAAAGCCACACAGCACAGTAAGCAATAAATATTATACTTCAATGTCTAGATAAAGCAATAAGTTATATTTTCTCATTTGTAAAATTGTGTATAAAATTCAAAAGTAAAATACACAAATCTGAAAGTTTACTTAAGTATGAGGTATTTTATATACTCATTTTATTAATGGGTATTTAAAAAAAAAGATTTTCAACAAAACATGTAGTCACCTATTTTTCTTTGTCCAATTTTATATGTTCTGAGGACTCACAGCCACAGATACATGATGAAACACACATGTATGAATGTTTGCCTCATGAATTTAACTAAGCCAGCTTTTAGTTTCTCCTTCTAAAAATAAAATCCAAGTAACTAATAAAACAAAGGAGCATATAGATATTATTGTGTTTTTAATTCATTCACCCTTGAATGAACCAAGCAATTGAAGAGCCCAGAGACATTTGACATTCAACAATTTCTAAAAAAACTTTGTAACTGCTAATGATTTTATTGTCACTAAATTAAATCTACCGAAAGCAATGCCCTTTTGACTGTCACAGCCTTTACATTTTCTTTCTTCAAGCTGAATAAGTTCTTGCTAATATTATGTAAACTCCTTAGTTTTTTACTTTTTTTTGTGTGTGTGTGTATTTTTTTTTTTTTACAAAGGATGTTTTTTATACATTGGGGATTTATAATTAGAGTATTCCTAAATTACTTTGGTTTCTAAAATTCTTTTCTAAATTTCATCTTTGATAAAGAAGACTGCAATGAAGCTTTTATAGATAATTTTCTTTGAACAATATATTAGGGCTGAAAGAATTGTATTCATGTACATGAACTGAACATTCTATCAGAAGTTTTACAAAGACAAATTAGGTTACCTATAACCATATAACTTATTTATGTTTATTATATCATGATAATATACATCAGATGTATTTTCTTCAAACTGAGATTTCTTCAGAATATAAGAGTAACTTAAGGGGAAAATATCACCACTGAGATAATAAATACAATTTTATAATTTAAAGTTGAAATATAGTCTAAAATATAATCAATTTTGCCTTCAAAATCTTCATTATATCTTTCTTATAAAGTAAATTATCACTTTACATATCAGACTTCTTGTACTTTTTCCAAAATTTAGCCCACTTTCTTGGAGAAAACAAAAAAAAATGCTTTGAAAAACATGTTAGAGTGAGGTTAATTTAATTATAACAAAAATGGTATTAATTTGGTGAAAATTATTTAATACTTCCTCTTTATTTTATATCAGAAACAGGAAATTTTGTATGGTTATTGCATTGTTTTATCTCTATTTCCACATTGTTTAACTTAGTAGTTACAAGGAAATCTTTACCCATGTAAAATACTACTCCATTAATTTAAAAAATCATTATACATTACACATGGTAGTAATATGTAATGTGTAACTACTATGTGTAAGGCAGTCACTTAGGCTTAGGTATATGGTCTTAATGTTGATTCCTTGTTTTTTTAATATTGGTTCTTACAATTAAAACTAGTATAAATATTTATCCAAATCCATGGAATATACAACACCAAAAGTGAATCTTCATAGGTGATAATGCTGTATTCATGTAGATCATTAATTGAAGCAGATGTACCACACTGGTGAGGGGTGTTACTAGTTGAGGAGGCCTGGCATGAGTGAGGACAGGGGCTATCTGGGGAAGTCTCTGTGCCTTTTGCTGAATTTTGCTGTGAATCTAAAACTGCTCCAAAAAAGAAAGTCTTTCTTTAAAAAACATAAATACAGTTTAATATAGTTTAAGTATGAAATGAAGTTAATCATATGAAAATAGTTCTAAGTTTTACATAAAAAGTATAATACCATATATATATATGTATATATATATATATAAAAAATCAGGAATATGTATCAGGAAATTGACTCCTTCAGATTTTAGTAGAATCATTTTTTTATAGGAACTGTACATTTACTTTCCTTTCAGTATTTGTCTGTAACCTATAAGTATAAGCAAAATGAGGTATGCATTTGGCCTTAAAACCTAAATCCTCCTAATGCTTTCAACATAGTGTTTTCCAAAAGAACGTAGCCACATATGCTCAAGCCGTCATTATATATTCAATTGCAGTCGAGGTTATTCAGCCAGCAGAACAACATCTTGTTGGCAACCTTGCTGATCTGTATAAAAGCCAATAAATACTGAATGTAGTGGTATTATCTGAGAAGAGCAATCTTGCCCAGGACACAGAGGGATCATTCCTATCTTCCTTCAAGTGTTTTCATGAAATATTTATGGTGCCGATACGCCAGAAGTGGATTTCAGTTTAATATCTACTCTCAACTGTAACTGTATTGAAGCAGGCATTAGTCTTTCCGTGTAGGTTTTGAAAATATGATTTCAACTTGTAATGAAAATCAAGTCATACAACTATTAATTACTTGTAATGAATGGAAAAAACAAACACTAGCATAAGCAATTCTAATTAAATAATTAATAATATATGTCAAATTCATTTTTACATTATTTGACATTACTTAAAAAGAAAACTCCCCCATCTCCAGACCATAATGGACTCAGTAACAGACTGATCACAGACCTTGGTTAAGTAATGCAGCCCAAATGCAGACACAGATTGAAAAATAGATAAAACCTTCATGAAATGTGAAGTTTATCTTGAAAAATTAAAAGTATATAAAAGATAAACTGAACCAGACAACTCCGAAACATCTTATATAAAACTAAGGAAAAATGTATTCATGTATTGTACATTTTAATAAGCCAATTAGTTCTAAACTAAAACAAACAAAAATACCTTACAATTTAGTGTTCCAAGCATGCTGATACAGTCTAATACCCTTTTTAATCTCCCATAGAAACTCTTGAGATGTGTTCTAACAATAAATCCAGGAAAAGTCAAAGTTTATATTTACAGATAGGTAATTTTCTTTCTATTACATCAATGATTATATTTCAATATTTCACCACCTTCTAAGTCATTTTGTTCTACTTTGAGGAGAAGTGACAGGTATTATTCTATCTTTCTTTACTGGTTCTTCTTTTCTGTACATTTTTTCTGCTAACGTGTGTGTTTGTGTGTGTGTGTGTGCGTGTGTGTGTGTGTGTGGTGTGGGGGCAAATTTTTTCTGCTAACGTGTGTGTGTGTGTATGTGTGTGTGGTGTGGGAGCAGATTACGAAGCACAAAATGCTCTTAAGTCTTAGGACAATACAGCAAGCAAAGCAACATACACTTTGGAACTACATACCTTTACCTGCTTTTTAATCTAATGAATATCTGAATTCTAAGATACGTTGATTGTTTTACCATCCCCCCACATTGTGTCATTCAATTTGATATCTATGTACTATGACCTCTTTCTGAAAGATGACATTAAAAAGCCATACAGGAAAATAAGCAGTGGCTTGAGAGTTGAAATAGTAGCATTCTTGTCTGAAATGAACAACTGACTGACGATGTGACTTGGGGCAAGACAAGTTACTGTGGCTAGGCTTTAACATCTATTAAAAGAAACAGAATGGAACTAGATAATAACTGAGATATTCTAGTAATTGGTATCTGTGAAATATATATTTTCCATTCTTATTCTATCAAGGACATATTAAAAAACTCCTCCATCAGTTATTTCTTCACAAATAGACACACACACATAGACACACCCATCACGACTTTTAAAGTACTTACACTGCAGCCTTTGGATCAATAGTCTACTATTGATATGCTTCATTTTTGACTTGTTAGAACTCCAGTGTAATATAAAGATAGTTTGTGATATTGTTATGGTTATAAAGAGTAAAAATCAATTTATATGCCATTATTAAAAAAAAAAAAACTTACCTGGTATTCTTCATCCAGTAATGTTCTCCCAAATCCATAAAATTTAAGTTTATTTATGAATAGCTTCCTACACACATTAGGCACAGTCATACAAATGCACTGAGTAGATAAAGATTCCCTGTTACTCTTCTACTAGTAAATACACTTAAGTATGTTTACCAGGATATCATTTGTCCTGATAAAGATAAGGAATAGGTTAAAGAGCTGCTGAACCATTTTCTTTCAGTCACCAATTTATCAGGGAACAAGACTGATTATGGGAGAAAAGTATAAGGATGGACTCTACAAGTGGGCTGAGAATCTTAGACAGTTTGTGTCCCATCTCATATTCACTGAGGACCGCGACTGGTAAGGATCTCCACCATCAAATAAACGATATGACCTATTTTGTTGATACCAATAAGTCATTCAAATGCTTGTTGAAAGTCTCTGAAACAGTGTGGCCATCATAGCAATGATGAAGTTTATAAAAAATTCAAAATATGCATGTCCTTTTATTAACAGACATAAGTGAACTGATACAGAAAATTGCCCAATCTGTCAGCAGTGGAAACCAGCACTTCCAATGTGATGCCCTAGTATAGAAGAATCAGTCATCAAAGAGAAAGGAGGATTTTACTGAACCTTGTTCATCCCAGCAAGAGACAGCAATCTGCTTTAATTGGGTTGACAGTGATTCTCAATGTTGGTTTCCTTTCCTTAGATAACATATTTGGAGACCAGGAAAAAAAAAAAAAAAAGTTCCTACCAAGTTTTATATTAACATCAATATTATGCCACTTAATTTTGCTTTCTACATTTTAAAACAAAAAGATAAAAACAAAAAACAAAACAAAACAAAACAAAATGTGGCACTGGGATATAATTCATGGGCTTCAGCTACATTGACACATGTACCCTCCACGTAAGTAAATGATACATCTTCCAACTATCTTCAAAACAGCTAGCCCAGTAGAATAATGTGGATGTCTTATTGAAAACATTTCCTGTGTCAACTGGGACCACTATTGGAATATTGGAATTAGGGGCTTTATCATGTACATTCTAAATGAGTTGCATTTATAAGATATTTCTTGCATAGTCCGAATATAAGGATCCAAAGACAATGTGTATAAGGTGCTTTCTTGCAAAATAGCTTGATTCCATCCCTCTGACTTTGAGATCCACTTCCTGAAAAGTATTATAATTCACATGGAGGAATGTTTTCAAAAGGTGGTGCAGAGGGCTGCCCGTTTAGACCTATTCATTTTGGACATGTCACTGAGCCAGTGGGCAAAAAAGAATTAAAGTGTTACCTAGTGTGATCAATTCCCAGATGACCAAGTGAAACAAAAATAAATGATTAAGAATATGAACTCCTGAGCCAAACTGCATGAATTCAAGTCCCAGGTAAATAACTGTTGGCAAAGGTATTTAAGATATCTGTCACAATTTTCTTCTTTATAAAGTGAGGTCATCAATAGGTGAATTTGCAAATCACTTTGAAAAGTGCCTGGCACATAATAAATTATACATACATATTTACTTATGACATTAGCATAAATATTAAAGTAAAATAATATTGCCTCAGTTGGGGAAGTAAGGGGTATTTATGAAATTAAAGTAGTCTTCTATGGTGCACCAAATAATGGTAAAATTATTGCAATCTTATCCAGATAAGACCACCAAAATTCAGACTATTCAAGAAAAAAGGGATTAGTTTCACAGGGAGGCAATACCTTAACATCTGAGATTTAGAAGGAATGTCAATGGGTAGAGTGATAATGGAGAAAGAAAACTGTAAATTTTCATTATGAACACATGATCAATTTTGGATAAAAAACTCTATGAACCTTAATACTTTATTCTTTGCTTCTCTCCGTCTCTCTCCCTCTCTCTGTCCTTTGCTATCTTTCTGGCCCATGCATATCCTGTATCTAGTATACTCTCACTCTTTCTGTTTCTCTTTCATAATATCATCATCAACAACAACAAAATCATCATCCCTTCTTTTTCATCACCTCTACAAATTTATTTTCCTCTCTTGTTTTCCCTTGTAATTTTATAGAGAGTATGTTATTTATGTATTAATTCACAATGTAATACACTTGCTAAATCATATCAAGAGGGGTATCTGATTTAAACAGAGGAAGAATGGTAGTGTTGCTCTTGTTGAAGACATTTAAGTTTGGGAAGAGGAATGTGGATGGAACACAACACTCTAGATGAATTTTGAACAGTGAAATGTGGAAAAAAATGATGTCTATTTTAATGTAATAATGTTGAGGTGGAAAAGTAACTAACTTTATGAGTATCTTCTTTGTCAGGACATCCAAAGTATTTCCCTTTTAACTCTCAGAAACATTCCTACCAGGAATAGAAAAATATATTTCTTTTATCAATATCAATATTTCTTTGTTATCAAGTCAAATATTGAGTCAAGTGTTTATTTTATTTTCACTTGGGGAAAACATGACAAATCTTCATAATGTGTTTTCATCCTCATTTATAATGGGTGAAAAAAATAGTTCCTATAGTGTGTAACATAATTTGACCAATGTCATATAGCTACAGACTAGAAGGGTTTGTTTTGCAAACAAAATCAGCTGGCATTCAAGGTCTGCCTGTCATTTTTCTACTATTCCATGCCTCCTTGAACAGTGTGAAATTAGTGTTAAGCACCATATTACAGGAATAGTAAAATTATTTTGTAATTTCTTTTGTAGAAAACTAGGAGAAAAAAATCATAAGACAGAAAAAATATTATGGAGAAAAGCAAACAATTTTGAAACTCACCAAATAGTCAAGGAGAAGTGAAAATTTATTTACAGTTAGAGTTTAAAAACATGAAAGGGAGATGAATCTGAAGATAGGGTTTGTCGATTGTCAAGGGGCAGTGGGCTTAGAGTTAATGAATTTATTCTGGTATTGGTATCCTTGCTGGTACTGAGGAATCAGCAGAGTTTTTAAGCTTAACCCTGACTGTAAACATAGTCTTTAATCACACTGTAGGAAAGAGCATAAATAAGAATACAGTTTCATAGTTAGAAATCTAGATTGCATATGATGGAAAAGCAGATGGCATGTCCTAAATCACAAGGGAAAGGCAAGAACATCTTATTTTCAAACTGGAAATGTAATAAAATGTTTAAAAAATAGTTCATAAGTGCATCACATTACTTCCTACCAGATAAATCAGTTCATCGAAGAAAGCAATAGGCTCACATCTCTTGATTTTAATCAAATGGGAGCAATCTCTTCTAAATATGTTACTGAACATTTACCACCTATTATTAAACAGGAAGACTACCTTGGGCAGATGTCAAAGGGTTATAAATATAAAAGAGATTTATACTGTTACATGTATTTGACTTAATTTTATTTATTTTAAATATCATCAACTCTTTTTCTTCTTTTCATTGTATCAGTAGAAAGAAAAATGAGAGAGGATAATTTCTTTAATTTTAATTTCAAATGTAGGAACATTTGTGCATTTAAGCTCTTTTTTTCTTTTTTGATCTTTTAAATAATATACATGTGAATAACCCTAAGAATTTTAACAAGAAAAAGGCAAATTAAAGGATATAATCTTGGCCTGGTTTTTCAGTTTAAACTGTAAAGAACTTAAAAAAAAAGTGTCTTTTGATGAGGGAGCTGGCCCCTTTAGTTAAGTTTGTACTATTTGGATAGAATGTCGGATTTCCCTAAAAGGTAGGTAGGGTGCAGTTGGAGCCTTCAGGGGGCAGTATAAAGCTTCCTGTTTGTGGGAGGAGTAAATGCAGGTCCTGATGGAAGGGCAGTGAGAGGATGGAGTGGGCTGGGCCTCAGGGGAAGCTTGGAGAATGACAGAATCAAGCCCAAGATGTTGCTGCCATCACCACTCTTCCCAGAGGAAGCCTGATCTCACAAGATCTCTGGATTTCAAAGGGTGCAACAGAGGTGTGTTGGGATGAAAATGACCTGGATGCCCAGGTGCCAGACGTCCCTCATCACAGACTCTTCCCTAAGGAGTCTGGTTCAGGCTACCTATAAGACAAACCCCAATTTTCCTCAATGTCTAACCTTTCTCAACTCACCCAAATCATTGTGGGGGCACCTAACCCTGGGTAGACGCAGGAGTATTAACAGTCTGAGGCCAGAAAGGGAATGTGTACAGTGCATGCACAGGTCCTAAATCTATAATCTTCTAGAAGGCTTTAGTCCAGTGAGATTCATAGCTGGACTACTGGCACACAGAGCCATGGATAATAAACTGTTTTCTTTAAAGATACTAAATGTGTAGTAATTTGTTATAACAACAATAGAAAGCCATATTAACAGTCCAGACTTTATTAAGTTTAGGCAACAAAGAGACTTTGAGGTTTTTAGGAAAATAAAACAATATAATCTAAGCTCTTTTTAGGAGATGTGAGACATTTTTATTTCCCTAACCAGAATGCATTCCACTCTTGTCTTCCCAAACAAACCTAATTTTTGTTCATATATCCTTTTCCTTCTTTCTAGTCCATAAACCTTTACTTCAGGGTCATCTGAATAAGGTAAGAGTAATCTTACTATCTCCTATTACTGATTTATATGAATGAGCAGAAAATGCAATTCCTTTAGTGAGATAGAAGAGATAGGTGGTAGGCCTCTAAGGAGATTGATCTTAGTCCTTGGGATGAGAAACCTTTTCTATATTGAAAGTGAAAGGGGCAGGAACAACTATATTTCATGTTCTTTATACCTTTGAATATTTTTTCTTGTTTGAATTAATAAATAAACTATTTTATTTGTAATTGAGTTTTGCTTTTATTTAGACTTCTGTTTTCCAGTTTTAAGTACCCAAAGGAAGGAATATTCATAAAAACTATACTGGGAAAACTAAGCAATGACCAAATTAGATGTATATACCAGTTTGTCTCAGTGAGGCACATTACAATGGTTCTAATCACATATTTAAAATATTGTCTGCTATGAATATTTGTAAATTTTTACATAAACATATTATTTCCACAAGTTTCTCCTTTATAATAAGTATAGTAGTGTTAGTTTAAGCAGTTGTATCTGTTGTTATGTATTTCTGTTGTTATAGAATTCTGCTATTATCTTCCTGTGTCCAACAGAGTTACTGCTCTTCTAAAACATTTTTTTGATAGCTTCTACAATTTTTTCTGACAAGGAAAAGATAATTATTATTTTTTGGTATCCCAAAATATTATTTCAAATTTTGCTAAATGTGGTAATTTTGAGAAATATACATATTTAAAACAGTTATACAGTTTGTCTTGTTGTCCTCTAACTCAGTATTGGGAATTTTAAGTCTTGTATTTATCTGTCCTTGAACTATAAGTATATCAGCTTAGGTCAATTAATTCTAGTACAACCTGGAAACTCACCAGTCCTCAGTCTAATATCCATATATAACTGCACTAAAATATAATTGTGAGCAAATACATATTTAAGTGTTCCCATATGGAATACTAACATAGGTGTTGCATTTTTTTAAACATATTTATTCCTTAAAACATTTATTATGTGGTATAAAACATTATTGATCTTTTTACATTTAACGTATTTTTATTTTTATAAGATAACTCTCAAATTATATTTCAGTTTGTTTAGAATCTGGGGATGTAACAGGGAAGAAAAATATATACAGAAGATATCTTAAGAGAATTATAAGGAAGAGAGCATTCTGAGAAGTTTTGAAATTGAATTGATGCTAAGCTCTAAAAGTCCATAATTTTTTTCAAAGTGACTTTACACCCATAAACCAATTTGAGTAAGAGAATGAAGAAATTTTATAGAGCTATAGAATATGAGAGAAATTAAATAGGAAGAGAGAGAGAAAGAGGAAGGAAAGAAAAAAAATAAAGAAGAGAAAGAAAACTGTGCTACTTTTTCTGATTTCTTGGCTGAAGATTTTAAGTAAAAGAACACTTTTTTTTTTTCCTATTCACCCTTAGTTAGAACTACCTCTCATACAATTAAAATTATGTATTTATCTTTATTGCAGCCTATATTGTCTAGCCTGATATTTGCAAATTTAACTTCCAAATTTACAATAACATTTTCATTTGTTCTGGTCTCATTGTATTTCTGTGCTCACAAAGTCAACAAATTCTTCAGCAGAGTTACTACTAAAAAATAATAGCAATATAATTTTTTAGAAGCACCTGAATATCTGTGATGTTTGTTTATCTCTTTGGAAATTAATGAGGGATTCATTTCCTCCCCAAATGATGGTCATGTAACCCAGAGCTTGAGAAAATTATCAATATCTTATCTAAATTAAAATCTAAATTAAATTTTTTCTCTATGATCCAACTCCTTCTTACTGAGTATTCAATTATTGTAGTAGATTTACTGCTGTTCTGAAGACTCAGGAAACATTTAAAAATTGAAAATATTATTTAAAACAAAGTCATTTGACATCCTATCAAAGAAAAAAAAATGTAAGAAATGGCATGAGAACAGAGCAAAGATGAGAATGAGAATTAGAAACTCATGTAGGTTGCACAACAGAGGAGATCATCAATGTAATGAAAAGGTAACCAACAGAATGGGAAAATATTTGAAAATCATAAATCTGACAAGGGCTTAATATCACAAAATATATAGAGAAATCATACAACTCAATGGAAATTAAAAATTAAAAGAATATGATTTACAAAATGGAATAGACTTTTTTTGCAAAAAAGACATACAAATAGCTAACAGATACATGAAAAAAGTGTTCAGTGTCATTAATCATCAGGGAAATGCAAACCAAAACTACAATGAAGGTATTACCTCACTCCTGTTAGAGTGACTACTATCAAAAAGACAACAGATAACAAGTATTAACAAGGATATAGAAAAAAAAAAGAAAGAAAAGAAAAGAGAAAGGAAAAGAAAAGGAAAAGAAAATAAGAGAAAGGAAAAGAAAAAGAAAAGAAAAGAAAACCCTTATACACTGTTTGTGGGGATGTAAATTGATGCAGCCAGTATGAAAAACTGTATGGAGGTTCCTCAACAAATTAACGTTAGAAGTAGTATATGACCCAGAAATCCTATTTCTGAGTATATAGCCAAAGGAAATGAAAACATAGTCTTGAAAATGTATCTGCATGCTTTTGCTCATTGCATGCCTTTGCTCATTATTCACGATAGCCAAGATATGGAAACAAACTATCTATTCATCAATGGATGAATGGATAAAAAATAAATTGCATGTATACACACATATACACAATAGAATATTATTATGTCATGAGAAATAAGGGCATTATTCCCATGGGATGACATGAATGGAACTTAAAATCATCATGCTAAATAAGTCAGAAACACAAACACTGTATGGTGTTGAAGTTTAAAAAGCCAAGCTCATAGAACAGAGACTAGAATGGTGGTTACCAGGGGTTGAGGGGCAAAAGATAAGGGGATAGTTAGTCAAAAAGTACAAACTTGCAGTTACAAGATAAATAGGTCCTGGAGATATAATGTAGAGTTTGGTGACTCTAACTATACTGTGTTATATATTTAAAAGTTGTTAAGAGAGTAATCTTAAAAGTTCTCATCACAAGAAAGATTTGTAATATGTGAGGTGATGGATGTTAACTAACCTTATTGTAGTGGTCATTCCACGGTGTATACACATGTCAACTCATTATGTTGTACACCTTAAATTAATATAATGCTATTTGCCAATTATATCTCAATTAAAATAAGTTGTTATAAAAAAAGGCATGATAATTCATGAAGTTTTGAACTTCAATAGATGTTAAACTTTAAAAGTCTGTACATTGTTTTTTCAAAATGACCTTTCATCCATAACACAGTTTGAGTAAGAGAAGAAACTTTATAGAGCTATAGAAAGAAAGAGAGTGAGAAAAATATGTGTTTTCCAGTGAGTAAAGTTATCATTTAAATATTCTCAGAATTGCGAATTGAAGCAATCCAGCATTGTTTGATACCAGATTACTTATTTAATGCATAGTTCTAAATGCTCTCCTCTAATCATGTGACCCCTAACTGTAACATGACCAAAGTATATTTTCTTTGAAACAAACAAACATAAAAAGAAGTGAAGTTTAGCTTCTATACTTTCTTTCTTTCTTTCTTTCTTTTTTTACCACCTTTTGAAAATCAGTTTTAAATATTTGAGTAGTGTCAGACACTTTATTTCTTCCAAATTTATCTTTAAGACTAGAAGTTTGCCCCTATATAGTTCATCTTTATATACAGCCAACTGTATACATGTCTACATGAGAATGTGCACTGCCAGTAATACACTATGATAATGCAATTAGAAATTATGATAAGATTATAAATGGACTTTTTCAATTCAACTAGTTCATTAATTAACAACTTCAATACTTTCTACTGCCCCAGAGTAAGACTAAATATTAGATATATTTGTGGATATAGATAGATATGAAAGAAAGTTACCTATCTTCCATCCACTCCTTTACAAATTACTGTGAGAGAGAAATAAGTCTCCAGATTATTAAAACAAAACAAATAAAAACTTATGGGGCGCCTGGGTGGCTCAGTGGGTTAAGGCCTCTGCTTTCGGCTCGGGTCATGGTCCCAGGGTCCTGGGATTGAGCCCGATATCGGGCTCTCTGCTCAGCGGGGAGCCTGCTTCCTCCTCTCTCTCTGCCTGCCACTCTGCCTACTTGTGATCTCTGTCTGTCAAAAAAATAAAAATCTAGAAAAAAAAAAAAAAAAAAACTTAAATATATCTTTTTATCATTATCCTTTTGACAAAAATGAGATCATAAAAATAACAAACAATTTCTTAAGTAAATATAACATTTTACATAACACGAAATGACAAGGAAAAGAGACACAGTTTATAAAGCTTTTCATATCCATTATCAAGTGATGTATATTTTTGTAACTCCACACATTAAAATCCTATGGTTACATAATATTCTTAATTGTTATTTAATGCAGAATATTCCTCTTATTCAAAATCATAGTGAAAATTATGCAAACACTTAACAATAAATGTAAGTTGGGGGCGTCTGGGTGGCTCAGTGGGTTAAAGCCTCTGCTTTCGGCTCAGGTCATGATCCCAGGGTCCTGGGATCGAGCCCCACATCAGGCTCTCTGCTCAGCAGGGAACCTGCTTCCCCCCCTCTCTCTGCCTGCCTCTCTGTCTACTTGTGAGCTCTCTCTGTCAAATAAATAAATAAAATCTTAAAAAAAAACAACAATAAATGTAAGTTTATTTCTTCAACTACTCCTACAGAAAAAAAAAAATCAGAACACATATAACATTTCAAATTTTAGAATCTTTTTGTAGACATTCTGTGTTTGGAGACTACATTTTATGATGCAGCTAGTTTGAAATGGATAGCTACATTTCCAATAGGTGTATCGGTATGGAGAATAGCTGGTAATAAAAAGACTTCTTGGCAAGCCACTTCTCCTATTAAATGGAGAATGCAATGTGTTTGGCATCTATACTTTAAGTAATTTGTAAGAAAACACATTACTTAGCCAGCTGTAGATTCTACTATTTCAAGAACAAGATTATAAGTCATTAATCAATTTATAGACATAAATACACTATTGTTCAAAAATCAGTATTTAAACACACTGGAATCAATAAATATAATTAAAACAATAGTTTACTACATTCATTTATTTGTCTTCCAGCTGTTTGGTGAAATTACTGAAGCATGGAGCCAAACAGCTAATACCATATTTAGTTTTGTTTATTGAAATAATGAAAGTGTGTTAATGACAAAGTGCAAAAATACATAATAGAAATTAATGTACTGTGAAATAAAATTTTGTTTGAAAATCAAGTGTACAGTAAAAGCTTGTCTTTAAATGGTTGTTGCACAATGTACATTTAATAATTATTAAATCAATTTTATTGACATGTATCTGCAAATTATACCCCATGAAAAATGATAGCAATATGCTCAAGACAGACACAGTCTTTTGTATGGAATTAAATTAATTTTAAACAGTATTCAAAAGTTATTTCATATAATCATAGAAAACAGGAGTTTAAAAAATCTTCATATATTATATTCTTTGTAGTGTTTATATCCATGTATCTTTTAATCTCATTCTAGTATATTTACTTATGCATAATAATTCCATCATAGAAGTTTTATTTTGATTCAAATGAAAATAATCCTGACTATCTCATATATAGTATGTACATCATAAACATATATAGTACAAACACATATAGATAAACTTGGAGACATATAATATTATTAGATTTTATATATGGTGTTTTTGATAAAGAATATCAGATTACTAATTTTAACATTTTTGAAATATTATCTAAGGTATAAACAACTTTATAAGTCTTCAAAAATACACTGTTATATATATACAGGCTACCATCTAAAAATGTGTTAACAAATCACCAGAAGAATCTTAAATAAATAAAGTATATATCTTCATGAGTACTAAAATATTATTTAATAAACTTTTGTATGAAGTACTCTATAGTCTTAAACATCAAAAATATACTTCTAATCTCACCGTTTTTTTTCCCTAGGGATGTGAAGACTTAATAAATGTCAACATTGTGAAAGGTTCATTGGTATTAAATTATGGAATATATCCATAGTCACTTCACTTCAATTAAATGTCCAAATAGAACAAATAGAAATAAATGTTCATTATCCTAAAATTTGTATGGAACCTCAAAAGATCCTGAATAGCCAAAATGACCTTGAAATAGAAAAACAAAGCTGGGGAGATCACAATTCTGTACTTTAAGTTATATTATGAAGCTGTAGTGATCAAAACAAGAAGATACTGACACAAAAACAGACACATAGATTAGTGGAACAGAATAGAAAACCTAGAGATAAGCCCATAACTATATAGTCAGTCTTGGACAAAGCAGGTAGGATTATTCAATGGGTAAAAAAACAGTCTCTTCAACAAATGGAATTGGGAAAACTGGACAGCAACATGCAAAATAATGAAACTGGACTACTTTCTTATCCCATATGAAAAACTAAATTCAAAATGGATGGAAAACCTAAATGTGAGACAGGAAGCCATCAATATCCTAGAACAGAACACAGGTAAATAACATCTTTGACATTAACTTTAGCACCTTTTTTCTAGATATATCTCCTGAGGCAAGGGTAAAAATGCAAAAATAAGCTATTGAAACTTTATCAAAATAAAAAGCGCTGTAGAGTGAAGGAAACAATCAACAAAACTAAAAGGCAATTTATGGAATGTGAGAAAATATTTACAAGTGACATATCTGATAAAGTTAGTTTCCAAGATCTATAAAGAGCTTAACAAACTCAAGACCCCAAAAAACAAATAATCTGGTTAAAAAAATGAATAGACGTGAGTAGACATTTTTCCAATGAAAACATACAGATGGCAAACAACCACATGAGAAGACACCCAACATCACTCATAATCAAGTAATACAAATCAAAACTACAATGAGATATAACTTCACACCTGTCAGGATGGTTAAAATCAACAACATAAGAACCAACAGGTGTTGGCAAGGTGGTAGAGAAATAAGAACCCTCCTACATTGTTGGTTGGTAATGCAAATTGTTGCAACCACTCTGGAAAACAGAATGGAGGTTGCCCAAAAAGTTAAAAATAAAAATACCCTACACTCCAGCAATTGCACTACTAGGTAGTAACCTAATGAATACAAAAATACTAATTTGAAGGGATACATACACCCTAATGCTTATAGCAGCATTATCAACAGTAACCAAACTGGAAATGGAAACATGCCAAGTGTTCACTGACTGGTGAATGGATAAAGAAGATGTACATACACACACACACTCACACGAATATTACTCAGCCACAAAAAAGAATGAAATCTTGCCATTTACAACATGGATGAAGCTAGAACATACTGTGCTAAGTGAAATAAATCAGTCAGAGAAAGATGAACATGATATGACTTCAATTAAATGTGGAATTTAAGAAAAAAAAAAAAAAGCAAACAGAAAAAAAGAGAGAGTGGGAGGCAAACCAGGAAATAGACTCTTAACCATAGAGAACTCAGTGATGGTTTCCAGAAGGGAGGTGGATGGGGATGTGTGAAATAGGTGGTGGGGATTAAGGAATTCACTCACTGGGATGAGCATGCATGTTGTTTGGATGCATTGAATCACTATATTGTACACATGAAACTAATATTACATTGTATTTAACTAACTAGAATTTGAATAAAAAAACTTTTTTTTAAAGCAAAAGCAAAAATAGTGGGACTACATCAAATTAAAAAGCCTCTGCACAACAAAGGAAATCATCCAAAAAATCAAAAGACAACCCATTGAATGTGAGAATATATTTGTAAATTGTATGTCTGATAAGGTGGTAATTAATATTCAAAATATATAAAGAAATTATGTGACTTAGCCTTGGGAGGAGGGGCAAGATGGCAGAAAAGTAGGAGACCAAGTTTGAATTGGTCCTGTAAAGTGAGCTAATTATCTATCAGAACACTCTGAACACCCATGAAACCAGCCTGAGATGTAGGATTATATACTTCTGAGTCTCTATGGTGGCAGAAGACTCCAGTAGAGAGGTAAAGCAGAGTGGGAATTGGACTGATACTGGAGGATGAACAGAAGGAGGAAGGAGACACCAGAAGCGACCCATTAGAAAGCAATGCCCCAATATGAGAGTACCCTATGGTTGAGGACCAACATTAACTTGGAGTCTGGTTAAAAGTACTCAAAAGGAGCAAAAGATCTTGAGGGGCAACTGGTGGAATTGGGGGGTAACCGGCCTAAGACCACAGACCCAGGAAAGCCATCATTGGTGACTACCCATACCAGAGAGAGTGTGGTGAAGCCCCCAGGCTATGGTCCCTGAGCTGCCGGTTTTCCAGATTTCTGCTGCTTGAACCAGCGCTGGGCTAGGCACACTCCCTCTGGCACCTGTGAGGAAGTCTGGTGTGCATGCCAGTCGGTGGTCTCTAGTACCACAGCCTTTTGCACTCTGCACACTAACTGTGCGACGGGGATCTGAACTGCATTCTCCACAACAGGGTCCCCATAAAACTGTAAAACCTCAATATCAAGGGGAAACAATAAACTAAGATCCCGCTATCACCCTAAAACATGTATATTTCATAGATACAACTTTTATTTTTATTTTTATTTTTTAAAAGATTTTATTTATTTATTTGATAGAGATCACAAGTAGGCAGAGAGGCACACAGAGAGAGAGAGGAAATAAAATTTACATAGTAACCTTTTAACTTGAACTTTTTTCATACACATACCTGTGTTTTTCTTTTGCTTTTCTATTTTTCTTAGTGTACATATAGATATAAGCTTCAAGGTAATCCTCTTTTCCTAATCAATACTACCCCTATATATAAACCAGTTTTAATACCCCTTTATCTCTAGAAAGTTGAGTCCTTTAACAAAGATATCAAGATACACCCAGGAAGGATCAAAATAACCTTCCTCACCCACATCAATGATTTATAACAACCCTCCAATCTTTTTCTTCTGTCAGTGTTTCTGTGTATTTGTTTTTGTTCTGCTATTACATAAATCTGATACTTGGGGTTTATTTTGACAGGGTTCTTTCTTTCTTTCTTTTTTTTTTTTTTTCCTTGTCACTTACTTTTGTCAGTCTTTTTGTTTGTAAGCCTTGTAAATCTTACCTTTGGGGCCCATTCTGGCTGGGTCTTCTCTCTCTCTCTCTCTCTCTCTCTCTTTTTTTTTTCCCTGTCTCTCTCTTTCTCTCTCTCTTTTTTTTCTTTTTTATTTCTTTTTGGTGGTGACTTCAGATTGTTCAATAGTGTTTCTTGGTGCACCTTACCTGGATCACGGTTGATATATTCAGCTACACCTCCCCTCAACCACCTCTCAGCAAAATGACTAGGAGGAGGAACACCCAACAGAGGAAAAATTCAGAGATAGTGCCCTCTTCACCACAACTATTGGATATGGACATAAACAGTATTTTGTTAAGGGAATTATCAGGGTAACAATCATCCAGGAAATGGCTAGGTTGGAGAAAACCATTAATGACAATATGGAATCAATTAGGGCAGAAGTGAAAGCCACCTAGGAAGAAGTTTAAAATGCTATCAATGAGACCCAATCTAATCTAAATTCTCTACCAGATAGCATAACCGAGGCAGACGATAGAATTAGTGATCTAGAGGACAAACTGATAGAGATAAAGGTCAGGAGGAGGCTTGGAACAAATAGCTTAGAAGTCATGAAAACATAATTAGGGTTTAAGAGTCAAGATGGTGGAGAAGTAGCAGGCTGAGACTACTTCAGGTAGCAGGAGATGAGCTAGATAGCTTATCTAAAGATTGCAAATGTAAAGTTTTTCTGGCGAGATAAACACAACACCAGGCAAAGTGGGTGCAAGGTAAGATTTATTAAAGGCACTCTCTGGTGGAGTTTCAGGGCTCAGGAGAAGGGGATCCAGGAAAGTTGGGCTGGGAGGAGGTGGGCACCCTCGGGCAAGGTTCCGCGACCCTGGAAAGCAGAGTGGTGGAAGTCGCGCCCAAGGCAGAGAGAAGGGGGCTTTTAAGGGGCTTCGAGGGGAGTTCAGGGGTCTTTTGGCAAGATTCCCTTATTTGGATATTTTGCCTGCTCGTCGGGGTCCCATTGGTCCACTGGAACCCGGGGCAGGGGTCTCAGATTCCCGCTTGTCAGGGTCCCATTGGTCAATGGGAGCCTGGGGCGGGAGGGTTTTCAGATTCCTGCTTGGGTCTTTGTTCTCCTGTCTGAGCTCAGGTTTTGTGACAGGAACTTTCGCCATCTTAACTAGCCCTTTCTTTCTGCCAGCCCAACAGCAAACACCTACAAATCCAACGGGAGATCGAAGAGAAGAAGAACAACAATTCTAGAAACAGAAAATCAACCACTTTCTGAAAGATAGGACTGGCGGAGAAGTGAATCCAAAGTGACGGGAAGACAGACTGCGGGGAGAGGGGCCAGCTCCCGGCAAGTGGCGGAGCAACAGAGCACAAAATCAGGACTTTAATTTTTTTTTTTAATTTTTTTTTTAATTTTTTTTAATTTTTTTTTTAAGATTTTATTTATTTATTTGACAGACAGAGATCACAAGTAGGCAGAGAGGCAGGCAGAGAGAGAGGAAGGGAAGCAGTCTCCCTGCTGAGCAGAGAGCCTGATGCGGGACTCGATCCCAGGACCCTGAGATCATGACCTGAGCCGAAGGCAGTGGCTTAACCCACTGAGTCACCCAGGCGCCCCAAAATCAGGACTTTTAAAAATCTGTTCTGCTGGAGGACATCACTCCAGACGCTAAACCGGGGTAAGCCCATGCAGGGTCAGCGTGGCCTCAGGTCTTGCAAGGTCACAGAAGGATCGAGGGAGTCTGAGTGTTGCAGAGTTTACAGGTATTAGAACGGGGAAGCCGGCTACAGATCCAGAGCCGAGGAGTGAGCTCTCAGCTCAGGGCTACCTTGAACCGGTCACAGGCTCAGTGAGCTCAGAGCGTGGCCGGAGGCCAGGGAGATGGGAGTAATTGGGCACTATTCTCTGAGGGGGCACTAAGGAGTGGGGCCCCGAGCTCTGGGCTCCTCTGGGCCGGAGACTGGGAGGCGGCCATTTTCATTCCCAATCTCCGGAACTCTGGAAAGCGCTCAGGGAACAAAAGCTCCTGAAAGCAAACCCGATCGGATTACTCAGACCCGTCCAGGTAAGGGCGGTGCAACTCCGCCTGGGGCAAAGGCACTTGAGAATCACTACAACAGGCCCCTCCCCCAGAAGATCAACAAGAAACCCAGCCAGGACCAAGTTCACCTACCAAGGAGTGCAGTTTCAATACCAATGAGAGCAGCGGAATTCCAGAGGAGGAGAAAGCAAAGCATGGAACTCATGGCTTTCTCCCAATGATTCTTTAGTCTTGCAGTTAATTTATTTTTTTTCTTTTTCAATTTTTTTTTCTCTTCTTCTGCTAAATTTCTTTAACATTTACCCTTTTCTTTTTTAATGTTTTTTTAACTAGTTTATCTAATATATATATATTTTTTTCTTTTTTATATTTTTTCTTTATTCATTTTCCTTTTTTAATTGTTTCTTTTTTTTTTTTTTTCTTTCTGAACCTCTTTTTATCTCCTTCCTCCACCCTATGATTTGGGATTTCTTCTGATTTGGTTAAAGCATATTTCCCTGGGGTCTTTGCCACTGTTTTAGTATTTTAGTTGCTCCTTTATATGCTCTTATCTGGACAAAATGACAAGACAGAAAAATTCACCACAAAAAAAAAGGAACAAGAGGCAGTACTGAAGGCTAGGGAACTAATCAATACAGACATTGGTAATGTGTCAGATCTGAGTTCAGAATGACGATTCTCAAGGGTCTAGCCAGGCTCAAAAAAGGCATGGAAGATATTAGAGAAACCCTCTCGGGAGAGATAAAAACACTTTCTGGAGAAAAAAAAAAGAACTAAAATCTAACCAAGTTGAAATCAAAAAAGCTATTAATGAGGTATAATAAAAAATGGAGGCTCTCACTGCTAGGATAAATGAGGCAGAAGAAAGAATTAGCGATATGGAAAACCAAATGACAGAGAATAAAGAAGCTGAGCAAAAGAGGGACAAACAGCTACTGGACTATGAGGGGAGAATTCAAGAGATAAGTGACACCATAAGACAAAACAACATTAGAATAATTGGGATTCCAGAAGAAGAAGAAAGAGAGGGGAGCAGATGGTATATTGGAGAGAATTTTTGGAGAGAATTTCCATAATATGGCAAAGGGAACAAGCACCAAAATCCAGAAGGTACAGAGAACCCCATCAAAATCAATAAGAATAGATCCACACCCTGTCACCTAATAGTAAAATTTACAAGTCTCAGTGACAAAGAAAAATTCCTGAAAGCAGCCCGGGACAAGAAGTCTGTAACATACAATGGTAAAAATATTAGATCGGCAGCAGACTTAACCAGAGACTTGGCAGTCCAGAAAAAGATGGCATGATATATTCAGAGCACTAAACGAGAAAAACATGAAGCCAAGAATACTATATCTAGATAGGCTATCATTGAAAATAGAAGGAGAGATTAAAAACTACCAGGACAAACAAAAACTGAAAGAATTTGCAAACACCAAACCAGCTCACCAAACCAGGAAATATTGAAAGGGGTCCTCTAAGCAAAGAGAGACCCTAAAAGTAGTAGATCAGAAAAGAACAGAGACAATATACAGGAACAGTCACCTTACAGGCAATACAATGGCACTAAATTCATATCTCTCAATAGTTATCCTGAATGTTAATGGGCTAAATGCCCCAATCAAAAGACACAGGGTATCAGAATGGATTAAAAAAACAAAACCCATCTATATGTTGCCTACAAGAAACTCATTTTAAATCCGAGGGCACTTCCAGATTTAAAGTGAGGGGGTGGAAAACAATTTACCATGTTAATTGACATCAGAAGAAACCAGGAGTGGCAATCCTTATATTAGATCCATTAGATTTTAAGCCAAAGATTATAATAAGAGAGAGGAAGGACACTATATCATACTCAAAGGATCTGTCCAACAAGAAGATCTAACAATTTTAAATATCTATGCCCCTAACGTGGGAGCAGCCAACTATATAAACCAATTAATAACAAAATCAAAGAAACACATCAATAATACAATAATCGTAGGGGACTTTAACACTACCCTCACTGAAATGGACAGATCATCCAAGCAAAAGATCAACAAGGAAATAAAGGCCTTAAATGACACACTGGACCAGATGGACATCACAGATATATTCAGAACATTTCATCCCAAAGCAACAGAATACACAATCTTCGCTAGTGCACATGGAACATTCTCCAGAATAGATCACATCCTGGGTCGTAAATCAGGTCTCAACTGGAATCCAAAGATTGGGATCATTCCCTGCATATTTTCAGACCATAATGCTCTGAAGCTAGAACTCAATCACAAGAGGAAATTTGGAAAGAACCCAAGTACATGGAGACTAAACAGCATCCTTCTAAAGAATGAATGGGTCAACCAGGAAATTAAAGAAGAATTGAAAAAATTCATGGAAACAAATGATAATGAAAACACAATGTTTCAAAATCTGTGGGACACAACTAAGGCAGTACTGAGAGGAAAATATATAGCGGTACAAGCCTTTCTCAAGAAACAAGAAAGGTCTCAGGTACACAACCTAATCCTACACCTAAAGGAGCCGGAGAAAGAACAAGAAAGAAAGCCTAAACCCAGCAGGAGGAGAGAAATCATAAAGATCAGAGCAGAAATCAATGAAATAGAAACAAACAAAAAAAAAACAATAGAACAAATCAATGAAACTAGGAGCTGGTTCTTTGAAAGAATTAATAAGATTGATGAACCCCTGGCCAGACTTATCAAAAAGAAAAGAGAAAGGACCCAAATAAATAAAATCGTGAATGAAAGAGGAGAGATCACAACGAACACCAAAGAAATACAGACAATTATAAGAACATACTATGAGCAACTCTACGCCAACAAATTTGACAATCTGGAAGAAATGGATGCATTCCTAGAGACATATAAACTGCCACAACTGAAACCAGGAAGAAATAGAAAGCCTGAACAGACCCATAACCAGTAAGGAGATTGAAACAGTCATCAAAAATCTCCAAACAAACAAAAGCCCAGGGCCAGACGGCTTCCCGGGGGAATTCTACCAAACATTTAAAGAAGAACCTATTCCTATTTTTCAAAAACTGTTCCAAAAAATAGAAATGGAAGGAAAACTTCCAAACTCATTTTATGAGGCCAGCAACACCTTGATCCCAAAACCAGACAAGGATCCCATCAAAAAAGAGAACTACAGACCAATATCCTTGATGAACACAGATGCAAAAATTCTCGCCAAAATACTAGCCAATAGGATTCAACAGTACATTAAAAGGATTATTCACCACGACCAAGTGGGATTTATTCCAGGGCTGCAGGGTTGGTTCAACATCCGCAAATCCATCAATGTGATACAACACATTAATAAAAGAAAGAACAAGAACCATATGATCCTCTCCATAGATGCTGAAAAAGCATTTGACAAAGTACAGCATCCCTTCCTGATCAAAACTCTTCAAAGTGTAGGGATAGAGGGCACATACCTCAATATTATCAAAGCCATCTATGAAAAACCCACCGCAAATATCATTCTCAATGGAGAAAAACTGAAAGCTTTTCTGCTAAGGTCAGGAACACGGCAGGGATGTCCATTATCACCACTGCTATTCAACATAGTACTAGAAGTCCTAGCCTCCGCAATCAGACAGCAAAAGGAAATTAAAGGCATCCAATTTGACAAAGAAGAAGTCAAACTATCACTCTTCGCAGGTGATGTGATACTATATGTGGAAAACCCAAAAGACTCCACTCCAAAACTGCTAGAACTTGTACAGGAATTCAGTAAAGTGTCAGGATATAAAATCAATGCACAGAAATCAGTTGCATTTCTCTACACCAACAACAAGACAGAAGAAAGAGAAATTAAGGAGTCAATCCCATTTACAATTGCACCCAAAACTATAAGACCCTAGGAATAAACCTAACCAAAGAGGCTAAGAATGTATACTCAGAAAACTATAAAGTACTCATGAAAGAAATAGAGGAAGACACAAAGAAATGGAAAAATGTTCCATGCCCCTGGATTGGAAGAATAAATATTGTGAAAATGTCTATGCTACCTAAAGCAATCTACACATTTAATGCAATTCCTATAAAAATACCATCCATTTTTTTAAAAGAAATGGAACAAATAATCCTAAAATTTATTTGGAACCAGAAAAGACCTCGAATATCCAAAGGAATATTGAAAAAGAAAGCCGAAGTTGGTGGCATCACAATTCCGGACTTCAAGCTCTATTACAAAGCTGTCATCATCAAGACAACATGGTACTGGCACAAAAAACAGATGCATAGGTCAATTGAACAGAATAGAGAGCCCAGAAATAGACCCTCAACTCTATGATCAACTAATCTTTGACAAAGAAGGAAAGAATGTCCAATGGAAAAAAAGACAGCCTCTTCAATAAATGGTGTTGGGAAAGTTGGACAGCCACATGCAGAAAAATGAAATTGGACTATTTCCTTACACCACACATGGAAATAGACTCAAAATGGATGAAGGACCTCAATGTGAGAAAGGAATCAATCAAAATCCTTTAGGAGAACACAGGCAGCAACCTCTTCGACCTCAGCTGCAGCAACATCTTCCTAGGAACATTGCCAAAGGCAAGGGAAGCAAGGGCAAAAATGAACTATTGGGATTTCATCAAGATCAAAAGCTTTTGCACAGCAAAAGAAACAGTTAACAAAACCAAAAGACAGCTGACAGAATGGGAGAAGATATTTGCAAATGACATATCAGATAAAGGGCTAGTGTCCAAAATCTTTATATAAAGAACTTAGCAAACTTAACACCCAAAGAACAAATAATCCAATCAAGAAATGGGCAGAAGACATGAACAGACATTTCTGCAAAGAAGACATCCAGATGGCCAACAGACACATGAAAAAGTGCTCCACATCACTCGGCATCAGGGAAATACAAATCAAAACCACAATGAGATATCACCTCACACCAGTCAGAATGGCTCAAATTAACAAGTCAGGAAACGACAGATGCTGGCGAGGATGCGGAGAAAGGGGAACCCTCCTACACTGTTGGTGGGAATGCAAGCTGGTGCAACCACCCTGGAAAACAGCATGGAGGTTCCTCAAAATGTTGAAAATAGAACTACCCTATGACCCAGCAATTGCACTACTGGGTATTTACCCTAAAGATACAAACGTAGTGATCCGAAGGGACACGTGCACCCAAATGTTTATAGCAGCAATGTCTACAATAGCTAAACTATGGAAAGAACCTAGATGTCCATCAATAGATGAATGGATAAAGAAGATGTGGTATATATACACAATGGAATACTATGTAGCCATCAAAAGAAATGAAATCTAGCCATTTGCGACGACGTGGATGGAACTAGAGGGTATCATGTTTAGCAAAATAAGTCAATCGGATAAAGACAACTATCATATGATCTCCCTGATATGAGGAAGTGGAGATGCAACATGGGGGGTTAAGGGGGTAGGATAGGAATAAATGAAACAGGATGGGATTTGGAGGGAGACAAACCATATGTGACTCTCAATCTCACAAAACAAACTGAGGGTTGCTGGGGGGAGGGGGGTTGGGAGAAGGGGGTGGGGTTGTGGACATTGGGGAGGGTATGTGCTATGGTGAGTGCTATGAAGTGTGTAAACCTGGCGATTCACAAACCTGTACCCCTGGGGATAAAAATATAGTATATGTTTAAAAAAATAAAAAATAAAAAAATTATTAAAAAAAACATAATTAGGAAAATAAATGATGGCAGGAAACATTCCAACATCAGAATTACTGGAATCCCTGAGGGGAGGAGAAAGAAAGAAGACTAGAAGATATAGTTGATCAAATTGTCCATGAAAATTTTCCCAGTCTGGGGAATAGAACCAGCGTTCCTGTCCTAGAGGCAGAAAGACTGCCCCCCAAGATTAATGAATCTAGAAAGACCTTGAGACACTTGATTGTAAAACTGATGAATCACAATTTTAGACAAAAGTCTTTCAGAGCACCTGGGAGAAGAGATTTCTTATCTACAGAGGAAGATCCATCAGAATAATGTCAGACCTATCCTCAGAAACCCAGCAAGCCAGAAAGGGCTGGCAAGACATATTCAGGGCACTAAATGAGAAGAACATGCAGCCAAGAATACTTTATCCAGCAAGGCTGACATTCAAAATGGATGGAGAGATAAAGAACTTCCAAGACTGGCAAGGTTTAAAAGAGTATGTGACCACCAAACTGGCACTACAGGAAATATTCAGGGGGTTTCTAAAAAAGAAGAAAGAACCCAAGAGTGTCATAGAACAGAAATTTACAGAGACAATCTATAGTAACAAGGCCTTCACAAGCAACATGATGTCAATAAAAACATATCTCTCAATAATCACTTTTAACATGAAGGGCCTAAATGCTCTCATAAAATGGCACAGGGTTGCAGATTGGATAAAATGACAGGACACATCCATATGTTGTCTTTGAGAGACCCATTTTGAACCTAAGGATACATCCAGACTGAAAGTGAAGGGTTGGAGAAACATCTTTCATATCAATGGGCTTCAAAAAAAAAAAAAAAAAAAAAAAAGCTGGGGTAGTGATTCTTATATCAGATAAATTAGATTTTAAACTAAATACCATAGTCAGAGATAAAGAAGGACACTACATCTTTCTTAAAGGGTTTAATCAAGATAAAGCATCATATTGATATGAATGCATTAATTCAGGGATCTTAACATGCCACTCTCAGTAATAGACAGATCATCCAAACAGAAAATCAATAAAGAAATAAAGAAACAAGAGCATTGAATGACACATTGTATCATATGGACCTCATAGATATATACAGAACATTCCACCCTAAAACAAAGAATACTCATTCTTCTTGAGTGCACATGGAGCTTTCTCAGGAATAGACCTTGTACTGGGTCACAAATCAGGGCTCAACCAATACCAAAGTTTAGATTATTCCTGCATATTCTCAGACCACAGTGCTTTGAAACTGGAAATCAATCACAAGAAAACATTTGGAAGGAATTTAAACACTTAGAAGCTGAAGACCACTCCACTTATGAATGTTTGGATCAACCAGGAAATCAAAGAAGAACTTAAACAATTAATGGAAAACAATGAGAATGAGGACACTTCGGTCCAAAACCTATGGGATACAGCGAAGGTGGTTCTAAGGGGGAAATACATGGCCATCCAAGCCTCCCTCAAAAAAAAAACAAAAAAAAAACAAACAAACCAGAATGCACCAGGTCTCTTTATGTCTTGAAGAATTGGAGAACAAACAATAAATTAAGCCAACCCCACACACAAGAAGGGAAATAATCAAGATTAGAGCAGAGATCAATGAAATAGAAACTAGAGATACAGTAGAACACATCAGCAAAACTAGAAGCTGGTTTTTTGAAAGAATCAATAAGATTGATAAACCATTGGCCAAACTAATCCAAAAGAAAGGAGAGAGGACCCAAATAAATAAAATTATGTATGAAAAGGGAGTACCGCTTGGTACCACTAACATGAAAAGGTACCGCTCGGTACCACTAACATGAAGGAAATAGAAGCAATCATCAGAAATTATTATCAACAGCTACATGCCAATGAGTTAAGCAACCTAGACGAAATGGATGCATTCCTGGAAATGTATAAACTTCCAAAACTGAATCAGGAAGAAATAGACAACCTGAACAGACCAATATCTAGTAATGGAATTGAAGCAGTGATAAAAACCTCCTAAAAAGCAAGAGCCCAGGAGCTGATGGATTTGTGAATGTTGAACCACCCTTGCATCCCCTGGATACATCCCACATGATCATGGTGGATGATATTTTTTAATATATTGTTGGATCCTATTAACTAGGATCTTACTGAGAATCTTGGCATCCATATTCATCAGGGATATTGGTCTGAAATTCTCCTTTTTGGTGGGGTCTTTGTCCAGTTTGGGGATCAGGGTAATGCTAGCTTCATAAAAAGAGTCTGGAACTTGTCCTTCTGTTTCTACTTTTTGAAATAGCTTCAGGAGAATAGGCATTATTTCTTTGAATGTTTGGCTGGGAAAATTGGACAGCTATGTGTAGAGGAATGAACCTCGACCATTCTCTTATACCACACACAAAGATAAACTCGAAATAGATAAAAGACATCAATGTGAGGCAGGAATCTATCAAAATCCTAGAGGAGGACATAGGCAGTAACTTCTTCGACATTGGCCACAGCATCTTCTTTCAAGACATGTCTCCAAAGGCAAAGGAAGCAAAACCAAAATTTGACTTTTGGGACTGCATCAAGATGAGAAGTTTCTGCACAGTCAACAAAACAAAGAGGCATCCCACGGAATGGGAGAAGATATTCACAAATTACACTACAGACAAAGGGCTGATATCCAAGTTCTATAAAGAACTCCTTAAACTCAACACACAAAACAGATAATCACCTCAAAAAATGGGCAAAAGACATGAACAGACACTTCTCCAAAGAAGACATACAAATGGCTAACAGACACATGAAAACATGTCCATCATCATTAGCCATCAGAGAGATTCAAATCAAAACCACATTGAGATACAAGCTTACATTAGTTAGAATGGCCAACACTAACAAGACAGTAAACAACAAGTGTTGGAGAGGATATGGAGAAAAGAGAACCCTTATACACTGTTGGTGGGAATGCAAATTGGTGCAGTCACTTTGGAAAACAGTGTGGAGATTCCTCGAAAAATTAAAAATAGAGCCACCCTATGACCCTGCAATTGCACTACTGGGTATTTAGCCAAAGATACAGTTGTAGAGAAAAGGTCATCTTTTGTAGTGAAGGGTCATCTGTACCCCAATGTTCATAGCAGCAATGACCACAGTCACCAAACTGTAGAAAGAACCAAGATGCCCTTCAACAGATAAATGAATATAGAAGATACTGTCCATATATACAATGGAGTTTTATGCCTCCATCAGAAAGGATGAATACCCAACTTTTGTATCAGCATGGATGGGACTGGAGGAGATTATGCTGAGTGAAATAATTCAAACAGACAGAGTCAATTATATGGTTTCACTTACTTAGGAAGCATAAGGAATAACACGGAGGACATTGAGAGTTGGAGAGAAGTGCGTTGTGGGGAATTGGAGGGGGAGACAGACCATGAGAGACTGTGGACTCTGAGAAACAAACTGAGGGTTTTGAAGGGGAGAGGGGTGGGGGATTGGGTGAGCCTGGTGGTGGGTATTATGGAGGACATGTATTGCATGGAGCACTGGGTGTTGTGCATAAACAATTAATTCTGGAACACTGAAAAGAAATAAAATAAAATAAAAAAAGAAATTATGTGACTCAACAGCAAAAAGTAAACTGTTGAATTAAAAACAGGACAGAAGTTATGAATAGATAATTTTCCAAAGAAGACATACAGATGGCCAACACATATTTGAAAAGATGCTCAATATCATTGATTATTAGGGAAATGCCGATTAAGTTCATAATGATATACCCCATGCCATTGGAATGGTGATAAAAAGGACAGAAATAACAAGTGTTTGCAAGAATGTGGAGAAAAGGAAACCCTTGTACACCATTGGTGGGAATATACTTTGGTGCAGCCACTATGGAAAATAATATTATGTTCCTCAAAAAATTGAAAATATACTATCATATGATCCAGCAGTCCTAATTTTGGGTTTTTATCTGAAGAAACTGAAAATGCTAACTTAAAAAAAAATGCACACACCCATGTTCACTGCAGCATTATTTACAATAGTCAAGATATAAAAATAACCTAAGTGTCCATTACTGGGTGAATGGATAAAGAAATTCTGTTATATATACATAATGAATATTCAGCTGTAGAAGGAATAAAATCTTGCTATTTGTGACAATATGGATGGACCTCAAAGGCCTTATGCTAAACAAGTCAGAGAAAGACCATAGGGCCTCTCTTATAATGTGAAATCTAAATGCACAAACACATACACACAATTACACACAAGCATATAAATACGGAGAATAGACTGGTGGTTGCCAGAGGCAAGTGGTAGAGAATAGAAGAAATGGGTGAAAGGTGTAGGAAAAAAAGGAAATACAATACCATTTAAACATATTACTCAAAAAATAATGAGAGACCTTTCCCTTTGATGAAAATATTTTTGACTGTATCAATGTGAATATCCTGGTTGTTTTATTGCACTAAGTTTTGCATGATTTTACCATTGGAGAAACCAAGTAAATGTTTTAATATTATCTTTCCATATTACTTCTTATAATTATACGTGATTCTGCAATTACCTCAATAAACTGTTTTTAAAGATTTATTGATTTATTTTAGAAAGAAAGAGAGCATGTGTTTGGGAGGAGCAGAAGGAGAGGGAGAGAGAAACTCAAGCAAACTCTGCCCTGAGCATGGAGCCCTACATGGGGCTTGATCTCACAAACATGAGATCACAACCTGAGCTGAAACCAAGAGTCGTGACTCCCAACTGACTATACAACCCAGGTGCCCCATCTCAATAAAAATTTTAAGTAAAGAATGACACTAATAAGAAAACAAGTAAGTGTTCGACAGACTATGACAAACTATTTATAGAATGTGTATCTGGGAAAGGACTCATAAAGACAATATAAAAAACAAAACATCAGAATCTTAACATATGTTTTGTACCTTTAAGAATTTATTATTATTATTATTATTAGATATAAAGCACTAGCATGGGGTGTGCGGGGTGTGGGCAGAGGGAGAGTGGGAATCTTAAGCAGGCTCCATGTCCAATGCAGGCTTAACCTCAGGACCTGGAGATCATGACCTGAGCCAAAATCAAGAGTCAGATGCTTAACTAATTGAGCCACCCAGGTGTCCCCGGCTCATACTTTAAAGTGGAAAACTAATCATTAATCTTCATCACCAACTTTAAAATAAGTAATGAACTCACATTGTACATTCAAAGAATGACTGTGGCAAAACCTTGAATCTTTGAGTAAATATCACAGACAATATTCTTTTTTGAAAAATGTATTTTAAAATAATATTTTTAAAATAAGAATTAGCCAACCTCTACCACTCCCTAAGTCTATACTTGAACTTTCAACACATGTTCACATTAATTCAGTTGAACATATTTTCTGAGTCTGGAAGGTGTTAAGAATTAACAGATTAACAGCTTAGTTGAAAAAGGGTATTAGGAGAATGAAATTATTTTATTTTTATTTTTTTTTAGTGACTGTAAAATAAATACTGTTTTATGGGACCCATTAAATGACATGTAAAAATTAAGAGAATGAAAATAATAGAAAAAGCTGTTATTTAAATTAAAGTTTATGAATGAACAGGAACTGTATTTTTTGTTTTGTAAAATCCATCTA
Source organism: Enhydra lutris kenyoni (assembly GCF_002288905.1). NCBI lineage: Eukaryota > Metazoa > Chordata > Mammalia > Carnivora > Mustelidae > Enhydra > Enhydra lutris. The sequence continues at coordinate 476,812 of NW_019154087.1, forward strand.
CATTGACAATATAACCTCTGTTCCCTTAATATTATAACTATTAACTTCTATTTTTATTGTTTAATTGCTCTCTAACATTCCAAACTGAGTTTTATCATTTTTCAATAGAATGCTATGAAAGTACTTTTCAATGTGCTTGATAAAAATGAGTATTATTAAAATAGTAATGCCACATGAACATTTCAGAATATGAAGACAAATTAAAATTAGAGATGAAATATTTTATGTGCATTAGTCAATCATACTTACATCTCTACTGTAATTGTTGCCATCATGTAAAAGGCTTATCTTAATTTTGCTTATAATATTCTAAAATAAATGATTGGTGAGGGGGCTTTCATTATATTGACACCTCTGAGGGTGAGTCTAGGCATCAGTTACCAGAAATAACTAAAGCCAGGGTGCTCCCTAATTGAATTTTTCCCTGTTAACAGGAATTTGTCTGTTATCCTTCTCCCAAGCATGGGTCAAATTATTGGAATTGGGGTTGGGATGGAGGATTGCTTTGTAAAGTTTCAAATTAGAGGATAGAATATACCACTACTTGGTCTTTAGAGCTGCAGAATAAACAGCAAAGACATAGATGGAACACCTTTCTCTTACTTGCATTTTGAGACCTTTTTCAGGGACACTGGAAACTTGAAAGCTTGAGAAAGACAAAGGGGAAAGGGAAGCAAGAAGGTACTCCTTCTTGCATATACATGGATACCCTTGATTGGTAACTATATCCAGATTTTCTTTGCCCAATTTTCCAGTTTGCACACCCCTTCTTAGGTTAATTTGGATTTGCATTCTTCCCAGCAGCTTCTTCTTATGCTGGCCTAAACGTGGCAGCCCAGCAGCTGCTCTTCTGCAATGTGTTCATGGCCCTATTATTAGACCTACCATCCTGATTGTATTTACTTATTTATCCCCAAGTAGGCTTTCACTCAGAGACATCTCATTTGAGTACCCAGGGACTAGAACAGGATGGAAATTACTGTAAGAACTCAATAAATATCTATTATTGATGAATTGATGAACCAATGAATTTCTTTTGATCTCAAAGAGTAGATGAAGGAGCCCTAAGAGAAGCTCATTGGTCCAAAGGAAAACATTGAACACAAAAATCTAATTGATTTATTATGCAGATTCATGCAGGCTAGAATCATTAAAAGTTTAAAACACTGTTAAAAATTAATTCTTTATTAGTGTAGTATTGTATTCTAAAAGCTATATCACTGTGTTAGTAGTTTTCAACACCATCTCAAACAGGTTAGTTTATTTAAATCTTACAATTTTTCAATGTTTCAAATTTGATCATGATAAAAACATATCTGCAATACCAGCTTTAAGATCAATTGACTGGAGGAGGGGATGCCTGGGTGGCTCAGTCGTTAAGCTACTGCCTTTGGCTCAGGTCATGATCCCAGGGTCCTGGGATTGAGCCCCACATTGGGCTCCCTACTCAGCGTGGAGCCTGCTTCCCCCTTTCCCTCTCCCTCTGCCACTCCCCCTGTCTGTGCTCTCCTGCTCTCTCTCTGTAAAATAAATAAAATCCTAAAACGAACAAACAAAAAGGTTAGTTGACTAGGATTTTATAGTCCATAATCCCAAAGAAATGAAACAGACAGTTTGTGCAAAGCTACTCTAATTTTTTGAAAACGGTATTTTCCCAATTTTTTTTTATTATGTTCGGTTAGCCACCATATAGTGCATCATTAGTTTTTGATGTAGTGTTCAACGACTCATTACTTGCATATAACACAATTAAGAAGAACCAGCAATTTTGAGACATAAGTTTCAATAAGGTTGACCAAGCTGGTATTTTATTTCTATGATACTCATTTTCAGTAAGTAAAAATTACAATAAGAAGATAATGCATATTTGCAGGTGGATGAGCTTGCTGCAAGTATGTGTGACACCTTCTGAAGACACAGAAAATCTTAGCATTCAAGGTGAATATGTCCTTGACTCAACATTTAGTTACAGCAGGGAGGAGAGAAAAGGGAAAAGAAAAAAGTCTTATTATGACAATAAGAAAGAAGAAAGATTTATCATTCATCAGTAAAACAAGTGCGTTTAGAGGAGGCCAGTGACCTACATTCAGTTAGACTGAAAGAAACAAGACTATCTTCACAATAGAACACATTAAATCCAGATAAAAGATGAGGCTTTAAAAACCAAGCTGACATTATTCCATAAAATAAATTCATATTGAACATACATTTTTTTTCTTATAAGGGAAAATACAGCTTTAAATATGATTTAAAAGATATAAAATTATATAACAAAACTATACATAGACAAAATTTATAAATTTGTTAGACATTTTGAACTTTACGTAAAAATGTACACAAGCTCATATATTATAGTTCATTTGTCTCAGCTCTGAATTCTCTGTAACACATTATCTTGTAACTGTCTCTTGGCATACATCAATCTGATTATATTTCATATAATCAGATGGTAGGCACACATTAGATAACCACTATCCTATGTTTGGAGATTAGCTTACATTTTTAATACAATATAAGTATATATTGTGGATGGTCTTCTCTCAAGCTATTTGAATTTCAAATTTATATGAATAAACCAATATGTGATAAAGATGTGATTGAAAATACTTAAAACTTGAAGTAACTTATTCTTAAATTCTTACTTTCAAGAAGTTATAATGCATTAAACAGGGAATCTATAATTACTTTCACTTTATTCATGTAAGATTATATAGATTATAAAAATGTTAGAGAATAGATATGGAAACAAGTATCAAAAATGCTTTGTCTTTTTCTTTATTCTATCACTTTAATTTGTCCTTTCCTGGTTCCTTCCCAGATTTATACATGTTTATTATCCCTCAATTAAATAAGAAGAAGCAGAAGCAGAAAATTCAACCTCTCAACCCTGTCCTCTTCATATACACCCTGATGTTTCTCTTTCCTTTAAACTTATTGAAAAGTATACTTACAATAAATTCAAGTAAACAAATTTTCAACTCTTACTTTGCTTTAATAACTGCATATATAGAGACCTTGATGCTTGTCATTTAAAAACACAGACAAAAATATATAGCTTCCATCTAGAGGGAAAACCAAAGAGAGTAAATACAGTAAATATTTGCATAGTATATTTGATGGCAATAATTGCAATGGAGGATAAGGGTTTGGGTGTTTTTGAGGCAGCTTGAAATTTGCAATAAGAAGTCACAATAGGCTTTGTAAAGATGCAATATTTGAATAAATATTTTAAGGAGATGAGATGTTTAGTTGTGTGGATCATTTTTGGGAAGAACATTCTAGGCAGAGAGAATCCCTTGCACAAAGGTTGAGAACATGATTTTGGTTAGAGGCTTAAGCAAAAAAAAGAGTCCATAGTGCTTAGGATGGAATAAATAAGGAGAGAAGAAAAAACAAAAAAATAAGCAAGGAAAATGCAGAATAAGATAATGTAGGCCTTTTTTGAGCCTGGCAAAGTCCTTACCTTTTACTTAGAATGAAGTAGGGGCTCTTGAAATGTTTTGAGCAAAGAAGTTACATGACCTGATTGCATCTGTGACCAATGAAGCTGAGCATGTAATTGTGTGGACGAATAAAAGAAACCGGCAAGAAGTCTTCAGGCAATCACATCTACAGACATGTTTGCCAGAAACATGGCAGTAGTTGTGGGGAGATGGGTCAGATTTTGGAATTATTTTGAAGGTAAAATAAATAGAATTTTTGGAATGAAAGGGTGTTACAAATGTGAAAGGAAAAAGGAGAATCAGGAATGTCTCCAAAACTTTTTCTCTAAACAATGATTAGAAAAAAAGTTTTTATCAGCCAAGTGGAGGGAAATTGTGGTAAAACAGATTTGGGGTAAAAAATGATTAGTTCATCATTGGATATGTTAATTTGGAGATGTAAAACAGGAAGTTGGCATTATATGTGTAAAATTCTGGAGTAGTGTTGGAGTTAGAGATTGCTAGACACCTGCTAATAGGAATATAAATATTATTTAACAATTAGATTCCCATAATATTAATTATTTCTAATTTATTCCCTCCAAGTAGTTCTTAGCCTATTAAGATCACTCTGTCCTCATCAAACTCACATTTCATTTAAGTCATTAATATTTTCTTTCATGAAAATCTTAATTTTTCCATATGAGAACACTTGGTAAAGCTTGCTTATATTATAATTGTTTATTTTTCTCTCTAAATTCTTGAAGGCTAGACCTTGCTTATTGTACTTATCATTATACCCCCATAAGTATACTACAGTGGATATTAAATACTTATTAGATAAAGATATAGTTTGGAAAGATTATCTTACCCTGTGAAATTTTGTAGCCTTATTTTCAAAGTAGATGTATTTATGTTTTTAATTATATAACTAACTCATCAGTTTATGAACATTTTCTTTTTCAAGAATAACCATCATGTTATAATGTGGTCACCCAATTAGCTTGCCTATTTGAACCAGAGAATGCATTAATATATTGATAAGTATTCTGTTCTACTAGACATGTTCACTTTTAAAATCTACTAAACTGGAGTATGCTTGTTCATTTGTTTGTCTTGTGAGGTTTATTTGTTTATTTATTTATTTATTTGACAGAGATCACAAGTAGGCAGAGAGGCAGGCAGAGAGAGAGAGGAAGGGAAGCCTGCTCCCTGCTGAGCAGAGAGCCCAATGCGGGGCTCGATCCCAGGATGCTAGGATCATGACCTGAGCTGAAGGCAGAGGCTTAACCCACTGAGCGATCCAGATGCCCCTGTTTTGTAAGGTTTAGGAAGTCAGTTCATTGCACAATTTTCTCAATAATAATAAAAATAAAATAATAAAAATAAAAATACTAATAATAGTAATTAATAATAACAACGGCAAATTCCTGCTGAGTTCTGTGTACCAAGAAATATTCAAGTCACTTTAGATCAATTAAATAATGTATTACTCACATACCTTTATGAAATAGAAATTAAATGATTCCCATTTGACAGCTGAAAAAACTGAGGTGCAAGGGAGATAATTTTGTGACTCACCAAGGTCACATAGGAGGTAGGTATCAGGATTGATATTTGAATAGAAACAGTCTGGTTCCTTCATGGTCATGACCCACTGCAGGTTATCCAACAAGAAGGTAATAGAGAAAACTGAGATGAAAAGCAAAGGATCAGCTTTTTTAAAAACTGAATCAGAATTGCATCTGGGCCTGAGGCAAGAGAGGTGACCTACTGTAGAATTGGGACTGACTCACCCTTAAGACCCAAAATGAGCATCAGGATGGTCATAGATCTCTGTAGGCTCTCTCACTTTCCCATGTTCTTTGTGGAAAAGTACAAACTATCCTACTGGGCCAGAGGGAAAAAAGAAAGAATTATTAACTGTCTTAAGTTAAAGAAAAATACTCCAGTGATGATTTATATTGTCCAATTCACTGTCAGATGTCTGGACTAGGTTGGCCAATGATTAAAACTAGTGCAACATTTCAAACTTCCAATAAGTTAATTCCACTTTGGTATAGCATTCTTGTCTCTGTGAAAGTGACAAAGTGATAAACACTTTGTTTTTCAAGTTTTTATTTTAATTTTAGTTAGTTAACATGCAGTGCAATATTAGTTTCAGGTTTTAGTATTTAGTAATTCCTCACTTACATACAACACCCAGTGCTCATGACTACAAGTGCCTTCCATAACCTATTTAGCCCAACTTCCCAGCCACCTCTCGTGTATCCTGAGTGTGCACAGGAGAAGAATAAGTCACAAACAAGTCAGCGGCAAGAGAATGGGAGCAGGAGGTGACAGCAGAGAAGACTGTCACCCTGAACAACTCCTCAGTCTCATATTTATTAGAAAGTGAGTAACAATCAACAAAGCTGGAATAGATTACATATTGACCATGAGTCTTGTAGATACATAAGAAGAAAGGCAAAATATGTCTGGTTACATAGTACATGACCTATAGTGAGCAAGCCCAAACAAAAGGATTGTCTGACTAACTGCTGATGCTCCCTGGGGAAGGGGAGATAACAGAGAAATGAAGCAGGGGTGCTCCATTCTGAGCGAGCCAAATGTTCTCAGCTGCTCAGCTTCAAGGATGTATATCGTCCTCTCCCCCAGAGACCTGTTGCCAGTACATATTTTTCTTAAGGCTATATCTAAGCATGCTTGGCAACTACTATAATTTTTCATAGGTTATATTTTAAGCAGTACATTGTTCTGAGGGATGGTTACACACCTTCCTTCCAGTTTGTTCTCTATAGTTAAGAGTCTGTTTCTTGGCTTGCCTCTCATTTTTCCCCATATGTTTATCTGTTTGTTTGTTTTCTTTAAATCTGTTTTGTTTCTTAAATTCCACATATGAGTGAAATCATATGGTATTGGTGTTTTTCTGACTGATGTATTTAACTTATCATAATACTCTCTAGCTCCATCTACACCATTGCAAATGACAAGATTTCATTCTTTCTTATAGTTGAATAATATTCCGTTATATGCATGCATCTTTTTTATCCATTCATCAATGGATGGACATTGGGGATCTTTCCATGATATGGCTATTGTTGATGATGCTGTTATAAACTTTGGAGTGCATATAATTCTTCAAATTAGTATTTTTGTGTCCTTTGAGTAAATACCTAGTAGTGTAATTGCTGGATCATAGGACAGTTCTATTTTTAACTTTTGGAAGAAACTCCAAACGGTTTTCCAGAGTGGCTGCACCCATTTGCATTCCCAACAGTGTGAGAGGACCCCCCCCCCTTTTTTAATGCATCCTCACAAATACCTGTTGTTTCCTGAGTTGTTAATTTTAACCATTTTGACAGGTGTGAGGTATTATCTCATTGTAGTTTTGACTTCTCTTTCCCTGATAATGAGTCATTTTGAGCATCTTTTTGTGCGTCTATTGGACATCTGCATTTCTTTTCTGGAAAAATTTCTATTAATGTCTTCTGCTTTTTTTAAACAAATTGTTTTTGTGTGTGTGTGTTGAGTTTTATGAGTTCTTTATATATTTTGGATACTAACCCTTTATGAGATATATAACTTGCAATATCTTTTACCATTCCATATGCTACCTTTTTGTTTTGTTGCTTGTTTCTTTCACTGTGCAGAAGCTTTTTATGTTGATGAAGTCCCAATAGTTTATTTTTGCTTTTGTTTCCCTTGCCTCAGGAGACCTATCTAGTAAGGAGTTACTATAGTGATGTCAAAAAGGTTACTGCCTATGTTCTCCTCTAAGATTTTTTATGGTTTCAAGTCTCACATTTAGGTCTTTCATCCACTTTGAATTTATTATTTTTGTGTCTGGTTTAAGAAAGTGGTCTAGTTTCATTCTTCTGTATGTTGTCCAATTTTCCCAACACTATTTTTTGATGATACTGTCTTTTTACCATTGGATATTCTTTTCTGCTTTTTCAAAAATTAGTTGACTATATAGTTGTGGGTTAATTTCTGAGTTTCCTATTATGTTCCATTGTAATGAACCCTTTATATTCCACGGAATTGCAAATGAACATTGCTACTTCCTGCCAAGTTGCTGTTTGTAGAATATTAATAACTACACACTAGTGCTTTTGTGTTCTGTGTACTGGAATCATGATGAAGATTAAAAAAAGAAATGCAAATGCACAAATACCTGCACAGGGCTCCTGGTTCAGAACCTCCTGTTAGATTTCTGTCTGCACCTGATCCCCAGGCATAGCCAGATTGAAGATGACTGTCTTAAATAGCTAAGCCTGCTGGTGTGGACTGATAAATAATCTTAGAACACAGATGATAATTAGTAAAAGTGTTTCTTGTTATGAAAAGATGTAACAGATTAAATAAAAAGAACAAGAACAACAACAACAACAACAACAAAAATCAGAAAACAGTTTTAATCAGTTGGGTGGGAGAAAATTTGGCACCTGTATGAAAAATGACCCTGGCTAAACTCAAAGTGGATTAAGAAAAAAGAATGAGTCAGAGAAGTTAGCATAATTATATGGTCTACCTAAATAGAAATCAAAATCCCAAATGTTTTGATTAAGTCAGACTGGAGAGGCTGGAAGTGCAAATTCAACAATAAGCTCTCATGCAAAAATGTATTTTTGATGTATATGTTTGGATCCAAAATATGAAGGACAAGAGTATTTTTTAGTTGATCTTTGCTCTCCTTTCCTCACGGAATGTCTTTTATGAGCTGTTGTGGCCCCTTGCAATCCTGAATAAGCTAACATAATAGTTTTCTTCTCAAATATAAAATGAAGATGAATTATAAATATAATTGTAAATATATAAATCTTGTTTTTATCTACTTTCTTTTAATAATCTGAGTTTTTATTTAAGTTAAATTTAAATTTAGATTTTTCAAACTCTTGGAGGAAAATCCTCTCATTCAATTAAAAAGGCATTCTCACCATTATCTTCCTTTGTTTTACATTTCTTTGGCCTGGACCCAATGGAAATTTCCTGTTATATACTAAGTGTTTATGTCTAGTATCAAGACTTTTAAATCATATTCACATTATTTCTGACTTGAAACTAGGGTTTTAATCTTTATTACCTTTATGTGTTTTCCTTACCTTATGTTTCTGTTAATATATGTACTTTCCACTTCTGATGGAACAACTTTACCTAATATTACAAATCTAATAAATGTAACATAATGAAATACAAATTTCAATGATGGAGTGATGTACAATGAGGATAATACAATATGTTATTTATCCTCATTTCATTAATCTTGGATTGGTTCATATTAAAGTGTTCAGTGCTTCTTGTGTGGATATGTAACAGTCCATAAGAGATGCAAGACACAGATGGCATTATTAAAAAAAAATTAAAAATAAACCACAACACAAACCAAAACTTTCTTTCTTTCCAGTTCAAAGGATCAGCGAGATTCTGCCACTTTTTCACACCATGAAATCAGAGAAGAATGAAGATAACTCCATCTTGGCTTATGTCACCAAGTATCAGTTATTTGTAAATGGATGAGTTGAAGATATATTCTTTCTTCATCAAAAGTTATTTTTGGGATACTGAAAGAAGATAAAATACACAATCTATCTTTCTTATTTTAAAATTGCTTGAAACATTTGTATCAGTAATGAATATTTCAAAAAATGAGAAGCACTGCTGTGTTAGTTGATCTTGTAAAATATCAGAATAAGCCTGACCCAATCTTCCATACCATTTACCTAATAGGAAATTAAGCTGTTATTTGCTTACACCACTGGTTAGTATAAAGGTCTTGGCAGAGTAAGGGGGAAAGCCCCTGTGGTCTTCCATTCATAATGGCTACTGCAATTCTACTGCTTCTTTGCTAAGAACAATCACAGACTGCCAGGCATCCTTTTGAAATGGTAGTCTTAATATATAATGTTCAAACTCCCAAAACATACCATAAAATCATTTCTTACCTCTCCTGAATGATTTGGGGAGGCAAGCACAGGTATACATCCCACACAAAATCAACTGTCTCCTTCCTCACTTGAGGAAATTTATTGATTCTTTTTCTTCCTAACATAACTATATTAAAATGTCAGCCTCCACCTTCCTATCCCATGCCCCACAAACATCGCACTTTTCACAACTCTTAGCACAATATTCTAAGATATTTATGCTTTCTGAAACAAAAGACAGGAAGGTATGTGCTTAGAATATTAAAAAAAAAAAGACTCAATATATAAAAGCTTTTAAAAATCATTGTTACTGTTACTCTCATTGTTATAGCAAATCTCCAGTATGAGTTCTAGTATGTAAATTGTGTAAGAAAACTAATTTCTTGATGGTATTAATGTGGTGTTAGGTTCAGTTTTCATATGACCTTATCTTTCCTGTGAAAGTGCTGTCTTTTATTTTACAAAAATTTTTTAACTCAAGATTATGAACAAACCACTTAACCAATTCTGAAGAGGTGAAGAGAATGCAAACACAATTAACTTAGCTTAGAATAGTGTAAGCAAAAAGATTTAGAAGGGGGTGAGTAAAATGTAGTTCCCTTATGCTTAATCTTAATTTTTATCCTCTTAAATACCTGCCTACTTAATACAATTATTGTGACTAGTCACAGAAGAAAATGCTTTTTGCTTTTTATAAAATGTAAAAGATGATTTAGCATGTATTTATACATAGCTTTTCACTTCTTAGAACGTTGTTCAAGTTTATGCTCACCATACTGTATGACTGAACTTCTAAAATGATCATATTTGTATGATGAACCAAGTGAATGCTTGCAGACATATGAAGAGAAGATCAGAGTACTGGAACACTATAATTCAAATCTGATGGCTCTGCTGATCTTGTTTTAAAAATATGTCTACTGTGAAAGAAAAACTAGAAGCTGCCTAGTTTGTGGTCCCAGTAATATTGCTCATTTCTTTTTTTTAATTTTTGGATTGAATTGTTCATTATGAGAATTTATGAATGTGACAAGATTTTTTTTTTAGTATTTGTAAATCTTTAAGTCTTTTTGCCTGTTGATGTGGGCAACAACAGAAAACTAGTAATGACTAGGACAAGGTTAGCTAAAGACAGGGATTAAAATTAATAGATTAAATACCTTTTTAAACTGCTTATAAATTTATAGAGACATGATCTATGTACATGAATGAGTGAACACACACACACAGACCCACAAGCAAAATAGTGCATTATATATATGCAAAATAGTGCATATATATATATTACATATTTATTGATAAGTATGTATCAAAGGTATTTATTTCTGCCTCATATAATTTTAGCAATCCCATTTCATATAACCATGTTATTGATCTTAATTCTTTTCATAATTTTCACTTGCTTATTACTTGGGAATTTTCAAGCATACTTAAATATTTTATTAAACATACATTTTAGGTAGGTGCAACCTGTTTCAAACACAGATTTAATGTTTCTCAGGATGGAAATTTTAACAAAAAGTCCATTTAAAATTATCTTCTTCAGGCACAGAGAAGCAGTGTTCAAATGTTTATAAGCATCCACAGAGCTCGCCACATGCACAGTGATGTGATCATTTAGAAGTTCAGTTATGGAGAGGAAGCAGAACAGCACGTTCAATAGGTCCAATAGTAAGCGGAACTGGCACAGCCTGATATCCATCAGCAAGCTCTGTGTCTAACTCTCTGTTACAGCAGTCCTTCTGTTACTCTACATTTAAAGAAAATATCAAATAAAGTTCATATGCATATTTAAATATTTAGGAGGCTATTTTGCTGGTAAAATTCCCCTTATGATATTACAAATACTTAGATTTTAGAAGAATCTAAAAAAATGGTATTCTAAAAGCAAATACTGCTTTATCGTTGAAGCAATAAAAAATTGTGAAACTCTTGATGTTGGATTGCTTCAACAAACTATTATGTAGTACCTAGGGCCAGAGTGGTTGATTTTAAGAAGCCATCATATTTACGCAGTTTCGACTATATAAGAAAACATACATTTTTTACAAAGTAAGCATATGACAGCGGCCAAATAATATACCAAAGGAACAGAAGATACAAAGCAAATAGAGCTTTATCACAGTAGTATATACATACTTATAAATTTACATACAAATTTAGAATTTACTCTTTAATGTATATAAAATATCATGGAATTCCACATTTCAGGAATATAACATGATTGGCTGTAGGCATTTAAATTATTTGGATAAACATAAGGATAGAACAAGTAGCTATCAGGAGAAATCAAAGGGAGACGTGAGTTAGCAACTCAAAATGCTACATTGTAGAATCATTATATACATATAATAATGCTAATATGGCTACCCTATTTTGGATTGAATTTCTATATATTCAACCATAGAGTTTCATAAACAATGTCATATTTTACAGGACTTACATCACACCAGTTTTTATTTCTTATTCTGTGAAATATGCTAGCTACCAAAAATAGAATACTTAGATTCCACAAAATATTCCATTTGATTTCCTTTTTGACACAGCAGGTAGTTATGTTATGTGATGTGGGAAACAAAAGCAGAAGAAAAATTATTAAACTTCCTACTACTTACCAGCCCATTGACAATTCCTTGAAACAGGTTGAATGACATTTCTCTAGGGACTCAGCCTCCTTGATGTTAACTTTGCTAAGGGCAAAAGACAATCTTAGCATGACCCTCCATAATCCTGTAAGTCTACTTTAATATATAAAATTCCTTTGGAAACTTCCTTTATCTCTACCCCCCAAATTACATGTTGGTAATCATCCTATAAGCATGTGACCAATGATATATATCTGAAGGGTCTCATGACTTTTGTTTTATTAAACAGTAAAAAATGACCTCTTCCCAACAATAACTAACCCCCTCAGGGTCCTGGAAACCTTGTTTTCAAAATTCCTTAGAGATTTACACTATCCCTAATCCTTTCCCAACTTGAAAGTATATAATGGGCCACTCCTCATGACTGAGGAGGTCTTGCCCACAGGTCTTGTCCCTGTTCTTTAGTAAAACCACCTTTTTGAACAAAAGATATCTCAAGAATTTTCTCTTGGTAATTGGAAACCCAACATCTTCCCTACATCATTATGTATTTTAAAAATCCTTTATATTCTAGTCTTCTCAGTGTACTAATGGGTTGATTAATAGCTTTAATAAGCTCTAAGAATGTAAGATGTGACAAATGTAAAGCAATCCATTACCAAGAATATTCCAACATACTCTCTTAACAAAGGGGGTTCCCACTGTAAGTGGGAATACAAATTGTTCACAGTCTTAGGGAAAATACACTTAGCCCGTATGCAACAATTTCACTGCTAGAAATTATCCACCACTATATTTGAAAAAGCACACTAATGTCTATGTAAGAGGTCATTCATTGTATTATTTGCACTGGAGTGGAGTGAATACTAAACAAACAAATGTTCATTAATAGAGAGTTGGTTATCAAATTTTGTTACATTCATTCAACAAATTACTCTGGAAATGTTAAAAATAATGAAGTGGAACAAATTTAGAGTAGGAATGGAAACCATCTTATAAACACAATTAAGTAGATAAAAATATTTTTTTATGGAGAAATAGGCAAAAATGTTTTCAATAATATGAGGAAGAAGTACAGGCATCATTTAAAAGCCGTTGGGTGACATTCATTTTCATGTCATACTTAGTGGATTGGTTGACCACCCCTACCATCCTATGTGTTCAATCCAATACTATTTATTTTTAATTTCCAGAGTGATTATCAAGGATAATGAGCCATTTTAATATTCCTTCATATTATTATTTTAAATAAATATTATCTTTAAAAATTAACAAATAAGATGCTAATCTAGAGCAAAGATTTATGTTATATAAAAGAATAAAATCACTATAAAACTAGTTTGTTTCTTATGGGATTTTTAATTCAGCTCTAGAAGTTTGAAAACTTGAATCTCTTATTTCTTCATATATTAACATTCAAAAACCTTACATAATAAGAAAAAAATATTTGCTTAACATTTCTATTGTCTAGGGAAAATGATTATGAATATTGAAAAAGTCACTATTTTGTAGAACTACAATAATTTTACAGATTAGAATAAAAATAATAATTTTCATAGTGTTGATTATCATTTCAATTCATGAATTTCATCATTTGCATACGACTTACAGACTTCTGAATTCAGACTTTTGCCTTACTAATTAAGTACTTTTTAACATTTAAGAAAGAAATTGAGGCTATTTTGCAATTGATGACACATATTAACATCATTATGCAAAACTGAACTTTTTGTACAACTATATTTTTATGAATTTCAGTAATTTCTAAAGGTATCTGTAACATTCTGTTAAAGTTATTCTGTCCCAATTCTGAATTGGTAACAACTAATACAAATTATTTCTTGGTTTCAATAAATATATTTCTTGAATAAATAAATATTAATGAAATTACATATATACTTAAGTAAAACTGAATTAGCTATGAACATTTATCCAAACTGCCCTCATCTAACTCTCAATTATTTTTAATAAATATCCATTATTCAGAACACTGAAAGATCTAGGATTTTCCCATAATTATAAGCTAAAAATATAGTTGGTTAGTTTTCAGGGATGCTGTCATAAGGCACAACACAGCTGGATCAGAAACAAGTACCTCCACTGCTCACAGCAAAAGTTGTAGCAAGAGATTCTTGTTGGTAATGTTTCCAATCCCCAGGGGACAGCACAGGTGGGCTGAGATAAACGACTGTGCATCCAGAGGGTTACATTATAGGAATGAAGCACTATGAGCTGAGGTCATCTACTACTTTTATTGTAAATCCACTCTTCATTTGGGAGGGAGGCATTACATCAAGATTGCATACTGCAAGCACTTTTTCTGAGAAATGGCCCATGTAGAGTACCCAAGGCTTTGCATTCTCTTTTTCTATTTCTTTTTTATTAATGCTTATAGCAACTTTATTCATAATAACAAAACCTAGACATGATCCAGACATTCTTTAACATATGAATAAACTTCTCTGGTACATCCAAATCATGGAACACCATTCACCAAGAAATACAGAAGTGCTTTTAAGAGAACTATGCTGAGTAAAAAATAAATCCTGGGGTGTGTGGATGGCTCAGTCAGCTAAGCATCTGCCCTCCGCTCGGTCATAATGTTGGGGAGCTGGGATTGAGCCCTACGTGGGGCTCTCTGCTCAGCGGTGAGTCTGCTTCTCCCTCTGCCTCTCTCCTCATTTGTGCTCTATTTCTTTCTCAAATAAATAAATAAAATCTTTAAGAAAAAAAAAAAACAAAATGTTACTTACGGTATGATTCCATTTATAAAATATTCTTAAAATGACAAAGTTATAAAAACGGTTAGTGGTTGCTAGAAGTTAAAGTGAAGGTAGATAAGAAGGAAGAGGTATGGCTGTAAAAGGGCAACATGAAGAATCCACCTGCTAATAGAAATGGTCTGTATCTTGATTATATCAATGTCAATATCCTACTTGTGATACTGTCCTACAGTTTTGTAAATGTCACCTTAGGGGAAATTGAGTAAAGGGTCCATGGGATTTTTTGGTGTCATCCTTTAAAACGGCATGTGAATCTATAATTATCTTAAAGTAAAGAGTTTGATTTAGAAAGAGTTTGACTTAAAAAGCAATGTGTGCCTCCTTTTACAATTTTGGGCAATCCTCCAAAAATAGAGTTTATTATTTTTTTTTTTTTTAAGATTTTTTATTTATTTATTTGACAGACAGAGATCACAGGCAGGCAGAGAGGCAGGCAGAGAGAGGAAGGGAAGCAGGCTCCCTGCTGAGCAGAGAACTTGATGTGGGGCTCGATCCCAGGACCCTGGGATCATGACCTGAGCCAAAGGCAAAGGCTTTAACCCGCTGAGCCACCCAGGCGCCCCTAGAGGTTATTATTTTTATTCCCTTGTGTATCTTTCACTAAAGAAATGGTGAAAGAGGAGAAAAAAAGGGACATGTAAGAATCTGCATTCAATTCTCAGCAAAATAGTTATAACTCACAGGACCTTGGAAAGGTCGTCTCACTATAATTATTAACATTTTTTATTTAAATTAAGAGAGTTTTATTATATGACCCACACAATATTTACGTTGTGTCTCTGCCATAAAACATGATTGACATATGATGAATTCAGTTTTTTGTGGGGTCTTCTGGAAGCTGTTTTAATGTATGACTATAAAAAATGTATAGAGTATAGAAAAATGTCAGTGATATGAAACTCAATTCTTTTAAAAATTAATTAAGAACAGGTTAAAAAAAAAACAGAAGGGAATCATATACCAGTAAGTATTAGAAGCACCATGAATAACCTAGCAAAAAGCAACTGAAAGTAGCAGCAACCTTTTTTAAAAACTAAAGACAGCCAGGATCAAGGAAGGAAATGTCATCTCTAGTGACGTTAGAGGATTCACACATATCAGTTACACTTAGAGTTTGGATTAAATATATAAGTCTAAAATGAAAACTACATGCCTCAAATAAAATCACCGTAGGTTCAACACAAGAAAATTAATGACCCCAAATCAGAAAAAAAAAAAAAAAAAAGATCTCTATTAGTGGGTTTGGTGGTTGCTTGTCCACAAATGTGTTGACATTGGAAAAAAAAAGGTAGAAAGAGATAAAAATGAAGGGGTGAAAGGATATAAACAGAGATTACAGGAAACGAATACCAGTTGAAGACTCAGTGATCTGTTGCCCCTGATCGGGAACATGTGGCTTTTATTTCACTACTTTATGAGGAGAAGAGAATTTAAAAAAATATATATCTCATTCAAGATGTTACTTGCTAAGCAGCTGTCATTGCAACTCTTAATCTTTTATTAAAATTCTTATTAAATATTAAAAAATATAATGTGTCATAACACTGAAAAATAAGACTAACAGGAAGCATAATGCCAAAGTCCGTAATGCCACTGCCATTGAGCAAAATGCAGAAATACTTGATTAATATAAATTTACTGAAGGCTTACTTATTGAAACAGACCCATATGAGAGTAGAAAGATCCTTTAAGCGTTCCTCCTATTTGCTAAATGATACAGAAATACCCTGCTTACTCTAACTTTCAACTGTTTAATCACCTCACTTTGTAAAGATTTTATTTACTGGGCAGAGACAAAGCACAAGCAGGGGGCGCAGCAGGCAGAAGGAGAGGGAGAAACAGGCTCCCGGCCAAGCAGGGAGCCCATCTGGGGCTCAATTCCAGGACCCTGAGATCATGACCTGAGCTGAAGGCAGGTGCTTAACCAACTGAGCCAGGCAGAAACCCTGTACCTCTCTTTATTTTTAAGTGCAGTGTTCATGAGTCACTCCATGGCTATTTCAATTCCATATTTCTATTTTCAGATAAAAATACTGGACTTCAGTGCAATTTAAGCGGATGCAAAAAACACAAATGTTTAGGACAGGTGCCAGGTCTGGATCTAATAAAGCCAAAAACAAACCACACACACACACACACAAACAAACTAAAAAAAAACAAATAAAAATGTAAGAATAGTTATCTGCCAAATAGAACGTCCTGTATTGGGGAACAGGGAAAAATTTTCCATAGTATTTCTACACAGCCTGTGACCTTTTTTATTCTAGACTATCATTTCAAAGCTATCACAGACAGTCTTGGAAGATAAAGGAGTGTCTCCTTTGGGAGAAGAGCAGCTATCTTTCCCGACCAGGATAATAATAGGTCTTTCTGAGGCAAGTGCCAGGCCTATTAGCTAGCAACCTTCTTATAAGACGTGGCATTTGTTAATCTTGGGGTTCCTCGGGTGGAACACAAACACATTCTCCTGGATTTTCCCTGCATGACCTTCATGCAGGGCCATGGAAACCTATGTGGATCTCAAGCAAAGGCTACCTGCACTGCTGCAAGAAATAAATTGTTTTGCTTTTGACCCAGAGGTTTCCTGTGTTTTCTAAGCATTTATAAAACTGTGGCAAGCTAATTTGTTAACTTGAAAGTAGGCGAATGTCATGACCATTAGAGTTCTAGACACCCAGAAATCCATGAGGCCCATCTCTTCTCACCTCCCCCGCTTTGTCCATCTTGCCAGGCTCCAAAGCCTTTTCATGTGTCTGAACAGATGGTCAAAAGGCAAGCATGTCGTCTGTATCTTGGCACCTGTTTCTCTACAAACAGGAGATGTAAGAACATCTTATGTCTAATTTGAATCCTTTTCAATGCAAAAGAAAGAAAATGCAATGTACTCTGTGATGCCTGCCCCGTCTCTAACACTTGGGCCCATCTTTGGGAGCTGGAAGAAGACAATGTAAATATCCCTTGTGATGGAAGGAATTTACATAGAAAGCCATCATAGCTCTCTGCTGTATGTCAGCTCTGCTGCCTTCCACCCCTTCCTCACTACTCCATAGTCAGGCATCTGAGGCATTCCTGGACAGGCCTAGCATCGGAATCCCTTTCTCAGCTTGAACTCAATGTTGTGGTTTTGGGACCTTAGGATAAGATGATACATGTCTGGAGGAAGCATTGCCCTTCCATCAGGGATCTTCTTTTGGAAACTGAGAAAAGTAACAGTGCAATTGAGAGTGGGGCCTGACACTCCTTTGACACTATGAAAATAGGGAGAGAAGAAATGTGTCATATTTCCAAGAGTGGATCTTAGCCCTGGTGACTGCAGGATCAGGAGGGGAATTGATTTCTCCCAAAGGCACCATGCACACAGGTTCTACCTTTCCTCCTTTGAATCTATTTTACCAATGTGTTCAGGATGGACACTTCATAGTGGATAAGAAGTGAGGCATAGCTCAGCTTTGGAGTGAAGCTGGAAGAGGATAGAGAGAAGTGGATACATTGTTGCCACTTTCCCAGTCTCCTTGAGGTCCTCCTGAGTCCAGAAGAAATAGCTCTTAAGTCCCTAAACAGTTTTGGTCAGAAGAATAGACTGTAGGACTCACCTTCAATTGCCAAGGAGTATCCTAGAAAATTTTTTAATAACAGAAATAATGATTTTTTAAAATGTTAAATGATAATCACCTACCAGTGTTTAAGATACACAAAATGATTTGGTAATATATTTTTTAAAAAGATTTATTTATTTATTCTAAAAATAGAGAGCACACGTGAGAAGGAGGGGAGGGAGAGGGGGAGAGAGAAGTGGATTCTGTGCTGAGCAGGGAGGACCACGCAGGGCTCAATCTCAGGAGCCTGAGATCACGACCTGAGCAGTAATCAAGAGTTGGACACTCAACTGACTGAGATGCCCAGGCACACTGTTGATTCACTTTTAAGTAAAACTTTCCTGAACGGGGGTGCCTGAGTATCTCAGTGGGTTAGGCTTCTGACTCTTGATTTTTGCTCAGATCATGATCTCAAGGTCATGAGATTGAGCCCCATGTTGAGCTCCGCACAGGGCGTGGATTCTGCTTAAAATTATCTTCCTCTCCCTCTTTCCCCTTGCTCTCTTTTTCTCTCTCTGTCTTCAAACAAACAAACAAACAAACAAACAAACAAAAAACCCAAAAGAAAACCCCCCAAAAGCAAACAAACAAACAAACAAAAAAACTTTCCTGAGCAGTCTCATAGAAATTTCTTGATCTATGTTAACAAAGATAGCATGACTCTATCGATTAAACTGATCTATATAGCACCTATCAATGAAAACTAAAGGACTATTTCATTCAAAAACATAGATGCAAAACTACCAACTGAAAACTGGCAATCCTCTTGCTATGAGTCCAGAAGATCTTAAAAGAAAATTCGTCATGACCAAACAAATTTTAACTCAGATATAATTTACAATAGGAACGGTATTGTGATTGCATTTTGTATAAATACATAAAAGGGAAACAGAAATGAAAGATTTAAGATTAACTCAATAAATAAAGCACTGGGAAAATCCACATCCCTTCCTTATCATTACGGGAATTGAAATAAATAAATATAAATAAATAAACAAGTTAATAAAAAAATATCAGGAAAAATACCTCTAACCAAATTCTAAGAGCACTGTTCCTATTTTATTAAAAAAAGAAAGGGTTCATTCCCTTTGGCATACAAATATTCTGTAGTATCTTTCATTCTAAAATAAACAAAGGTCATTTTTTTTTTAATTTTATTTTTTATAAACATATATTTTTATCCCCAGGGGTACAGGTCTGTGAATCGCCAGGTTTACACACTTCACAGCACTCACCATAGCACATACCCTCCCCAATAACCATAACCCCACCCCCCCAACCCCCCTCCCCCCATCAACCCTCAGTTTGTTTTGTGAGATTAAGAGTCACTTATGGTTTGTCTCCCTCCCAATCCCATCTTGTTTCATTTACTCTTCTCCTACCCCCTTAACCCCCCATGTTGCATCTCCTCTCCTTCATATCAGGGAGATCATATGATAGTTGTCTTTCTTCGATTGACTTATTTCGCTAAGCATGATACCCTCTAGTTCCATCCACGTCGTCGCAAATGGCAAGATTTCATTTCTTTTGATGGCTGCATAGTATTCCATTGTGTATATATACCACATCTTCTTTATCCATTCGTCTGTTGATGGACATCTAGGTTCTTTCCAAAGTTTGGCTATTGTAGACATTGCTGCTATAAACATTTGGGTGCACGTGCCCCTTCGGATCACTACATTTGTATCTTTAGGGTAAATACCCAGCACTGCAATTGCTGGGTCATAGGGTAGTTCTATTTTCAACATTTTGAGGAACCTCCATGCTGTTTTCCAGAGTGGTTGCACCAGCTTGCATTCCCACCAACAGTGTAGGAGGGTTCCCCTTTCTCCGCATCCCCGCCAGCATCTGTCATTTTCTGACTTGTTAATTTGAGCCATTCTGACTGGTGTGAGGTGATATCTCATTGTGGTTTTGATTTGTATTTCCCTGATGCCGAGTGATATGGAGCACTTTTTCATGTGTCTGTTGGCCATCTGGATGTCTTCTTTGCAGAAATGTCTGTTCATGTCCTCTGCCCATTTCTTGATTGGATTATTTGTTCTTTGGGTGTTGAGTTTGCTAAGTTCTTTATAGATTTTGGACACTAGCCCTTTATCTGATATGTCATTTGCAAATATCTTCTCCCATTCTGTCAGTTGTCTTTTGGTTTTGTTAACTGTTTCCTTTGCTGTGCAAAAGCTTTTGATCTTGATAAAATCCCAATAGTTCATTTTTGCCAACAAAGGTCATTCTTAACTCTACTTCCCTTGACAACTGTAATTCACCCTCTTCTCTCCTTTATAGCAATGATGCTCCAAAATTTGTATATCACTGCCCATTCTTTTTTGATGTCTCTAATTAGCCTTTGGTACTCTTCTTTGGTACTTTTCTATGCTATACTTTGGTACTATTCATTGTACTGCTTTGTACAAAGTCAAAAATGACTAAGTACCATGGTCAATCTTCATTGTTTTTCTTCCTTAGTTTTTGTAGTATTTTTTTTTTATCTTTCTTATTTCACTTGTTATATTTGCGTTCAGATATCAAACTTCCCGATGTTTCTCTCACTTCAGTGACAACTATCCTTTGCTCATTAATCTTCCTACTTATGTATCCTGAATTCTGGAGTGCCCCAGGATCTAATTTCTAAGTCTTCTTTCGTGTATACACAGGCTTTGACCGGCATGATTTGATTTTGAGTCTTTAACAACCATGTGCTAATAATACTCAGTTTTACATATCCAGACCCAGACTCTCTTCCAGACTAGATTCCTACCCATCTGACTACAAGGTATATTCACTTGAGGTCTAATATATCATCTTAATCTCAGTATGATCAAAATCAATCTTGGTTTTCCATCCACAACCTCCACCAGCTTTTATATCCTGTTACATGTTTGTGATACTCAGTTGCTGAAGAAAATTGTTTGATGTTGGTGGTGACTCCTTTCCCTCACATCTTAAGTCAAATCTAGTATTAAATCTTATGTTATTTACCTTCTACATGTCTCAAATTGAAGTATTCTCACCACCTCACCCAGTATCTATCACTCTTTACTAAACCACTGTTATCATACAATAATTTTTTTAAAGATTTTATTTATTATTTATTTGACAGAGAGAGAGAGATCATAAGCAGGCAGAGAGGCAGGCAGAGAGAGGAGGAAGCAGGCTCACTGCAGAGCAGAGAGCCCGATGCGGGGCTCGATCCCAGAACCCTGAGATCATGACCTGAGCCGAAGGCAGAGGCTTAACCCACTGAGCCACCCAGGCGCCCCCATACAATAATTTCTTAACCACTATTGCCTTTCCACACTAAATTTTACACATTATAGCCAGAAGGATCCTCAAAAAATGATGTTCAGAACATGCCATCTCTTGTTTAGAACACTTCATTGGCTTCCCAGTGCTCTTGGAAGAAAAATCCAAATCTTTTACCTTGGTGTAAGGAGACCCTTCATGATCTGTCCTGGATCTATGTCCTTAACTCCTCTCTTACTCTCCTCGTCACTCTCCAGCTACCATTTTAGGAGTCCTCAAATACAACAGGCACTTTGCATTGGCTGTGACTTTCAGTGTTCCCTCCACCTGTTCTCTCCTGTCTAAATATACAACTTTGCTGCAGATCTTTCCCCAGTTCTGGTTACAGCTTTATGGTTAGCTCACCACCTGAACTTAAAGCACATACAATTTTACTTAGAACCTTATTCATTCATTTATTCATTCATTCATTGAAATATGCCCTTACCACTGAAATGTAAGCAGTGTGACACAGGAAATGTGTCAGTTTTCTTCACTATTCTATTCTTATTATTCAGATAGTGATGAACATGATATTAATCATTCCCAAAAATGTCAAAAATAAATGAAGTAGGGAATTTAGACAATGGTCATATCATGCAGGACCCTGATATGGAGCTTGGATTTGATTCTCAATGTGATGAAAATTTTGAAGAGGTTTCAGACATGGTTTGATTTATGATTTTTGAAGCTCATTCTCACATCCTTTGAGAAAAATCTGGAAGAAAGTGAATGGAAACAAGGAACCTATTTAGCATGTTCATTTAGTGATTTGGAATATTTATTTTCTTATTTGGAAAAAATAAGTGTTTATGATATTCTTATACCACAATGATTTTGAAATGGATTAAGTATTAAAAGTAAAACCATAAAATGTGAGAAAAAAGTATATAAATATTGTTATAAAGTCAGAATAAGAAGTGGCTTTCTAGGTAAGACATCGAAGATTGGAAAAGTTAGAGAGTTTTTTAAAATAGAATTACAAAAATTTTAAAATTTCTATATGATTAAATTATCATAAGGTAAGATAAAAAGTAAATAGCACTTGATCTGAAAACACCTGGAATGCATTGTAAATAAAAGAAGTTAATTATATAAATATTTTAAAGATTCTTATTATTTCTAATCACTTATATACCAAAGAAAAATAATTGCAACAAACAATAAAGACGATTCAAAAGTTTTTAAATTTTTAATGAACATGTACAAATAATGTTAAACTTACTGCTAATTAAGATACACATTAAGATAGCAAATTGGGGGGCGCCTGGGCGGCTCAGTGGGTTAAAGCCTCTGCCTTCGGCTCAGGTCATGATCTCAGGGTCCTGGGATCGAGCCCCACATCAGGCTCTCTACTCAGTGGGGAGCCTGCTTCCTCCTCTCTCTCTGTCTACTTGTGGTCTCTGCCTGTCAAATAAATAAATAAAAATCTTGAAAAAAAAAAGATAGCAAATTGATTCTATTCCTAATTTAATCAACTTCAATTAAACAAAAATTTACTCAAATTATATCATTTGTTGACAAGGTAAGAGTGAAATTAAAAATGACTCATTTACAATATAAATATAAATTGTGGCAAACTTTCTGGAAAAACCATTAGTAATAAAGAAATTAATAATCAAAATTAATATAAATTTTTAAATTGCAGACAGCCTTGAACATCCAGACAATATGTTATTTATAGGAAACTTTCTTAAGGGAAAAACCCAGAAGAATGAAAAATATATGTGTAAGAGGACATTGATCACAGCAGTTTAATGGATAAATGGAAAATTAATGTATGGTTAAATTATATTAAAATTAAAGTACATATTTTATAAAAAAGTATGATAAATTATAGAAGGGGATTATATTCAACAATAATACTTTAAAGATGAAGATGAATATCTATGTATATGAGGATAATATTCTACTCCAATCTCTATTCATTTACAAATAACATATTTTGGATGTCTTAAAGAGAATACTTTATCAGTTTATGATCTATACTATTTTTTTTAAATTCAAGCATGATTAACTTATAAAGTATTATATTAGTTTTAGTTGTACAATCTACTATTTTTTGATGCTCTGCTGTTCAATTTATTCTACTCTTCTGTACATAGAAAGGCTGCTTTTTTTATTTAATAGACTTTATTTTTTAGAACAGTTTTTATTTTGCAGCAAAATTGAGAGGAAGGTACAGAGATTTCCGATCTGCCTGCTACACCCACACACGCACAGCCTTGCCATTATTAATATTCCCCATCAGAGTGGTATGTTTCTCCCTGCACAGGTTTTTGTGTGGAAATAAGTTTTCAAGTCTTGTGGGTAAGTACCAAGAGGCACAACTGTAATGATATCTCATTATTGTTATAATTTGCTTTTCCCTAATGACATATGATGTGGAGCATCTTTTCATATGCTTATTTACCATCTGTATGTCTTCTTTGGTGAGGTGTCTTTTAATATCTTTGGCCCATTTTTAAATCAGGTTGTTTGATTTATTATTATTGAGTTTAAGAGTTCTTCTTATGTTTTGAATAACAGTCTTTATCAGATATTTCTTCCACAAATTTTCTTGCAGTCTGTGGCTGTTTTTGTATTAATGTATAAGCAATTACTAACGCATGTTGAAAATAAGGTGGAATATGTCATGATTAGTACACTAAAGACAACAAACATGATAGTTACAATATGCTGTAAGAGAAATAAAAAATATTTACATTTAATTTTGAATAATGGGCTGAACTTCATTTTGATTGGTGAAAGGTATTCTATAGGTGGATAGGGTTTGAGATAAGGTAGAAGTAAATATTCTGGGATACAGGTGTATATACACATTTTTGTCCCTAAATCATCTTAGTGCTAATAAAATGGTCCCACTATAACATTCAGATTTTTATTCTGAATATATTTATAAATCAATATAAAATATACAATATACTTGTAAAGAAAGGTAAAATCTTATGGAATCCATAAATTTAAGAATGCATTTTGTTTTATTTTTGAAACTTTGGTTTGCATATTGAAGAAAACATCAGTATCAGTTATTTACCTTGTAAGTGTCATAGTGGTTAAGAAATTTTGTTAACTTTCTTGTTTAAGATAATTGTCTTAATGCTCTAGTGAAGAGTAGGATGTCATTTCTAGTGATATTTTGGTGATAACAGTATTCTATAGGCAGAAACAAAAATTTTGATAAAAGCTATTGAGGAGTTTAAGAACTACTATTTTAACCTCTCTGATTTCAATAAGAATGCATTTGGACTCCCAGTACAAAGTGATAGACAATGCATATTAATCTTTCTTTGGAAATAATATAGCAAATAGAACAAATGTATACTCCATTAAAGTAAATTTTATTTCCCATCCAAATGTTATCTCATTCTCTCCCCACCTGACTCACCCTTCTTAATCATCTTGAACAGCTCCTTAATCAATAGTTCTGTTTATTCTATCTCCTCCGTATCTCATATATCTTTTTTTTTCTTCCCAATATTACTGAATTGCTAGTGGTGCTCATGTTTCCTCAAAAAAAGAAAGGGGGAGAGGGGTGCCTAGGTAGATCAGTGGGTTAAAGCCTCTGCCTTCAGCTCAGATCATGATCCCAAGATCCTGGGATCTAGCCCCACATTGGGCTTTTTATTCAGCAGGGAGCTTGCTTCCCCCCTCTCTATCTGCCTGCCTCTCTGCCTACTTGTGGTTTCTCTCTCTGTCAAATAAATAAATAAAATCTTTAAAAAAAAGAGGGGGGGACGCTTGGGTGGCTCAGTGGGTTAAGCTGCTGCCTTCGGCTCAGGTCATGATCTCAGGATCCTGGGATTGAGTCCCTCATCAGGCTCTCTGCTCAGCGGGAAGCCTGCTTCCCTCTCTCTCTCTCTCTCTCTCTGCCTGCCTCTGTCTACTGTGATCTCTCTCTGTCAAATAAATAAATAAAATCTTAAAAAAAAAAGGGGAGGGAGTAGCCTCCTCTAATCTAGCCTACTCTTGAAACTCTATGAGGTGACTTTTCTTTTCTTAGGGTAATACAACATAAACTCCCCAATGAAGTAAAAAATGCTTTTAAGTAGAAATCATTAGACTTTTATGGACAACAATGATTTGTGCTTTTCAAAAATGGTATTTGAAATTTAAATTTAACATGGAAACATCGTAGAATAAGTTATATTACTCTAATTGGGTAAATTTCCAAATATGGTACCTATATTTCTATAAAATAGTATTTTGGAGAATTGTTTAACAGGTGATTTACTCAATTACTTCATAAATAAACTGCAAACGATGCTATGAGGTCATTATCTCCAACAAATATCCAAATCTGAGAACTTTCTTTAAGGTTAACAAAATTTGTTCATGTGCAAACACTTTACCAAATATATTTATGCAATCACTTAGGTACACAAAACCCCTTAGCATTCTCCCACACATTTTGGATTTTATAAAATAAAAATTCAATAATTACATATGTAGTGGAAATTTGATGCAGATGGGGAGAAATAATGCTCGAAAAGCATTCCTTCACAATTTGGTAAAATAAGGATATTACTGAAATGGAGAAGCTGGTGAAATAATTCTAATTCCTTAAAAGTAACCAAAGCTCCAAAGACTGGTAAGCTGGGGAAAGACAAGTTGTTTTATTTTTAATCAAATAATTTACATTATTAAAAATTGTTAACATTATCTAAATTCACTCTACTTGAATGTATGAAATACAAAAGATACACTGTTCATTTATGTCTTAAGAATGTTCAGTTCAATGTAGTAAATTAATTTAAAGCAGCTTTTTATGAATATAGAATAGAGATACTAGCTGGAGCATTAATTTGTTCTTCTTACCTATAATGGTTTTAGGTAAATTGAAAAGATGTATTTAAAATGTATATTATTGTTTTTCCTACTTTTCCTTTTATTTTTAAAACAAGAGTTGCATTGCAGCAATTTCCCCCATATAATGTTCCAAATCTCAGGTTGTGGAGTTCACTTTTCTCATTTAAAGGTGTGAATATTACTGCTATAAATGGTTTAGCCATCTGTAGAGCATAACACAACTGTCTGAATTCTACCTGTGGTGGTAAGTAGCTGTCTTTCTGAATCAGCTCTTATTACTGACTGTGGTGACCTCAACTTTATATTGATTTGGCCGCCATTAAATGAAGAAGACTTCTATTATCTGCTGTCTTGCCCATTACTATGAGTTTTCAAAATATTTTCTACAATATTGGTAGCAAATAATTTCATTCTCTGAAGAATCATTTAACTTGACAGAAAGAATTTCAGAATGCAATAAGTCAAGAGACGAATTCTTAGTTATCAAATACCTTTTAGAAGGAAAAGCATTTGTCTAGGCTGACTGCCTCTTCTAGCAGAATAATTCGTGTATTAACTATATTAAAATGTGTTTTATGAAATATATTTAACAAAAAAGATAAGTGTAATTATTGAAATATTTTCTATTGATATTATTTTAAAATGCATCCCCATGTATTAGAAAATATCACTGTTATAATTTTAATTTGTATAGTATAAAATGACTTTTTAATATGCGATTGTTTGTATTTTTATACATGCATAGATTCTAGTAACCACAACTACAGGCAAAAAGAACAGAACAATTCCAACACCCCAAAGAATCCTCTCATTCTGTCCCCACACTTTTCTCTTTTCTAGAATGTCAATTATATAGAATTATAGAGTGCATCACCTTTTGAATGTGGATTCTTTGACTTAGCATAATGCTATCAAGAATTGTTCATGTCTCGGCTATATAATATTCCACTGAGTGATGTAACACAGTTTGCTGATTCATTTATCCATTAATGCATATTTAAGTTGTTTCCAGAATTTGGCAATTATCAATAATGTCACTCTAAAACATTTGTGTTTAGGTTTGCACATGAACATAAATTCATTTCTTTGAAATAAATACCTAGAAGAAATGCAAATCCCTGGTGATTCATTATTATTTTTAAGTTTAAAAACAAAAACAAAAACTCTCACACCACATTTCAGAGAAACTGTCATGTTTCCCCCTTATTGTTTTCTTTCCTTTTTCTCTTTTTTGACTCTAAGCATGGCCTGGCAGATTTCAGGTGCTAAATAAATGATTGTTGAATGTAAATAAAATAAACCTTTACAAAATTTTAGTTTCCCTATCATGGTGTATTTTGCTTAATAACAAAACAGCAATGAAAAGACTTCCTTTAAGAAATTCTGTTTAA
Source organism: Enhydra lutris kenyoni (assembly GCF_002288905.1). NCBI lineage: Eukaryota > Metazoa > Chordata > Mammalia > Carnivora > Mustelidae > Enhydra > Enhydra lutris. Next base: position 504,607 of record NW_019154087.1, read on the forward strand.
ATAGGAACGAAATGTGTGTGCCTGGGTAGCTCAGTTGTAAGTGGCTGCCTTCAGCTCAGGTCATAATCCCAGGACCCTCATCAGGCTCCCTGCTCAGCAGGAAGCCTGCTTCTCCCTCTCCCACTCTCCCTGCTTGTGTTCCCTCTCTCTGTCTCTCTGTCAAATAAATAAATAAAATCTTAAGAGAAAATAAATAGGAACTAAAGGATTTAAAAGAGTCACCACTGTGGTCAGACCATGAAGAAGAGGCTGCTAAAAATCACACTAACTTATTAAATATTGAGAACTTCAACAAAGTATTTTACATTCCCAGTCTGAGTGGCTTATCTTGGACTTTTACTACACTCTCTAACATCTGCCAATTTGTCATTTTGAGGAAGGATTCTAGCCCTAAAACTAGTATTTTTCTCCTCCATTGCAACTAATTATATAGATGACTTTGGCCTCAGTTTTTTTTATCCAGAAAATAAGTGATTTCAACTAAATCATTTTTGTGGTTCTTTGGTATTCTAAGTACATATAAGATTTGATGCTTTTTATTTACTTGGCAAATAAATTCCAGTCAATGAATAAAATATCATGATCTTCAAATATAACTGAATATTGTTGAATGACTGCTGAACAATGAGGTATTGTTATTGAGGAAAGTAAAATGACAGCTTTGGTAGAAAGAAAGAAATCTTTGGAATTAAATATGAAATTTAATAACCTGTTTGCTTCTTTTTGGCCACAAGAGCTTGGATAAGTTCATTAAGATTTTGAAGATTTAGATATTCTATATCTAAAATCGAGACAATTTGACATAAATTGTGTTGGCTACCACTAAAATTAAACATTGGTTTTCTTACATTATATGTGCCTGCTAAGTAGCGTAATGTATTGTTATGTGAATAATAATAGACACCAACAACTATTTTAATGAGATATAAGTCCATGCCTTCCAGATATATGGCTACCAATGGTAGTTTCTAAGGGTGCTCAGTGTCTCTTAAGATTTATCTATAGGTTCTTGGTCCCTTAAGGGCCAGGTGATTTACTTTCACCCTCACCACCAGGAATCCAGGCCTGTTTAAGGTCGTCCTTTCTAGCTCTGTAGGTACAGCCATGCACAGACCTTTAGCAAAATAGTTTCAAGTTCTCCAGAGAAAAAACTAGAAGCATGTATTTGTTACACCCTGTTTTGTCACATGTTGCTTTTCCACGGTTTATTTCTGCTTACTCTGAGGTAAAATATAGTGCTGATACTCCCTGTGATCTGGTTTAAGCCTCAAATGCTCAGATTTTTTTCTTTCTTGTCTGTCATCTGCTATAAAATATGTCCCCATGGACAATTTCAGACCTCAGGTATGCAGAGGACTTGAAAACATCCCCAGAGGCCTTGCAGTTTCCCACACAAAACTCAAAGCCATGAGGAAAAGATTCCAGCCAGACGAGATCTGGGCATTCCATAGGTCTTTCATGCAAATATTCAGACTAATCTCTAAAATTGCATGTATATTTAAGATTATTGCACAGATTACATTTAATATACTTGTGCTCTCCATCTGCTATACCTCTTGGGGGAATTGACACTGAACAGTTGGGAATTCTTTTTTATAAGCAATAGTGTTTTATAGCTCATAAAGTATGAATGAAATAAACCCTTTTAATTTTAATTACATATGAGAAATTTATATTATACAAGTTCTGGGAAAGTTATGTGTCCCTTGTTTAGGGGTGATAAATTACAAAGGCAAAGACTATACACAGGTATGAACACCCCCAAATCTACCACCTTTGAGTGAATTATTCTATTATAATTATATATTCTAATATAATATTATTCTGCTGACTTTGTTAAAGAACAAAAATTATTTAAAAAAATATGTAGCATCAATTCAGGCAGAAGAAAGATAGGAATTCTATCTTCCCACACAGATGTCAAAAACATTTAAACAGCTGTCAGACCAGTTCAAACTGTCATTAGAAGTGACCTTAAACCAAGTTTAGTTTTTAAATGTTATAAAAAAAAAAAAGTGAAAAAACAACACAGTGCCGTTATGCAGCTGTCTGAAATATTAAATGAAAGAATGAACATCTGTTCAGTTGCTCTTCAAACTTTAATGGTTTGGAGAGAAATTCTGTTGTCTCAGATCTTTAAGAACATCTGAGGCCCATACAGCTTCAACACCTGTGAAAGATCTTCTCTGAAATCATACATTCCTACTTCAAAGTCTTGGACTACTATTCTTTGCCAAACATATGCCAACAAACAACAGAACAAATTATTAATAATATTTATGATATCTAAGATCTTCTTGCAGTGCATAGTTTAGAGAGTAAAATTCTTTGGACTTTTATTCACAAAAAATATGTTTTCTTATTAATGAAATATACTATTAAAACAGCAGTCTTGTAGCAAGTGATTATCAGTTTCATTTTCTGAACACTAGCAATTTAAAATTACTTGTTTCAAAAAAATTAAAAATCTAAATAAAATTACTTGTTTTCAAGAATTAGCTATACATATGGTGCAATGTAATCCTCTTCAATATTATTATTTTAAGAAAATTATTTAGAATTGAAAAAAAATTCTGTGCAAAGAAGTATTAGGTTTATGTAAAAGAATTATGGGAAAAAATTTACCCTGCTAATATAAATAAAAAGCTTCCAGAACTACATTTGCCTAGAAAAATGAACAGGTATTTCCTGTTAATGTGTTTTTGAAACATATGAAACATATGCATTTATTTGAGTAAGTATACTTACACATGTGTGTGTGGATTATAGATTTTTCTATATTCTAGCTAGCTATACAATACTCTAAATTTAAAATGCAAAATCTACAATAATCCTTGGTCCAAGAGATTCCATTAGATCTACTTGTAATTTAATGGAGAAATTTCTATTTCCAGGTGCTTCTTCTAACCTAAAAGTACCTTCATTTTTCCCATTGAACTTTTGCATCTTTGATGAGAAATCATTCAAGGAACTATTTAAAGCCAGAATTGCTTTAGGTTAAATTGGAAGTTAGGCGCTTGTACGCCAATACTCATGACAGTTCTGAAAAGGAAAATATAAATATTCCTCTTGAAGTATATAAATAAGATTTTAAATGTCTACCCAATTAAAAAATGCCAGTGGAAACACGGAATGTTTTATAGGGAAATTGTACCTTTACTCCAATGTCTGGACACATGAAGAACATTTCTTTGCATCAATGTGAGAGAGCAAAATTAGATTTCTCCATGCTCCTGAAGATGCAAGACTGTGGCTCTTAACTCTGGCTTTACATTAAAAATTATAGCAGGAAACATTTCTAAAACCCAAGTACCCATGTTATGCCTCTGACCAATTAAACTGGAATCTTTGCCTGAAAGTAGCTTCAGGTATTCTTGAAGCTTCAAATGTAGCTATAATACACATCCAAGTTTAGAAACAATCTGTAAAAAATGTAAAACAATAATCATGTATCAAGTGTAACCAGATGGGCATGTTTTGTATAAATTTATGTCTATTTGTAGAACCTGCAAAAAATATGTTTTTAATTCATAAATATCTACATGATTTTATTTTCTTGAGATGTATTTATTCTTGATTGATGGTTTATTTTATAATTATTCTTATATAATATTTAATAGTTTAGAATAACATTTCCATCTAACTGGTAGTAAAGTTTCCTTATAAAAATGCTTATAAAAAAAATCACTAGAGATTTTTAAAATTAAATCTAATTAGAGAGCTGAAAATAACTGTGAAAACCAACCTAGTCACCCTCAATACTGAGTTTTTAAATTCACATTTGTATTAAATTCATATTTGTATGGTATATGCACAATTATGTTTATAATGGCACAAGTAATTCTTTTATTTTTGTTTTATTTTATTTATTTTTATTTTTTGGAGAGAGAGAGAGCACACACATCTGTGCAGAGGAGGGAGGGGGAGGGACAGAAGGAGAGAGAGGAAATCTTAAATAGGCTCTAGGCCCTTGCACAGAGCCTCAATGGAGCTCTTAACTCAGGACCCTGACTGAGATCAGGACCTAAGCGGAAGCCAAGTTGATCACTTAACCGACAAGTAACTCTTAAATACATTGTTCTATAATGCATTTATGTGATATAATCATTGAATAGTGTTACTAAATAACTTATATAGTATAAATTCATTTTAGTAAAAAAATAGTAGAGAATTTAGATATGTACATGAGAAATATACAGAAGCATTTTAAGTATATAATTATATAAAATCTGAATAATCAGTATGCATGAGAGTTTGGATTTTTGGATAGTTTTTCTTCTTCATTTTATAATTATCTAATATAATATGTATTTGTTTTGCTTTAAGGTGATATTTTAAAATAATTTTTACATTTCACAAAATTTCAAATATTGAGTACTTCAAGTCCTCAAAATGAACTGCCAATTATAGCACTTTATCAGCTAATTTTGCCTGTTTTATTTTTTTTAGACTTATTTATTTATTTATTTGACAGACAGTGATCACAAGTAGGCAAAGAGGCAGGCAGAGAGAGAGAAAGGGAAGCAGGCTCCCCGCTGAGCAGAGAGCCCCATGTGGGGCTCTATCTCAGGACCCTGGGATCATGACCTGAGCCGAAGGCAGAGGCTTAACCCACTGAGCCACCCAGACACCCCAATTTTGCCTGTTTTAACCTAATTTTTGTCAGTAAATGCAGAATGTCCACAAGCAGATTGGCTTAAAAACAATAATAACAGATGACGATTGTTTCATGTCAGCCCTTTCTGATTACTCCATTTGACTAAACCTCTGGAGATCAGAAGAAATTTGCTGTTATTTATTATATTCTTCGCATTTTGTTGCATGGACACAGGTACATTGTCAAAGATATTGAGAAATTCAAGTTGCTTAAAAGAATATATATTTCCTTGAATAAACTGTGTGGTATTTTTGCCATAGTACTTTCTCTTAGGTTGTTGGAAAAGATTATGGGTTTACATTTATGATCTTGTTATCTGAGACACTGCATCTCATACCAAATTATTGTAATGTTCTGCTGTTTTTTCCTTCCTAAAAGATGTATCTCTATGAAATTCCCTGATTACTTTCCTAATCATATTTTCAACCACTTTAAAAAGTTGATATGCAAAACTTCATTTTATTCTTAGATTAAGAGGGAGAAAGATTTATTTTCTCATGAACATACAGATATTTAGAAGATTTTGGTAATACTACAGTGTATGTCAAACACTAAAGCATATAGTAATAGCCTGGGTGGCTCAGATGGTTAAATGTCTGCCTTCGACTCAGGTCCCAGGGTCCTGGGATCGAGCCCCATGTTGAGCTTCCAGTTCAGTGGGAAGTCTGCTTCTCCCTTTCCCTCTGCCTCTTCCCCTGCTTGTACTCTCTCTATGTGTCTCTCTCTCAAACGAATAAATAAAATTAAAAAAAATAAATTATGTAGTAATTTTAATATATTTCTTAGTTAATTGAGCAATTTATTAAGAAGCATACTTTCTAATTAATTAAAAGTATTTTACTAATGTTAAATGTGGTGCTCATATCTATATATAGCCTGTCAGTAACACTATCCTACCATCTCAGAGACAACCAACCAACAAATCAAACAAAAATGAAATAAAACATACTCACCTAAAGGTGACACATTTCTGTTAAAAAAAAAAAATCTTGCTTGTTTTTAAATTATTTACTATAATAGAGTAGATACAGTCTCTTGAATATACATTTTCAATTAAAATGCTAAATGACTGTACATAGAACAGCTAAATATTTAGGAATGCTAGGTAATATTTTCAAATGTGATATTTTCAAGTTCTATTATGTTTTCTATATGAGTGAGTCACGAATTATTGAATAATAATTATTCTCCTCACATGGTTTTATTAACCCTTACAAATTAAACATTTTCTAAATTAAAGAGTCTGTGACAATTAAAACATTTTAAAAGTGGTGCATTTTTGTCTTTCATATCAAAATTTGCATGCTAAAATAAAGCAGAAGCAAATTATACAATCTTTTATAAAGAGACACAAAGCTAGAAGTACTATCAGAAACATAGTGAACTCTGTTTTGAATTTGAACTCCCCCCAAATTCAAGGTATTTGGATTAATATTTTTACATGTTTCTCAGAAAAGGGAAATAATCCCATCAACTAGCAATCTAAACAGCTGATTAATTTTACATAGCACTTGCAAATGTGTTTTTATGATTGCTTAATTGTGTTTCTTTAGGTTTATATTTGCAGTATTTAAATTCACTCTGTCTTACCAGGAGACAAAAAACATTGAAAATTAATTTCATATACCTACAAACCATGCTTCCAATTTCTAAAAGCTCCTGGAATATTTGTTCTATAATTTTTAAACTATTCTTTTTTACTCTTTTTTACCCTTCCTTAAATTTGGTTCAGTTACAGTGTAAAGAAAAAGGTTAATAGTATCAAAGAATAAGATGCTGAACCTCAAATATACTGTTTTTTTGCTCTAATTTAATCATAGTGGTCTTAGTAAATAGGGAAAATCAGCTAGATACAGGGCGAAACACCAAAGGATTCCACAGTTCATTGTTTTTTAATCTGATAACTTTAAAGATATTATCTTGTGTTTGAAGTAATAGAGGTATTCTCTTCCTCTTTGTGCAATAAAATTTGAAATACCAAACTGGATTGTTTGCTTTATTCTCTTATTGGAATATAGATTAAGGAACTATATGCTTAGTAATCACTTATATGAAAATTTCAGAATATCAGGGCACCTGGGTGACTCAGCCCTTAAATGTCTGCCTTTGGCTCAGGTTATGATCCCAGGCTCCTGTGATATCGTGGGGCTCCTGCTTAGCTGAGAGCCTGCTTCTCCCTCTGCCTATGCCGCTCCGCCTGCTTGTGATCACTCTCTCTTTCTCTGTCAAATAGATAAAATCTTTAAAAAAAGAGAAAATCGGCAGTGCCTGGGTGGCTCAGTGGGTTAAAGCCTCTGCCTTTGGCTCAGGTCATGATCTCAGGTCATGATCTCATCTCAGGTCATGATCTCAGGGTCCTGGAATCGAGCCCTGCATCCAGTTCTCTGCTCAGCGGGGAGCCTGCTTCCCTTACTCTCTCTCTGCCTGCCTCTCTACCTACTTGTGATCTCTGTCTGTCAAATAAATAAATAAAATATTAAAAAAAAAGAGAGAGAAAATCTCAAAATATCCAAATACTAAGACAACACATACACACACACACACACACACACACACACACACACACACAAACATGTATGCATGTATGTATATAAGTAAATATGTCTATTTACATATAAATTTAGCCAAACATATAAATGAATATAAATCTACCATCTATCCCTCTTTATGGCTATAAATTTACCTACATGTATGTATGCATAAACACATACACCCTCACATACATAGGTATATATATATATATATTTTTCTTGTCCTGCACAATTTTTTGCCTTCCAAACATTTTTGAATAAAGTTTTATGATTATAGTCATAAATTTAAAACCAAATACATAGAAAAATAAGCTTTCCTTTTCCTTAGCTAGAAACAACACAAGTATATGATAAAGTGGATTCTAAAGAAAACTCTCCCTTAGTTTCTGTTATGACACATACAGTTGACCTTAACCTTGTATTAAACTAGTTATTCCTTTTTTTTTTTTTGAGATTTTATTTATTTATTTGAGAGAGAGAGAGCGTAAGAGAGAGAGAGAACAAGAGTGAGAAGAGGCTCAGAGGGAGAAGAGAAGCAGGCTCCCCGCTGAGCAGAGTTCCCTGAGATCATGAACTGGGCCAAAGGCAGACACTTAACCATCTGAGACACCCAGATGCCCCAAACTAGTTTTCCTTTTGTATTTTTTCCAAATAAGTTACTATTTGCCATAATATTTATGTAGTAAAAAATTTGACAGCTCGTTAGCAGATGATCCAATGTCTGCACATAGAGCACAGTATGGATTCATTCTTGGCACCTGTGATTAAATGCCATTTGGAACACATTTCCGCAAGGACACCTTGGAAGAAATTGTTTTATGTAAATTGGATATATGTACCATTTAAGGAAAATTGTGGATTGAGATCACAGAATGGCAGTACCAAAATATTTGATAATTGCTTACTATGTATTTGCAAGTACTGCTTTATTGAAACCAGTAGTATTTGGCTCTATGCATTGTTGTCACTTATTCCTGGCACTTCATATTTGTTGGCAGAGCTTAAGGTTTGAATGGAAAAACAATTTAAAAAACTGTCACATCAAATTGGAGAGAATTATCTAAACATAATCTAGTTAGAGCAAAAAGTTGCAACAATTAAAAAAATATATGTGGCAGCATAGCTCTCATGGAAGAAGAAAATTGTTTGCCTTCAGTGGAGTTTTACCATAAGGCAAACCTTGCCTCACTGACTATGGTGTTTTACATATGGAAGCAGCATTTTATCCCAGTAATTAGAATGAAAATGGAGAGCTAGGAGAGTAAGATGTAGAAAATCAAAATTATACTAAACATGCACATATTAGGCACAATTTGAGACGTTAAATTGATGATAAATTATTAAAGGAAATATATCTAATCTAAGAAACTTGAAACTCTCAATGGCTGTGCTGTACTTCTTATTATAATACACTGTTTTCTCAAGATTTAATCATAAGACTTTAACTTTATATGATATTAAAAAGTGAATTAAAATGATGATTATGTAAAAAAGTACAATGCTCGAATTTGTGGTTTTTATTGAAAATACCAAAATTCCCTTCAGTTTAATTTCCATGAAATCTGATCATTTGAAAGCAGTCGCAAGTGTGATTGAGAGCTGTTGTTGCTACTTAAAAACTGTAAAATTATAGGATTTCCACAGGTGATATCCAAATTATCCAATTATCTTCTGAACACTGACTGTTAGGCAACGTTCCAAGATGGATTGAAGGCAGCATCCTTTCATCACATGGAGGACTCCTATTTTTTTTTAATATTTTATATATTTATTTGACAGAGAGAGAGGTCACAAGTAGGCAGAGATGCAGTCACAGGGAAAGGGGGAAGCAAGCTCCCCACCCAACAGAGAGCCCAACATGGGACTTGATCCCAGGACCCTGAGATCATGACCTGAGCTGAAGGCAGAGGGTTAACCCACTGAGCCACCCAGGAGCCCCCTAAACGGTGTTTTTTATATATACATTTTAGCCACAGATTTAAACAGTAATACTAGGAGGAAGTACTAACATCTCCTGTACAGGAAAAAAAAAAAAAAAAAAGAAAAAGAAAAAAAGAGAGAGAGAGAAAGAGAGAATTCTCATAACACATTTTTAAGACTCTACCAATAATATAAATTTGTTTCAAGAATTATATTTTTTGGCTATTAGTTTTTTTTCTTCAGTATAAATAAGAATTGGGTGATTATTTCCCTTTCTTGGATTCTTTTGAGGACTGAACCACTGACTTTGCTGTTGTTTTTGTTAATATTTCCTATCCTATTTTGAGAGTACACACATAGCATGAGTCATATACAAGGGACTTAAGTGTATTTTCATGAAACAAAACTAGAAAGATATTTGGTTGAGAGAATGTAACTTCTAGACAGGGAATTTTCACATTATTTATTTAAAGTAAAAGTCATCAAATATATAATGGGAAGAAAAACCATTATGTAAGCTGTGTTGTATGGAAATATTTTTCATCTGGGTATTAAGTTCACTGAAAGAGTGTGAAGACTGGGAAAGCAATGAAATGACACAACAGTAGCTTGGGCATTAATGTTATATTTACTAGAAATGATAAGAATCAAGAAGAAGGAAAGGATTGAATAATATCAGGGAGGCAGATTACAGATAGAACAAAAAATTTGAATTATGTCAAAAATTTCAAACTTGGATGATTAAGACAATATCAATGTCATTTAAAAATAAATATATGGGAGCGCCTGGGTGGCTCAGAGGGTTAAAAGCCTCTGCCTTCGGCTCAGGTCATGATCCCAGGGTCCTGGGATCAAGCTCCACATCGGGCTTTCTGCTCCACGGGTAGCCTGCTTCCTCCTCTCTCTCTGTCTGCCTCTCTGCCTACTACTTGTAATCTCTGTCTGTCAAATAAATAAATAAAATCTTAAAAAAATAAGTAAATAAATATATGCATAGAAAAAAAATTTCAGAAAAGATGATGGGTTCAATTTTGGATGTGAATTTGAGACCTTTAGATAAAGACTTCTATCAGACTATAAAATGATCATTTTGAGAGTAAGTCATAGTTGTAATTATAAACATGGGATTCATGCACACATTAGTAGATTTAAAGCCCTGAAGTTGGGTAACATAGTCAAGGGGGAAATAAAAGTAGCAAAGAAGACATTAGGAGAATAATGCTTTAGAGAAAATCAAATTTAAAATATAAGAAAAAATACAGAGAAGGTGTTTTGAATTCATAAATCCATATATCTTCCTGAGAATTTTACACATTCATGAAGCTTCAGAACATATATATTTCATGTTTGTTTTTAATTGCTACTATCAAAGTAGGTATATTTTCATAAAAATCAGTTTACAAGAACTGCATCATCTTTTTATTAAGTTTACTATTAAAGAAATTATAGAAAAATACTAAATTGGACTTGGCAGAATTTTTCCCAAACAACAGAAAAAAAATTTCATTACAAGTTTTTTTTTTTTTTAAAGATTTTATTTATTTATTTGACAGAGAGAGATCACAAGCAGGCAGAGAGGCAGGCAGAGAGAGAGGAGGAAGCAGGCTCCCTGCTGAGCAGAGAGCCTGATGCGGGGCTCGATCCCAGGACTCTGAGATCATGACCCGAGCCGAAGGCAGTGGCTTAACCCACTGAGCCACCCAGGCACCCCTCATTACAAGTTTTTAGGCTATGACATAAATATTATAAGATATAGTTATGCGTTATTAAAAATGGAATAATAATGCATAACAAATGCTCATATTTCTCTAATTAATTGACATACAAAAGTAAAAACATGGTTAAGAATTTACTCAGAGGTTTAACTGGAAATTAAAAACAAAATGAGAAATCATAATTTGGTTTTAATTCACTAGAATCATAATCATATTACCATAAAATTAATATAAAATTCTCCCTACCATTAGGGATCATAACTTTAAGAAATTATTGAGTTTCTATTTTAGTAATAAAAAAGCAACTAGGAATAAATTGAAGTCAAAAGATTTGTACTTTGAAAATTCTAAGACATTGAAAAAAGAAATTGAAGATTATGGAAATAAATGGAACTATATACCATGCTCATGGATTAGAAGAATTAATATTGTTAAAATGTTCATATTACCCAAAGCAATTGCAGATTGAATGCCATCCCTATCAAAATACCACTGGCACTTTTTAATTGAACTAGAAAAAAGAATCCTAAAATTTGTATGGAATCACAGAAGACCCAGTAGCTCAATCCATCTTGAGAAAGAAAAGCGAAGCTGGAGGTATCACTCTGCTTGATTTCAAACTATCTTGTAAGGCTATATTAAACAAAAAAGTATGGTACTGGCACTATAATGACACAGATACATAAATAAATAGAATAAAATAGAGAGTTCAGAGATAAAACCGCATATATACCATGAATTAATCTATGACAAAGGAGGCAAGAATATACAATGTGGAAAAGACAGTCTTTTCAATAAATTGTGTTGAAAAAACTGCTGACAGCCAAAGAGTGAAACTGAACCATGATCTTACACCATATACAAAAATAAGTTCAAAACAGATTAAAGGCTTGAATGTAAGATGTACAACCAGAAATCCCCTAAAATAAAACATAGGCAGTAATCTCTTTTACATCAGTCTTAGCAATATTTCTTTGGATCTGTCTCCTCAGACAAGGGGAACAACAGTTAAAATAAATAGGATCATACCAAACTAAAAACTTTTAAAAACAGAACAAAACAAAACATGAACAAACCTAAAAGGCAACCTACTGAATGGGAGAAAACATTTGCAAATCATACATCTGATAAGGGGTTAGTAGCCACATATATAAAGAATTTACACAGCTTAATACAAACAACCCAATTTTTTTTTTTTAAATTGGCAGAAAACTTGAATAGATTTTTTTTTTCCAAAGAAGTCATGTAGATGGCCACATGGACAAATGCTCAAAATCAATAATCATCAGGGAAACATAAATGAAAACTACAATGAAATACAGTTTATATCTGTCAGAATGACTATTACAAAAAAGACAAAAAAGTAATTAATGATGGTGAGAATGAGGAAAAGGAACCCTCATACAGTGTTAGTGGAAATGTGAATTAATGCAGCTACTATGAAAAATAATATGGAATTTCCACAAAATAATTTAAAATAGAACTAGCACCATATGTTCTAGGAATTCCACTTCAGGGTATTTTTCCAAAGAAAACGAAAGCACCAATTTGAAAAGGTATATTTATCCTTATGTTTATTGCAGAATTATTTATAATAACCAAGATATGGAAGCAATCCATCAATAGATGAATTATGCATTAATAAATGAATGGACATAGAAGATGGAATATATACATGCATACATACATACATACAATGTAATAATATTCAGACAATAAAAAATGGGTGAGATCTTGCCATTTATGACAACATGGATGGACCTAGAGGATATTATGGTAAGTGAAATAGGTCAGAAAATGACAAAACCATATGATTTTACCTATGTGTGGAGCCTAAAATATGAAAAAAATGAACAAACAAAACAAAAAGAAACAAACAGATACAGGAAATTGTTGGTTTTTAGACGGGGATGTTAGGGGATGGGCAAATAGGTGAAGGAGAGTAAGAGCAATTAACTTTCAGTTATAAAATAAATTATGGGGGTATAATATACAACATAGGGAATGTAGTCAATAATATTGTAATAAATTTGTATGGTGATTGATGGGAACTAGAGTCACTGTGGGGACTATTTAATAATGTACAAAACTTTCAAATCACTATGATGTATACCTATAACTAATAAATTATGTTTCAATAAAAATATAAATATAAAAATAGTAGTCATCTTCGAGAATTTGGAAAAAATACTGGAACTAGTTGGTATCTGGTTTTCTTTTAAACTATGAGGCTTACAAAGCCTTTATTGAGTTCTGTAGCTGAAAATGTCATTTCACATTTAATAGCCATGATGAAAGTCCTATACAACATTTAACCACCATGGATACCCTCGAGACATATTTATCCCACTGTCAAAAAATATTTACTTTTATCATAAGCTTGTCACTCTACTGTATTAAGTGCATGAAAAAGGTTTAGAAATCATGAAATCTTTTGTAAATATAATGGCCCTTGATATTTTGTAACTATTTTGTTGTAAAATATTTTTAAGCCAAATATTGATTCTAAAATATTGTGAAACAAGAAAAGTGAAAGAAGTGAAATCTAAATTTGAAGGTAGTAGGGTTTTTGTTTTTGTTTTTGTTTTGCTTACTGATAAGACAATTCAACCTGACACTAGTCAGTTTTACCTAGGGTTGCATAGTTGTTGTATCTGTCTCTTTGACAGGGTTATAATTATCTCAAGTACATAGAATATTTCTTTTATAGACTGTAAATACCAGAAGAAAAACTCTTTTTAATGGAAATAACTACTTGAGAAAATGACCCTGAGAGTATAGAAGGGTAAGAGCCCTAACTGTGTGCTCTTGATACAGGTGTAGTCTGCTTTTCAATAAATAAATAATTGGGGGAAAACATAAAACAATGAGAAAAGGGAGAGCAGCTTAACCAACAACAAGGGCCAAATGAGCCTGTTAATGAAAACCTTTTGACAAATATTGCCTATATACCCATTTATCCTAGCTTGCTTCAGAACAAATCATATACCTGATGTTTTGAACTTTGGTATTTTTTTCCAGTTTTATTGAGAAATAATTGGCATGTAACACTGAATAAGCTTTAGGCATAGAGCATGATGATTTGATTCACATATATTGTGAAATGATTACTGAAGTAGGTTTAGCAACATCTATCACCTCATACAGATAAAATAAGAAGGCAAGAAAGAAGAAAAGAAAAAAAGAAACAAAAATCCACGTTATGAGAACTCTTAGGGTTTATTCTTTTAAGTTTTCTTAACTTATCATATAGCAATGTTCTGTGAAGTGTGTAAACCTGGCGATTCACAGATCTGTACCCCTGGGGCTAATAATACATTATATGTTAATAAAAAAATTTTAAAAATGAAACTTATCAAATAGCAATGTTAATGATAGTCATCATGTAGTACATTACATCCTCAGTATTAATTATCTTATAACTGGAAACTTTTACCTTTTGACCACCTTGCTCTAGTTGCCCCTATACCACCATCTGCTGTCTTGTAATTTCATGTCTGATCTCTTTCTCTGAGTTTTTCTTTTCTTTTCTTTCTTTCTTTTTTTTTTTTTTAAGATTCTCCATATAAGTAAGATCATACAATATATGTCTTACTCTGTCTGACTTGTTTTATTTAGCAAGGTTCCTCCATGTTGCCCCAGATGGTAGGATTCCTTATTTTTTTATGGCTAGAAAATTGTCCAGTGTGTGTGTGTGTGTGTGTGTGTGTGTGCACGTGCTATATTATATATCACAACTTCTTTATCAATTCATCCATCAATGGACATTCATATTGTTTTCATGTCTTATCTATTGTAAATAATGCTGTTATGAACATAGGAATGCAGCAATCTTTTTGCCATAGTGCTTCCATTTCCTTTGGATATATTCCCAGAAGTCAATTGCTAGATCATTTGGTGGTTCTATATTTAATATTTAGAGGATCCTTCATACTGTTTTTCACAGTACCTATTCCAATTTTCAATCCAACTGTGCACAAGGGTTTCATATTCTTCATATTCATGCCAGAATTTGTTATCTCTTGTTTTTTTGATGATGGATGTTCTAACAGACCTGATGTAATATCTCGTTTTGGTTTTAATTTGAATACTAATGACTAGTGGTGTTGAGCATCTTCTCATGTACTTTTTGGTCTTTCATATACCTCTTTTGGTGAAATTTCTATTCAGGTCCTTTTTCCATTTTGCGATTGGATGTTTTATATGCTATTGAATTATATGACTTCTTTATGTATTTTCTATGAATTCTTTATACATTTTGGACATGAATCCTTTATCAGATATGTAGTTTGCAGTCATTGTGCATTCCACTGGTTGCCTTTTCACTTTATTGATGCTTGATATTGCTGTGCAGTTTTTTTTTAATTTAATGAAGTCTCATGTGTTTATTTATTTATTTTTTAATTTTGTTGTTTGTGCTTTAGGTGTCATATCCAAAAAATCATTATCAAGGCCCATGTCTGCTGCCTCCTGATGGCACACAGGAGAAGAATGAGGCACAAACAAGTCAGTGGCAAGAGAACGGGAGGAAGGGACAATAGTTAAAAAAAAAACAAAAACAAAAAACAAAAAACAAAAAAACAAAAAAGAAACTGTCACCCTAAACAACTCCTCAATCTCATATTTATTAGAAAGTGAATAGCAATTAATAAAGCTGGAGTAGATTACACATTGACCATGAATCTTGCACATAAGTGAGAAGAAAGGCAAAACATGTCTGGTCATATAGTAAGTGACCTACAGTGAGTAAGTTCAAATGAAAAGATTGTCTGACTAACTGCTGATGATCTCCAGGGAAGGGGAGATAACAGAAAAATGAAGCAGAAGCATGTGGCGTTCCACCCTGAGTGAGCCGGGCATCCCCAGCTGTTGGGCTTCAAGGACATCTGTTGTCCTCCTCCCCCCAGAGGCCTGTTGCCAGTACATGTTTTTCTTAAAACTATATCTAAGCATGCTTGGTAACTAGTATAATTTCTCATAGGTTATATTTTAAGCTGTACGTTGTTCTAAGGGATGGTTACACTTGTCAAAGAGCCTTATTCTTAAGTTTTCTTCTAGTAGATTCATAGTTTCAGGTCTTACAATAATGTCTTTAATCCATTAAGTTAATTTTTGTAAGTTATATAAGATAGTAATTTAGTTTCATTTTTTTTTTAAGGAAGTGGACTTTTTTTTTTTTAAGATTTTTATTTATTTATTTGACAGACAGCAATCACAAGTAGGCAGAGAGGCAGGCAGAGAGAGAGGAGGAAGCATGCTCCCCACCCAGCAGAAAGCCTGATGCGGGGCTAGATCCCAGGACCCTGAGATCATGATCCAAGCTGAAGGCAGAGGCTTAACCCACTGAGCCACCCAGGTTCCCTAAGATCTTTTACTTCCTTGTTTAAACTTATTCCTAAGTATTTTATTTTTTTTTCTTTTCCTTTATTTTAAGATTTTATTTATTTATTTGACAGACAGAGATCACAAGTAGGCAGAGAGTTAACCAGAGAGAGAGAGAGGAGGAAGCAGGCTCCCTGCTGAGCAGAGAGCCCGATGTGGGGCTTGATCCCAGGACCCTGGGATCATGTCCTGAGCTGAAGGCAGAAGCTTTAACCCACTGAGCCACCCAGATGCCCCAGTATCTTATTGTTTTTGATGTGAACATAAAAGGGGATTAATTTTTTCAGAAAATTAATTCTTAATGTGCAGAAATGCTACTAATTGTTGTATGGTAATTTTGACTGCTGTGCTTTACTGAATTCATTGATTAGATCTAAAAATCATTTTGTTGTGTCTTTAGGAAGCTGTTTCAAAAAATAGGAACAGAAGGACAACTTCCAGACTCTTTTTGTGAAGCCAGCATTACCCTGATCCCCAAACCAGGCAAAGATCCCACCAAAAAGGAGAATTTCAGACCAATATCCCTGATGAATATGGATGCTAAGATTCTCAACAAGATCCTAGCTAATAGGATCCAACAGTACATTAAAAAGATCATCCACCATAACCAGGTGGGATTTATCCATGGGATACAAGTGTGGTTCAACATTCACAAATCAATCAAAGGGATAGAACAAATCAATAAGAGAAGAGAGAAGAATGACATGGTCCTCTTAATTGATGCAGAAAAAGCATTTGACAAGATACAACATCCATTCCTGGTTAAAATGCTTCAAAGTATAAGGATAGAGTGAATATTCCTCAACTTCATAAAATCTATCTATGAAAAACCCACAGTCAATATCATCCTCAATGGGGAAAAGCTGACAGCTTTCCCTTTGAGAACAGGAATAGGACAAGGATGTCCACTCTCGCCACTGTTGTTCAACACTGTACTAGAAGTCCTAGCAACAACAATCAGACAACAAAAATAAATAAAATGTATCCAACTTGGCAAAGAAGAAGTCAAACTCTCTCTTTTTGCAGATGACATGATACTTTATATGGAAAACCCAAAAGACCCCAAACTACTAGAACTCATACAGCAATTCAGTAATGTGGCAGGATACAAAATCAAGGTACATAAATTGGTTGCTTTCTTATACACTAACAATGAAAATATAGAAAGGGAAATGAGAGAATTGATTCCATTTACTATAGCACCAAGAACCATAAGATACCTGGGAATAAACCTAACCAAAGAGGTAAAGGATCTATACTCAAGGAATTACAGAACACTCATAAAAGAAATTAAAGAAGACACAAAAATTCAATCCAAGTGAATGTACAAACTATACTGATTAAAATACCTTTGAACAGTTGCTTTGCATATGTTCATTTAGAAAACAATAAAATAAAAGTATTAAAATCTTGCAGATATTGATACACTTCAACAACATTGGCACATAATATATATTTTTTCAATTTACTCGAAATTTTTTGCAGCAACAATTTTGAAGAGCTATACAAATCCAGATCTTTTAATCTACTGAGTTTTTGTCACTCTTATTAATATATAAACCTAGGATGTGTTCAAGATAGGGAAGAATATATATCCAAAAAGATGTTCACTTACCATCTTTATAAATGTGAAACAATAAAAGATAATCTATAAATAAAATTAAATTTTCAAGAATAAGAGAGTAGTGTATTTTTTTTCTGGCTGTGTTTTACAAATGAGAGATATGAGTATTTGCCCATTGATGAAGCATAGCAAAAGGGAGAAGAAGAAGAAGAAGAAGAAGAAGAAGAAGAAGAAGAAGAAGAAGAAGCAGCAGCAGCAGCACTAGAAGCAGCAGCAGCAGCAGCAGGAGGAGGAGGAGGAGAAGGAGGAGGAGGATGGGGAGGAAGGGGAGGAGGAGGAGGAGGGGCAGGAGGAGAAGAAGAAGAAGGGGAGGAGGAGGGGAAGGAGAAAAATATGAAGAATGAGGAGGAAGAGAGGAAGAAAGGAGGAGGAGAAGAAGGAGGAGAAGGAGGAGAGGAAGGAGAAGAAGAAAGAAAATAAGTTCTCTTAGGAGTGGTGAATTCAAGATGGCTTGAATTCAAGATTAATTAGACTAATTAGATTTATTTATATTCTAAAACAGAATACATAAAATTACATATTTTTCCTAATATTCTTTTCTATAGGAAAAATAGTTTTCCCTCCATCTGAGTTGTTTCCAATTGCAAAACATTGGAAAATATTTATTTCATAATAGAATATTGATAAAATATATACTTTATTGATAAAATAGATATTTTATTACATATATGGAATGAAATAAATACATATCTATATGTAGTATAAGAATATCTAATGACATTGAAATATGAGACCATATTTTCTTAAGTATAAATTAAATGTATATCACATTTAATTATGATCACATTTTTGTTGACAAGAAATTTAAGAAATATGGCTATTTGGATGTGGTTGTCCATTTTACTACACAACATTGTTAAGAATAAATCATCTCTGACAAGTACTCTGAGTTGGAGGACTTTGCCATCCACAGGACCAGCTATAGGATTTGCAGGCTTAGAGCAAAATGAAACCGCAGACCTCCTTTTTCAAAAATTATTGAGGATTTCAATACAGCAGAACATAAAACCAAGCATTGGTCCCTCAGGCAAGGTCCATATAATACAATATTAATATTAATACTCAGTTGGATTTTTGAAGCTAAGCTTGAAAAACATGATAGTTCACACAAATTGAAGAAGAACTAGCAAAACTGCAATGGCTAACCATGTGGGTATAGATCAAAAGTTTTAGAAAAATAGGAATTTGAGAATGGGTATATTATGCAAGACAAAAAAACCCCCACCTTGTTTCTATGTTCCATGGGAGGACTCAGAGCTTGCTTCCTTTACCATAGGAATAAGGAATGTTCCATTAAAAAAGGCTACAGGCCAGGGCTCATAATAGGAAATCCTGTTAAGAAATTGTGCTTCCTGTTACTAATGCAGATGATAAGATTTCAAAATAATAGAGGCCAGGTATTGGCCTTTAACTGTCAGGTAAAGATGGGTAAATGTATTTTATTTTTTTAAGATGTATTTATTTATTTTAGAGAGAGGGAAGTGCAGAGGGAGAAGAAGAATATCAAGCAAACTTCCCACTGAGCATGGAGCCCATTGGGGCCTCCATCTTACAACTATGAGATCATGACCTGAGCTGAAATCAAAATTCAGACTCTTAGCCAACTGAGCCACCCAGCTGCCTGTGGATAAAATGTACTTTAATAAATGACAAGTTTGAATTAGTGGTTTGGTGTTTCTGGCCTTCAAGGACTTAAGCAGTTACTTAAGGAGTATAGTGCTCTTAGGGGCAAGAAAAATGGCTTATTTGATGAACCCAAAGAAAAAGGGAAGTAGACACCTGGCCCAATAAAAGATCTCTATAAATTTATCATAGGAGACACATCATGGATGTACACTCTGTCTCCTTTACACTTCTGCTATGCTTATATTTAATTTCTGGAACTGATTTTCAAAAAACTTTTCCTTCTTCTACAGGAGCTAAGATGTTCTTAAAATGTTTCCTCAGAAGCCTGGCTATTACAGCATCTGTGCAGTTGATGAATAATAATAATAATGATAATAATAAGAAATAATAATGAATAGAAGCTCAGATCAACCCATTTTATTTTTATTCAAAGGCTTCTGAAGTTATTAAAAAACTTAGATAAGTATAAAATTCTTAAATTACATTTGAACTATAATTTCCAGTGCTGGAACTCTTGAAAAACACAGTATTTCACTTTTCATCTAGAATTAGTTGCACCATAGATTGGAGTCTTTCTACTTTAGATGCCACAGTCCCTCAGTGCTTAACACTACCTTAACTTATACCAGTAATGAAGTTCTTTTCTCCATCTGACTAGTGAGTGTTCTACTTCCAGAATCTCATCTTGGAAGTCTACTTTCTATATTTTTTATATAAAGCATCAAAATGTTTCTTCCTAAAGCAGGGATTAGAAAAAGAATTGGCTGTAGTTAATTTGTCAGATGATCCCAAAAAGCAGGATTTAAGGAACAGGCAAATTGAAGAAGGAAAATACATTGCTGTAGGCATGGTTAACCATCACCACTGCTGGTTTGTTATTACCCCTAAGGCGTCTATCAAATGCAACACAAATTGTTGACCTAAAGCAGAAAAATATGAAACATCTATGACATCCATCCCATTATTGAAAATTTCTCTCCTGGGTAATCCCTACATTTTCTGCCTGCCCTTAACCATGGATTAGACCCATGCTGACTTAGAGTTGGCTATGAATCAGAAAGCAGAAGTCATGGTGCACACTTGAGATGTTAGTACCATGAAGTGAATCTGATCTCTCAAAAGACTGACCACCACAGCTGAAACTGAAATTAGATTGGACTGGAAGGCTGTAACCCCTACTATAACCAATGATATCTGTTTGACCTCACTTTCAGTATTCTAAGGTTGTTTTTGTCTGTTTGTTTTTTATACCTCACTAAATTCTTTTTAGCTCCTCTCCCATTCTTGTTTTTTCTGGGTTAATGCCATTTGATTCCTTTACTTTTGTATTACTTGGTGTTTTGGAATGAAGAGAGGTAATTGTAATAGTAGAGATAGTGGAGAACTATGTATCTCACTGTATGTTTTGGGAAAGGTCCTAGAGCAAAACCTTCAGGTTTTTAACCCATTTCTTCAGAAGCCTTTTATAAGTGTGGTGTAAAATATTATGTGCAAATACAGTTAATTATCAAATACTAATATTTACAATCTAGATTCTGCTGTCTAAAAAAAAAAAATCAAATAGTTCATTCAATTTACTCCCAAATACAACCCGAACATACATTATCTCTCACTATAAAAATAAACAGAAAATAATTTAGATCTTACACTGATGGATTTATTGTTCAGGAAACAAAGTGCCATTTTACAAAGGTAAATTTAAATTCAAAATAAAACCCAAGCAAATATATAAAAGTTTTTAAATGACCATTCTAATTTTGTCTTATATAAAAATATATTCTGTAACTGCTCCAAATGCAAAATTATTCAAGATGAGAAATGCTATTTTTGCTCAAAATCACTATGACCTAGTTCATTGTACTCTGAGAGGAACATTTTTCAGAAATATAAAATATATTTCTATGAAGTTATAAAGTTAAATTTATGGAAATGATTTGTAATTTATTGAAATACATTTGACACTGTACATTTGTTAAATATCCAGTGGAAATATTTTTCTTTACATTGTTTTAGAACAGAGAAAATGCCTCAGGGGAATTGCCAAGCTTTCTCTCTCCAACTGACAAATAATTTTATGGCAATAGCTATTAAATTTCTTAAAAACATCAATTTTATATCAAGCCCTATCAAGTAAATGATTTTAATAAAATGTTTATTGTTATTTTTGTTTCTAAAGGCCATAAAACTCAAATATGAAGTAAAACAAAGGAATTGTGTTGCCAACAAAACAATGAATAATTTCACTGAACTGTCTTGTTAAATTTCTTGGGCTTGACACATTGTTGGTTATAATGACAGGTTACATGGAATTACAATACATGCTCACTTGGCTGATATTACATATGATCAGAATGTTTCAAGCAAGAGAGTGTTAAAAATTCATGCCAAACTAAATATTGTATGGAAAGAAATTTATTAAGATTTGCACTATGATTTTTAATATATGGAAATGCTATTAATTATGGAAATACACATTGTATAATCTTACCTTGCTAAGGATTTCAAAAATACTAAACAAATACATCAGAAATAAAAGTGTTTGAGGGGCACCTGGGTGGCATGACAGTTAGGCCTCTTACTCCTGGTTTTGACTCAGGTCCTGATCTCAACATCATGTAATCAGCTCTATGTGGGCTCTACCTCCGTGTGGTCTGCTTGAGATTCACTCTCCCTCTCTCTCTACCCTTCCCACACGTGATCTCTCTTTCTCTCTTTCTGTCTTTCTCTCTCTACCAAATAAATAAATAAATCTTAAAAAAAAAAAAAAGTGTTGAGGTGCCTGCGTGGCTCAGTTGAGTAAGTATCTGCCTTTGGCTTAGGTCATGATCTCAGGGTTCTGTGATGGAGCCCCACATTGGGCTCTCTGCTCAGTGGGAAGTCTGCTTTTCCCTCTCAGTCTCTCCCTCTTTGCTCTCCCTCTCTCTCTCAAATGAATAAATAAAATCTTACAAATATAAAAAGAAAGTGTCTGAATTCATGACTTACCATTACTTATTGTGGCAGGTTGGGTTCTCCAGGTAGCAGACTCAGAGACAGAAAATAACACATGGAAGTTTATTCAGGAATATTCTTAAAGTAAAAATCTCTGGAGGGGCGCCTGGGTGGCTCAGTGGGTTAAGCCACTGCCTTCGGCTCAGGTCATGATCCCAGGTCCTGGGTTCAAGCCCCACATCGGGCTTTCTGCTCAACAGGGAGCCTGCTTCCTCCTCTCTCTCTGCCTGCCTCTCTGCCTACTTGTGATTTCTCTCTGTCAAATAAATAAATAAAATCTTAAAAAAAAAAAAAAGTAAAAATCTCTGGAGGAGAATGAAAAGAAGCAAGAT
The DNA here is from genome assembly GCF_002288905.1 of Enhydra lutris kenyoni. Classification (NCBI taxonomy): domain Eukaryota; kingdom Metazoa; phylum Chordata; class Mammalia; order Carnivora; family Mustelidae; genus Enhydra; species Enhydra lutris. The sequence goes on from NW_019154087.1 coordinate 527,385, forward strand.
TAGGCAATAGGGCAAGTTAGGTTGCATTACACTCTACAAAAGCCTCTGTCAGTTTCAGGGGTATTGCTGAAACTGGGATGGCTCATTCAGAGTAATTCTGAACAGGGGTGAGAGGGCTAGCCCTTTGTGTGCTTATCTAAAGTTGCCATTGGTACTCATCTAAAGACAACATAGCCTTAAACAAAGCTATTTTCCTTAAGTGAGACAAATTGGAGTGCTCCAAGGAACATTAAGGGGGAGGGAGGATGCCATTTAGTTCCTGTAAAGGAATCTGGTAGTGCATCACACAATCCCTTTTGCAACACTGGAGTAGAACGTATAGGAGTTCCAGAAATGTAGTGTGCTATTTTCCTAAGACAGAAAGTTTAGTGGGAGCAATCATGTCCCCTGCTACTGTAGTTGGGTTCTGGGATTAAGTGGCATGCATCCTTTCCTACTATCTCCCTCCCTATTATCTATTCTAGGTTCTTCTCAGACTCAAGTAACAATTCTGCCAGTATCAGTGGTTAACTGGGGACGTGATGCAGAATCTCATTCAATCAGTGGAAGAATATAATATTTGTAGCATGTCCAGCTTGTTCTGGTCTTTTTGGATGATGTTAAGACAGAAGGTAGAAGAATCAACATAGCTCCAGGCAAAATTATAAATGAATACTGAGGTCTGTTCCAAGTAAATACAAACTGTCTCAGATCCTTTTTTTCTGATAGAAATGGAAAAGAACCAATTTGCCAGATCAATGGCTACATACCATGTACCAGAGGCCATGTTAATTTTCTCTAGCAAATATATCACATCTGGCACAGCAGCTGCAATTGAGTTATTACCTGGTTGAGTTTGCAGTTATCCACTGTCATCTTGCAGCCGTTTTTTTGTTTGTTTTGTTTTGTAGTTTTGTTGTGTTGTGTTGTGTTGTTTCTGGAGCCAGATGGTAAATTAAATGGGGAAATGATGAATTATTGGATCCTTTAGGTCTTTAAGAATTGTACTAATTTCTGTTATTTCCCCAGGATTCAATATTTTTATTTATTTTATTGGTTGGGGAATAGTATGTTTTTAATAACTCTATTTATTTATCTTGTCCTGAAAACAAACATGAAGTTTCTGAATTAGAGATCAGACATTATTACAGCACTAACAACACTGATTTCCTGTACCTCAGTCCCCTAGGATGATTCAATGAGGGCAGTTGTCACCTGCACAGTGGAAAGGAGTCCAGAAATCATGCATCTTAGAGCCTATGCAGGAACCCATTTATACTACCCCTACTTCAGTTCCCAAAAAACATGCCTCAAAAGGTAAACCTTCTTGGGGTGCCTGGGTGGCTCAGTCAGTTAAGCATCTGCCTTCAGCTCAGGTCATGATCTCAGGGTCCTGGGATCAAGTCCCTCATCAGGCTCCCTGTTCAGTGGGGAGACTGCTTCTCCTTCTCCCTCTGCCATTCTGCCCTGATTGTGCTTTCTGTCAAATAAATAAAATCTTAAAAAAAGAAAGAAAGAAAGAAAGAAAGAAAGAAAGAAAGAAAGAAAGAAAGACAGAAAAGAGAGACCTTTTCAATGTAAAGAAATCCTCCCTTAGAAAAGAAGAGAGAATCATGTTTTACAACATTTTGAAATATAAACAAATGGTTCAGAGTTGTATTACCTTTAAAAGGTAATAACGTATCTAGATATATAATACCTTTAGAATGAGAAAAACAAATAGTTCTGGAGGAAATGGCACATCTTTTGTCTTAATAGCATTTCAATTGTCTTTCCTCAGAAAGTCCTGAAAGCAGAAACATGAAAATATTTTCCCCACAGGAATAGGCAATTTTTAGTGTTGTATGTGGGCTTTGTTATGAAAGCTCTTACCCCACAAGCAAGAAACAAATAGAAAATCCTTTCAATTACACAGTGTGTCTATTCCACTGCATATTTGGGGATTGTAGAGATAGCCAGGTGATGATTTTGCAGACCCAGTGGATTCACCCACCGTTAGCCTGATCCACACCATATGCTTATATATCTATATGCCTCATATTTCTCTACTCTAACTGGGACTCAGCATAATACTCTGGTGTGCAACAACATATTATTAATGGTAAACTTGAAATCTGAGCAAATGGCCATAGGTCATTTTGAGAAAGGAATGGTGGGATAACTACCATGCACAGGGGTCATGGAATAATTTTTCCTCCTGAAGACCCAGACTTTTCCTCAATCACTGTATCCTATGTATGAATATTAGCTCAAACTTGAAAATTAGGCAAGTAGTCATGGCACTTTATTAAGTAATTGCCCTTAGTAATCTGACTGTTTTTCATTATATAAACTGAGCATTATCCCTGGTGACTGCCCACTTATTTTTTTCCCATAAGGAAGCCATGTTTTATTAAACAATTTCATGACACTAATGGAGCAGTCTCCCACATTGCCACTTATGAAAATTTTCTTTATTTGACTTCTGTTGATTAAACATTGACAGTAGTTGATAGGCACTAGCTCTTACTAGAAAGGATTAGAACTTTACTATAAAATCAGAGTTTAGGAAAATCTGGAGATGCAAAATTTGGGAGCGAATCAATGCAAAGTTTCCAATCCCATGTGGCAGGACCTCATTCTTCCTCAGCAAGGTCCTGATCTTGTCATTTAAGATATATATAATTTGGAAGAGGAAATCTCTATGGAGCTCTGCTACTTCAATTATTAAGTTCTCAGGTTTTCCTTCCTCCTGGTTACAGAAATTGAGAGTCTTTTTTATATACTAACAAGAAGTCCTTCTGGCTTTCATGTTAAGGACTTACTTAATCACTCTTATTTATTTCTTCTCTTTTTTCAAAGCATCAATTGTGCTGAGCAACAGCAACTCAATTTCAAAGTGCTCATAGTTACTAATTCTTTATTCTTCTCTAATATCTTCTCAAAATCTTCTCATTTTGTATCTGCTAGTAAGTTCCCTAATAGAATATCACTCTAGTTTATCTCTTGCAAATAGAGAACTAGGACTGTGACACCATTTCAATGAAGATTTCAGGTGGTATCAAGGGAAGCTCTGCAGATAAGAATTATTCTGAGTTGTAGGCAAAAGGACTTGGCATCCATACCCTTGGTATCAACTGTTCACTATTTTGAGTTATTATTTCAAGAGGGCATGATCTTGGGTGAGACAACTCTTTTTAGATGAAGCATTTCTGCAAGAAAGCTGAGAGCCATGGGCTGACTGTAGACAACACTCAGCAGTAGGGGAAGATATTCTGAAGAAGGATTTGGTTAATGCAGCCTAGCAGTTATTGTATCTGCTAATATGGAATGGGTTTTCCTTGTTTCATCTTTTTTAAAGATGAATTTGATATTTACTCCTTAGGTTAGCCATTGTCAGTACAGACCTTCTTAAGGGTTACATTGTGTTCCCTCAAAAATGTATGTTGAGGGGCACCTGGATGGCTCAGTGTGTTACGCCTCTTCCTTTGGCTCAGATCATGATCTCAGGGTCCTGGGATTGAGCCCCACATTGGGCTCTCTGCTCAGTGGGGAGTCTGCTTCCCCCTCTCTCTGCCTGCCTCTCTGCCTACTTGTGATCTCTCTCTCTCTTTGTCAAATAAATAAATAAAATCTTTTTTTAAAAATGTATGTTGAAATCCTAATCCTCAATCCTTAGATTCTGACTGTTCTGGAGATAAGGTCCTTATAGAGACAGTCAAATTAAGATGAAGTCATTAGTGTGGGCTTTAATCCAATATGACCTGTGTTTTTATAAAGATAAGAAATGTGGACATAGAGAAATGTACAAGAAAAGATGATGTGAGGGGACGCAGGGAGAAAGCCATATGAGGAGAGAGGTTTGGAGTAAGGTATCTTCAATCCAAGGAACCCCAAAGATTCCAGTGAACTACCAAAAGCTAGGAAGAAGAAAGAAAAGATTCATCTACTGGTTTCAGAAGGATCATGACTTTTCCAAAACTGTGATCTGGGGCTTCTAGCCTCTGGAACTGGAAGACAATAACTTTTATTCTAAGACACCTAGTTTGTGTTATTTTGCTGTGGAGAGAAACTAGTGAGAAACTAATTCAGACTCCAAAATAAATGAAATAACAATACATTGAGACTGTCTCTTAGTTTAGTTAATTACATTCTCTACTAAAAGTTGTTCCTTTAGAGAGATGATATATAATAACGATATAATTGAGGAAAAATGTAAAATATTTATGAGATCAGTGATCTGTGATGTAATCTGTGATCAGTGATTTGTAACATTAGAACAACATTAAGGATTAATGGCAAATCCAAAGAAAAGTAATTTCTTGTATTTATCATTGAACAACATAAGAGCAGGTTGTGATATTAACTTAAATGCACTGGGTAGTCCTCACTGAAAAGACAGTGTTTGAGGGAAAAAAAAAAAGTAGCAGCTGTCTTAATTACTGGGACCAATGGTCCCAATCAGTTGGGACCAAGCCTGATGATCTACAGGAAAATCAGTGAGTCCAAAGTTACTAGAGCAGGTGACATTATGGGTCGAGTAACAGGAAGGGATTCAGAAATCCAAATCACAAAGAAATGTAAAGGTCAGTGCAGAAAATATATGCTGAGGTAAAATGGAATTCTGTTGCAGGGCTTTGAATAGAGGAGTGACATAATCTGATTATCATTTTGACAACATCACCTAAGTTGCTTGTTAATAGATATTAAAATGGTAAAGGATAGAAGCAAGGTCAAATGTTAAGAGACTGTAGCCCTCCATGTGAGAAATAATGATTTGGATCAGAGTGGTAGAATCCTGACAGATTCTGATGGATTTGACGTGACTTAATTGTAGAGTTGATTAAAATGTCTCTGAGTGACTGTTGTCTTGAATCTGATGGTGAGATTGAAGTTGCCATAGGTCAACAGGGTAAGGGGTTGAGAAGAATAATGGGTGTGAATCAAGAGAGAGTGAGAACAGACAGAAACCTCTGAGGGCAAACTGGATCCCTTGAGAATAAATGGAGACCCATAAGGATGAGCTGAAATCTACATTTGTCTTTTATCAACTGAAGCTTCATTAATGCATATTACCTCCAGGTAGAATTAGCACTTTTTACCATGGAACTGTATAGTCACCTGAAACCAGAACTTGAAGAAACTTAAGGAAAAAATCTCTAGAAGCTAGAAGAGCTGTGGGCCTGGCAGTTGACCTATATTGACAAGATACGCCAGCATATCAGTGACCATAGGAGTTACAGTGGCCCTTGATGCCCTACACAAACACTTAGAGTGAAATGGATGCTGGTTAGGTTCCACCTTTCAAAATGACACTCACATACAACTTGTGCCCATCCCTAGGCTGTAATCATGTAAAAAAGAAATTTTAATAAGGTTTGTTCTGCATTGCTAAATTGACACAGTACAAAAACCGCCAACATTTATCCTTTTTCAACTCAGTATCCCCATACAATTCTTTTAAGAAAGTTTAACTCTTAAAAGTCAAGAGTCTTAAAAGTCAACCCTACTTTCAATTGTATGATGCAAGCAACTCTCATACAACTTAAAACTTACTAATTATCTCTCTAGATATATATATCTAGAGATATATATCTCCTTCTCATTGATCACTCTATCCATCTTAGGGTGATGGTCATTATTCTTCTAGCTGAATAATAACCACCTTTAGATATCCTGTAACTTAGATACTGATAGATATGTTTAAGCACTATTGACTTACATTAGAGAGTATGCGAGTGATAGAGGGAAAAAACAAAAACTAGTTGACATATGAACATTATATATTCATATCAAAATAAGAAGGAAATATTTTATTATGGTCTTTCTTTCTGCCATATGTCACATGGTCATAGCTGGTATTTATAACATCTTCCACAACCCCTTCTTTAGAGTATCCTTCCCCCCATTAAATTAGTATAGCATTTCATTGAATTGTATCAAAAAACAAGGCCAAACTGAGGGACTATCTAGGGGATATCATGCATTTAACTTCTATCTTAATGAAATGTCTTTGATGACAGATTGGGAATTTCTATTGACCTCCAGAACAACAGGACCTGACTTTAGGATGATTGGAAGGAAAAAGTTTACTAAGAAATTAGTAATAGTAATAGCAACAGAAAAAATTTTCCCAATGTACCTATGGTTCCCCACTTTGATACCCAAACTCATCAATTCTAGATATAGGAGAAATATCACTGGGTATTGGTGTATGATTAGAAGATACATATACCATGTTCTGGAGGGTACTATTTCAGCATCACAAGAAGCTGCTAGCTGATGTCTTAAATGACTCTCTAAAAGATCTTTCTTTCTTTCTTTCTTTCTTCTTCTTCTTTTTTTTTAATCAGAGTAGGTGCTTCAGTGTGAAGGGGATGAATTAAGACCAGAAAATTTCATAAGCATGAAGCCATTTCCACACTTTATTTTCTATAAAATGAATTATTTTACAGAAAGTTGTGCTATGTAAAATACAATGATGGGGAATAAAACATTCTGTAAGTCCAAAGGTAGTGGTTTTGTCAAAAGCTCTCTGAACAGGAAAGGGAACCTCATATTCAAAATAAGCGCCTATTCACATGAGTAAAAGTGTTGTTCCTTTCTATGACAGAAGTGATACAGTTTGCGTCTGGTTGTTCCATCTAGAAAACAGTGTCAAATCTGGGACTCAGGTTCAATACCAGACATTGAAAAATGAGCTACACTGTGGTGCTTATAGCCAAGTATGTCCTGGTCAGAAGTCTATGTATAATATATATTTGATAGGCAAAGCTCAATGCTGCTATTACTATACTGTATCCATAATACAAAAGATTGTAGCTTCCAAGAAAGTTTTGGACTTTAAAACTGTAGGGGTGGGGCAGTTGTGTGACTCAGTTGGTTAAGCATCTGCCTTCTGCTCAGGTCATGATCCCAGAGTCCTGGGATCCAGCCCTGCATGGGGCTCTCTGCTCAGCAGAGAGCCTGCTTCTCCCTCTCCTTCTACCTCCTACTCTACCTGCTTATGCTCTTTCTCTCTGTGTCAAACAAATAAAATTTATTTAAAAATAAAATAAACCTGTAGGGGTTTTTAAAGTTTACTAAGACTTATTTTTAGTTTTTTTTTATTTTTTCATTCATATTTTCTCTTTACTAATAATTGTAAAACATTACACTTAACCCTCTTACCAGTCTTTGCCCTGACCTCCTGCCCATCACAGAGATATGCACACACAGAAATAAGCCCACAATCCACATATCCTTACATCCACTCCTCCTACCCCTAGATCCAATCTAGCTATATATTCATTTTTATGACATCACTAATCACTATGTTTATCATAGTGTATAAGTAGCTAAATATTATTTACAACTAATTCACTTAATGTTCTATGTTTGTTCATAATCTTTCTTATTTTTTCTTCTTGAAATATTGATTGCACTTTTTTATATTTTGCTAATTTAAAAAAATGTGTTTTACTTTTAATGTAACATTTTGTTTTAGAGATGTTGTTAAAATGCTACATTATTAGGGTGCTTGGGTGGCCCAGTCATTAAGTGTCTGCCTTTGGCTCAGGTCATGATCGCAAGGTCCTGGGATCGAGTCCCACACTGGGCTCCCTGCTCAGCTGAAAGCCTGATTTTCCCTCTACCACTCCCCCTGTTTATGTTTCTTCTCTCACTGTGTCTCTCTCTGTCAAATAAATAAAATCCTTAAAAAAAAGAAACTACATTATTAAACAATATAATGAATATTCTGTGTAATATAATGAAATATATTTCCAGGAATGATTATTTAAATAATACCATCACAACTAGAATCCCATTTGTCAGAGATAGTCTTTGCTAACAATTTAGTGTGTACACTTATAAAATTGTTCCCATGCACACATGCATATATGTGAATTATATATTTCTTGTGTTCCAAACTATGATAATGATAAACATACAAACAGAAGTAGCACAGCATGATTATGAGTACAATTCTGAAGCCAAACTGCTTAGTTTTAAATCACATTTGTCCCTCTTTCTTTAACTGTAAAATGAGATAGATAATAAGTGCATATAGTTTAAAAATATATATAATTTTTATAATATAATTGTATAGTGTACATTTAATATATGTAATATACACATATGCATATGCATGTATATATATATATACATGTACGTATGTACTAAGCACTAGATCAGTGCTTAATACATAATAACTATAAATTATTGTGAATCTATTATTCTGTACACTTGATTTCTTAGTATCATGGACAACTTTCTGTCAAAATGTATAAATGTATCTAAAAATAAATAATCTTAATTATCACATCCTGAAAAGCACCCCAAATTAGATCATGTTCATATAAAATTACCAGGAAATTATATAAAATCAAGGGCAATGTACCCTTGAGATTCTTTGGTTTTCTTTGTGAAGCTATATCTGATCTACTGTAAAAAGAGGACTCTTTTCTGATAATGAGTCAACAACAATAGTGATGGGTTCTGCTAGATGAATTACAAACAGAATTTGTGAGGCAGAATATTAAAAATTTTAAGTTTCAACATTAGCTATTCATATTATAAATAAACACATGGGGAACATATCACAGTATAAATAAATCTCTTCTAAAATATAAACAATAGAGATTTGGAGAACTAGGGTAGATTTGTCTCCAGCTGAATGCCTGCCATGAGCCATTTCTGTGTCTCTCCAAGGCTTGGGTGCTGGACCTGCATTCCTTACCACCTGGCCATAGTCTTGAAGCTTGGGGATAGATAAATAGATACTAAATTAATATATAATTTATATAATATCTATATCTGTAGTTATATCTATCATCTATCATATAATCTATTATATATCTATATATAGTTCTATCACCTATCATCTAACTATCTATTGAAAGAGATTTATAAAGAATTGGCTCATAAATTATGGAGGGTAAGTTCCACCATCTACTGTCTGCAAGCCACAGACCCAGGAAAACCAGTGGTATCAGAGATGTAGTGGCAAGTTCAAGTCTGAAGCCTTGAGAACAAAACCACTGATGGTTTAAGTCATAGTCCGACAACAGGAGAAGCAGTCAGGGGAAATGTGTTTTCCCTTCTTCTGCCTTTTTTTATCTATTCTGTCTCTGTGGATTAGAGGATACCCACCAACAATCTGCTTTGCCTAGTCTACTAACTCAAATGTTAATTTCATCCAGAAACAACCTCACAGACATACACCAAAGTAAATGTTTTACCAAATATCAGGGTTTCTCATAGCCTAGCCAAGTTGGCATATCAAAATGTTCATCACAGTAGCCTTCTGCCAGAGCACATGCTATCTCCACAATCCAAAGAGGTAATCATAACTTCTGCCTCATTCATAGTGATAGAAGGTACAATGTTTGGTAACTAGCCCTTTACTTTAATAGAATTTCTTGGCAGGTCCCAAACCTCCAAACTCTTAAAATTTCAATGAGAGGACTAAACATTTGTAGGATTTACCTTTCACTTCCTTGCATGCGTATTTCATTAGGGCATCTAGAGTACTTGTTATCCTGTTTTTTAGGTATAATCAGCAAGATGTCATGCATCAATACAGTGGACCACTGTGGGTTATGTGAAATGTTAAGATGATCAAAGCCTGTTTGAATTATTTTATGACAGAGTGGATCAGTTAACAAAACTCTGGTGCAAAACAGATCATGTAAAGTGCTGGACTTATTTTTATCTTCTTTGTTGATAATGCATTATCCAGATCACTAATAACCTCATAAAATTTGTTGATCATGCATTATCCAGATCACTAATAACCTCATAAAAATTTCCAAAGGCTGTATTTTATTTTCAGTGCAAATACAACAAAAGCTGTGATGGAGGCTACTGTTTGTTTGAGTGATAACTGAGGCTACTAATTGACTAAGTCTTCTGACTTCTTTTGCTACTTTGGATGGTGGTGGAAATCTGAAGTAAATGTGGACATAATGAGCACCAATATTCATACACCTTTAAGTTTTTAAAGGTGAAGAGGATGGGAGCATAGAGGGCTCCAATTAACTTCCTCTCAAATCATTCTTAAATGAAAGGTAAGTGGGCCAAAGTGAGAGCTCTGTCAATTACTAATGTATGTCTCCTAATCAGCTATATGGCAAATCAAAGATGAAAAAAGTGAGAACTTGTGGGCATTTTATGTATAGAAATAGACAGTAGATAGACTAGGACTCCATTTATCATCTAGTTTCCGTGTGCTTACTATCTTCAAACAAGTCTATTATTTATCCTCAGATGTCAGTGTCATCTCAGAGCTTCTGCTCTACAACCTTCAAAAGGTCTAGATGTTTCTCCTCCAACCCCATAATATAAATTACTCTGATAGATAATCACAAATCCATTTGGAAGGATTAGAGAAATCCTAGCCTTATTTGTAGCTGAGTTTCAGGGTCATTCTTAAAGAAATCATACCTCCATTCCACTCTACAAATATTGGGCTCAGGAGCTACTCATATCCAGTGACTGGATGAGGAATCATGATTCTTAATTTTGACAATTGACATGAGCCTCCTATTTACCGATTTTGATTTTATTTTCCTGTTCTAAAAGTCAGACAATGACCATGTCACCTGCTAGTTTTTTCACTCCTTGAAAAACTGTGGTCTGTTAGCCATCACTACATATCCCTATAGACACAGGGACCTTGGCTGCCACTTGATCTTTGTTGTCTTCTACAGTAACTATTTCTGCCTTGCATTGCATGTTTCAATGTCACTTTCTGGTCTTCACTAATCAAGAACTTTCTCATTCCCATTAACAAAAATGCCCAACTACATGGATGTCAATGTTAATTCTGGCTTTCTGAGAACATCAACCACTTAGCTACTCAGAGAGGTTGGTGTACCCGCACTAGTGCTCTCCTTTTGAATAATAAGGTGAATGTCTTCTTAGCCCTTCTGAGGAACATCATCAGTTTGTGCATTCCCCGATTATATGTAATAAATTCATTTTAACCACACCATATCCCTGTATATTCTAATGTCTTCCTCATACTCTCCAGGACAGTTTTGGCATCTCTACTTCATTACTTTAGGCCATTGACATGCAAAGCTTCAAAAAGCCATCCCACCAGAGTATTACAGTATATAATATTCTTGCCAGGATTTAAATTCCATGTCATGCTGCCACTTTAATAACCTCTTCTCTATCCAGCCTCGTATTATACTCCCTGGTTCAATGGCCTCAAGAATCACTCCTGTATGTGTTATCGATCAGCTGCAACTATTAATGTGTTGAGTAAGTTCTGTTTCTTCCAGAGCAATGAATGTCTTGCCCAACTCAAACTATTCTGTGCCCTAGACATTGTTAGTGGTATAGAAGCAATTCACGGAAGAAAAGGGAGGTATTGAAGAAGATAATCCTTATCACATTATGAAGTATCCACATAAGATGAGTTTATTTGTTTGTTTTGTGTGATATTCAGACAAAAAGGAAGACTTTTCTGTCCAATAGAGACAGGTTGCATATGCTGGCCCAAAGGTTGTAAGACTGTTAAGGTTTCTCACATGCATCCATACAAATGACTTCATCATTGGTCTCAGAAACTCAGCCACATTTCTGGTCAGGGATTGACTTTGACATGGATTTTCTATGTGTATCTATTAATGCCATCTGTTATATTAGACTCATATTTAGGGCTGATATTTTTTATTGGTTACTGGTTGGATAATCAACCCAAATGATGTGAGTGGTGTATTAAAATCCCCTACTATTATTGTATTGCTATCTATTTCTCCCTTTAGTCTGTTAATTTTTGTTTTTACATTTAAGTGTTCCTATGTTGGGTGCATGAATATTTACAAACCCTATATCCTATTGGATTGGTTTCTTATCATCATGTAACTATTTCTTTGTGCATTTCTCCTCAATCTACCTCATTGCAACATAAATTTCTCAAGGACAGAATCTTTGTTACTTCTCTTCACTGCTATATCCCTAGTTCCTAGGAGAGAAGTGGCATATATTCAACATTCAATAAACACTGAGCCTAACTCCCACAACTTAACTGAATCCTATATAAGAAAATAATAGATAATTAGGGACACCTGGGTGGCTCAGTGGGTTAAGCAACTGCCTTCAGTTCGGGTCATGATCTCAGGGTCCTCAGATCTAGCCCCACATCAGACTCCCCGAGCCTGCTTCTATCTCTTCTTCTGCTGCTCCCCCTGCTTGGGCTTTTTCTCTCAAATGAATAAACAAAAAGTAAAAAACAATAACGGATAATTAAAGGAGATGCAGTTAAGCAAAGAAGGATACAAAATATCTGAGCATCAATGTCAAATTATATAGAAAAATATGTATTCATTTACACATAGGATTATTTTCCAATTCCAAATTGTTGCCAATATTTCTATTATAGTCAGGTATTTAAGGTAACTTTAATTTATTTTGTGTATATATCTTATCATTTCTACATTTGGAATATATTATTAATTAAAAATATATAATATATTTTGAAATTAATTCCAAGTCTAATTTTTATAATTAATTTGAAAGATAAATTGTTAACCCACATTTGACATATTGTTTAAAGAAGAGCACAAATATGAAACAGACATTCTTATGATTGATTGATTATTTTGGTGGTCAAGAAAATATTTATAAACAAACCATAATCAAATCCAATAAAATCAACTAACATATTCAAGACATTAATAAGACTTATTTATGTAACAGAATATTAGTTAAAGTATTAAGATTTTCATGTTATTTTTGAGAAATGAGTATCCTTCACTTCTATAAAAATACTAGATTAAAATTCTTTATAAATTATTTCTCTTTATCTTATAGTGCTGGTTATTATACTTTAAGGAGGACAAAAGACTAATGAACAATTTATCCTCAGTTTTGAGTGAGATTTTAATAATCAAATCAAGTTTATTATTATTACTAGAAATCTAACTCTTAATGGAAAGTATTGTATTTTTTAAAAGTATTTTATTTATTTGAGAGAGAGAAAGAGAACAGAGGGAGAGTGAGAGGGGGAAACTGACTCCCCACTGAGCAGAGAGCTGGATTTGAGACTCTGTCCCACCCTGAGATCATGACCTGAGCCAAAGGCAGATGTTCAATGAACTAAGTCACCCAGGTGCCCTGCAAGTATTGTATTTTTTTATTGTAAATATATATTACTTGTCTGGGTGTAAAATGTTCTTGATTTGTTTAGTAAGGACACAACTTCCATACTCTAAATAAAAAATAAAATTATTATGAAAGGAGTAATTACTCCTTCATATCATCACCGCAGTTCACTATCTTTATGATAATAATTTAAATGTTGATTTAGTTGTTTTATATCTTCCTTTAATAAGATGAATAAAAAGAAACATCTCATTCATACAATTTTCAACTTATGTAAAAATAGGGTATATTTAAGAATCTTTAAATAGTGGCATGCAAAGATTATAACTTTTCCTTGATATCTCCAGTATCTGTTAAATTATTTTTGATAAATTAAAAGTAGGCATTTTGATTAATTCCTCCTTTCCTGGAAACATATATCATACTGTATTCAGGATTACGTTGGACTTTTAGAATTTAATTAACTCATTTTAAATGCATATAACTACTAGTAGCACATAATGGAATGTATATACATTTATAAGAAAGAATAGATCCCTTTGGCCTTTCGAATTTGAATAACTCAGCTGAGTAAGCACTACTTATTATTCCTAGTACAAACACCTATATCTCTCCCACTTGGAAAATCAAACATAATTGCCATACTAAATATAGTAGGTACTATATCTATTAAATCTAACACTTTAGTATGGATACCCAAAATGTTAGATTATTTAATTATAAATGTTCAGCTTTAAGTGATTTTTTGAAATATTAATAATGTTAATTTAAATATGTCTGAACTGTTAGTGTTCTGGTGGGTGGCATATTTCTTCTAATAAAAAGTTTAGTAAAATTATACATGATTATGAGTGATTTCATATACAAATATAAAACTCATATTTTTAATTAATTCAGAAAAAGGAGAGAAATTTTAATAATATTTTGGATATGAGATAATTGACTCTAGTTTTTGAAATTCTACTCTTTACAGTTGGAAAATGATATGATCATCATAGGAAAATTGAATTTACTAAGCCTATAACATTTCATTTTCTAAAATAGTCTGTTATGACAGCAGGCACAGTATGTATGTATTGTGTGTGTGTGTGTGTGTCTATGCCCTAGAAGAGAAAACAAGGATAAAAACATCATTAAAGGGATTTTAGGGGACTTAAAGAATGTATTAGAAATAATGTTCAACCTACTATTAAAAGACGTTTATTCATTCCAGAATTATTTATTAAGGGCCTATTCTGGATCAGGCAATGAAGACCCACAGCAAAAAATAAAATAAAATAAAAAGCGAAATAATATAGAATAAAATATTGGTAAGATAGTCCCTATTCATTCTTTGTTATAAGATCCAGTGTGGATATCAAATGAGAGGAAAAGTAAGTACAATAATTTCAACTATGCTAATGCCTGTAATTTTTAAGAACAAGGAGCTGTGGTTATAATTTATGTTAGGAGAAGAAAGGAGAAACCTCTATTATCCATGGACTTTATCAGGATTAAATATATTCAATTATTTAGATACTGAAAATACCACAAATTGTAGGCAGGGAAAAGGAAAAGAAAGTTATTAGAATTAGAACTGTTAGTTCAATTAACACTATATTGTCAATCTATTTCAGTATCTTTATCTTTCCTTTTTTAAATTTTATTTTATTTTTTTCAATGTTCCAAGATTCATTGGATCTTACACCACACTCAGTATCTTTATCTTATCCCCATTCATGAAATTTCAGTTATTTGAGAATAAGTTCTATATTTCCTGTATAGCCATAAGTTTGTATGGTAGCCACAGTAAGAATGCCCTAAATACATATTTGCTGGAGGGGGTAAAATAATGAACAAATATTTTTATTGTTTTTATATAAGAAATACCTCATTATTTTTGTGCATAAGGAATTTTGTTTATTTAAGTATTTTTTAAGAGGTCCTGATTCTAATTATAACATAATTCCTCTGGATACTGTGTACTTTGACAATAAATATTATTTACTTTAGGATTTATCCAATTTATTACATAAGTTACAGATTATATTATGTATGTGCCCAGTGTGTATGTAAACATTTTATTTACTCAAAAAATGTGTAAAAGTGCTAATTACTAAGTAACCAGGAAAGTGTATTTCTCAGTACATATCATGTAAGGTAATGCCTTAAACTGATACTGCTAATTATTGTTATACCTATTGCAATTGGGTGACCTCAAAAAAATCTGGTTTTTAGAGTCATTGTTGTGAGGACATGGAAGGATGCTGTTATAGACTGAGTGTGTCCTTTCAAAATTCATGTATTAAAATCATACTACCCAATGTGATGGTATTAGGAAGCAGGGTCTTTGGTAGATAATTAGGAGTACTAAGGTCACAAAGATGGAGTCCTAATGCATGAAATTAGTGCACTTATAAGAGTCACAAGAGATCTTGCTTCCCTTCTCTTTGCACTCTGTCTTGTGAGAATAGAACAAGGAGGTGGTCATCTATAAATTCAGAAGAGAGCTCTCATTAGATCCTGACCATGCTGGCACCCTGATCTCAGACTTCCAGCCTTCAGAACTTGTGAGAAATAAATTTCTGGTGTTTGTAAGCCATCCAGGTTTTGGTACTTTGTCATAGCAAACTGAAGTGACTAAGATAGATGCTTTATACACAGAAATATGTGGTCTTTTGATTCTCATTAACGACCCCTGGAAGAGCAAAACTAACATAAAATTCCATTTTCTATATTGTGAAATCACAACACTACCATAAATATGAATTTTATGACTCAAAGGCAAAATTACCCATGGCAATTATATATCCATTTTTATTCTTATTTATGGGCTTATACTATTAGATTGAATTGTAAACACCATTCAATGAAAATATACCTTTATATCACGATAACACATTGCTCTAATACCCAATTAACACTATACCTTAAACAATTCTTGATATTATTAGTTAATTAAGATTTCATACTAATTTATTTACAGTTGTCTTACTCAGTTTCTGTCTGAATTTTCCCATAGTCAAAACTTTTTGCAAGTTGAATTTGTATGATTTTTTTAAAAATTTGAAACCTGCACACATTTTTAACTACATATTTCTGCTCACAATTTTTTTGCATTTTCTCCCTTTCTAGTACCCTGATATGCCTGATGTAATGAAAGAAAATGTTCCCAAAGATAATATTAAGAAAATGTTTACATATTAGCATCCTAATTTAATGGAATATATTATCTATATTTAAAAATCCATGAACCACATACATTTGTCATTAGTGTAGAGAATTGTAGGTTTTCTAGGTTTCTAGGACGTTCATAGTTCTACCCTTTCCATGAAACTATACTAGGTATCCAACTATCCCAGTTGTTTTTCAGGTGACCTGAAAGTGCCCCAAATAAAGAAACACTTTTATTTAAAGAAATACACAGTACAATGTCCTAAATGCTTTGATGATGATTTCTACCAATGTGGTTACTCAGTCTTTGGATAGAAAGCCCTTCTGCAGCTTCTCACATGCAGAGAGCTCTGTGCATTACATTTTTTTACACTCAAGCTCCAGCCATCATCTGTGCTCCTTCCTCCCCCTTTGCCACCTCACACATTTTCAAGTCTTTGGGAGAAAAGTTCTTTCTTTTCTTTCTTTTTTTTTTTTTTTTTTTTTTTTGTTGTTGTTGTTGTTGTTTGTTTTGTTTTGTTTTCCCCTTAACTTTTGCACTGAAGTGATTGTTTCCACATTGGTAAAGGATAGATGGAAATGAGATGGTTAAGGAAGAATGGAAATAAGTGGATCATGAACCTGTTAATACTTGGAGCAATATGACAGGGAAATAAATAAGAATTACTGGGGGACCATAGCATTTAACAATCCATTAAACTCACTAACCTCTAAAAATATTTGCTTTTTATTCTCGATGATACCAGTGTTGGGCTTGTCTTCTTATTTGTGCAAACTGCACTGAATACACTCTTCTGGCTGTCTATCTACATCAGGGAACATTTGTCTTCCCCTGACATGCACATTTAGCTTTCCCTTAAATGAATTTATAACTCACAGACTCCTCAAAAAGCTTTTTTCATAAGAATCACTGAGTTTTCATTTCCCCTGACCAAACTGCTCAGCCCTCTTGTGGTCTTTGCTGATTCCATTTGCTCTGATAACTGCCTCTCTCTCTCTCTTTTTTACTTTTCAGAATTCTATAGATTACAGAATAATTTCTACACACCACTATATTTTTAAATATTTTATTTCTCTACATTATGAATTTTTCTTTGCTCCTCAGAAAACTATCCTTGGTCTATTTATCTGTTTGGAATGTGGCTATAAAGATGGAGATGATACCTATATTTAATTGGATGGGCTCTACTGATGCAGAATTAAAAAGACAGAAGATCTCAAAATTGCTCTTCCAATGTGCTTTTAATTGATTTCACTCTTCTCCTCTTGGATATTGTCTTTTTACTATAAAATAGTGATCTCACACACCTCACATGTTTTTGAAATGATGCTTCTTAGAGAAGCCCTACACTCTCTGATATTTAGAATGCTTCCTCACCTATTATTTTTATAACTTGAATACAGTTAATTTGTTTTATTTGAAACTAAGTTTCTCTATATTTTCCCTGAAGTATTTATATAATCTTGACCTTTACCTTATGGATGGGAAATGGCATATATAACTCTGTTTTCAGATGTTATCTATCTTATAAATTATCCCAAGCAACAATCAAGAAAAAAAATAAACTCTAATCTTCAAGAAACTTATGTGTAATACTGATCTTTTTTTTTAATTACCTTGGTAACCCTTAATATGTTGGGAGAAATGTGAAGTTTTCTGATACTAGGAAATCACCATTTTCTTGTTCTTAGCTTTCCATGGATCTTTCTCAACAGTCACCAACAAAACAAAAAAAAAAAAAAAAAAAAGAAAAAAAAAAAACTAATATTTCTGAGACATAAAATACATAAATTGATACCTACCACCATACACCAACTTTCTTTTTAAAAAAGATACAACTGAGTCATAGAGATTTTCATATTTACATATGTACAGCCATATAAATATGCTCTCTGGGATTCTCTCCTTATACACAATTCATAATTAACTATAGCCAGGGCTATTACTAATATGACAATTACTCATTCTTGTGTATTTTCATTCCTAGATCACATCTGTTTTGACATTTCTTTTATATTTATTATTAAAAATATAAACTTCAATATTTTGACCTCCACTGATCTTCCAAAGTTTTTCTCTCAGATAATTTAAAAATTATATAATCATTGCATGTAATAAGGAAAAGTAACTATATTACCAAATCAATGTAAAATATGTTTATTATTATAATATTAAAATATTATTGGGTTTTGGAGATCTGGAGTTTTAAAAAGTAATGCATTTATTGAGTATTGCTTTCAATTTTCAAAATTAAGTGTACAAAATTACAAACACATACATATACACATACATGTGCATATTTACATAAATACATGTGAGTATATCTTTTCATATAGATGTAATAACATGGATATGATATATGTATTATCTTACTCCATTATATCTGATGAATAATAACATGTACAATAAAAGTTCAGGTCACTGTGTCCTAAATTATTTTCTTAAAAGTCACAGTAAAATAGATATTCTATTGCCTGCAAAAAGCAAATAAACAAAAAAGGAAAACATTTTAAAACCTCAAACTAATTAAACACAGAAAGGTTTTATTGAACAAGAAATTCCCATACAGCAACATAATATTAAATCTAACCTGTGCGTTAGTTATTTAATATTGATATTTTTTTCTATTTCTTTTCTTTAGGTTTTGAAATAACATTCAATATCAAAATATAGTCAACCTTATATATCCACACTGATGACATGCTAAAAAGGTAAATCATAGCTTATGTTTAACTTTCTGAGTCTTCACATCTAAAACATGTTGACTTGCTATTTAGAGAGATTTTTATTAGTGACATGGATGAGATACTATACTTTGAGGAAAATAGCCAACAAAATGTTTGCTTTTCTCACATGAAAAAAATTTTAGTTTGTATTGTGAATCCTACCTCAT
The DNA here is from genome assembly GCF_002288905.1 of Enhydra lutris kenyoni. Lineage (NCBI taxonomy): Eukaryota > Metazoa > Chordata > Mammalia > Carnivora > Mustelidae > Enhydra > Enhydra lutris. Next base: position 546,485 of record NW_019154087.1, read on the forward strand.
TTGCCCTTCTCTGTTTTTTTTTTAATTAAACATATCTTTTGCTATAAATTGTGATCAAAATACGGTTTTAACTTTGTTTTTCCCTGTTTCAGATTTTCACTCTAGTGTTCAAAAAAATAACATTACAAAAATTCTAGAACATTGAAAATATTTCTTTGCACAAATATGTGCATATAATATATTTGTCAATATGTTACATGTGTTATTCTATCCTGGAATAGGAAGGAATGATATAGTTCCTCCAACTTTCAATCACCCCACCATACTCTACTCTTTGTAGAATATTCCTTTTTAAAAAAGATTTATTTATTTATTTATTTATTTATGAGAGAGAGTGTGTGTGCACAAGTAGGGGAGGGACAGAGAGAATGGGGAGGGAGAGATTCTCAAGCAGACTCGCTGCTGAGCATAGAGCCCAATACAGGCCTCAATCTCAGGACTCTGAGATAAAGGGCTGGATTCTTAACTGCCTGAGCCACCTTGGTGCACCCATTGTAGAATCTTCTTGTTTTATCAAACTATTACTGCTCAAGAATGTGCTAAATTATAAGGGATTTAATTAAAATACATATGTGTGTGTGTGTGTGTGTGTGTGTGTGTGTGTGTGTGTAGTGCTTTCTCTGGGTCCATCCTTAATTATAGATCCTCTGGTTTGTAAAAGGCCATATTCTCATACAATGTTGAATCACATTGGATTGTTGAAAACATTTCCTTTTATCTCATCAGCAGCTCTTAGCTCTATCCTCAAATAATTGGATTCTGAACTCATTTAGGGCAGGAATTTTCTTTCTCAATGTTCTGACTGTGCTCCATGCAGTAGGGTAGGCTGTAGTTTAACACAACATGCACACTGCGTATGAGCTATGTTTGGTTTTTATAGCTAACTATGAGCTATCATACACTATATATGGTGCATACAAGTAGCCAAGGATTTTCTTCCCATCTCCCTAACTTCTCAATGTTCTACATTTCCCTTCGCTCAGGAGCCATCAATTGCCATTCACTCTACAGAACAGTAGAAGGAGCTGCAGCACAAAAATGGGTGGCAAATTTGGCCAAAGTTCTAGTCAGCATTATTATCCAAATTATTATCTAGGATCTCTACAGAAACTTTTCTCCAACACACCAGTGACTCAGTGGAGTCAACTAACTCTTTTTTCAAGGAACTAAAACCCACTCATTTTCTCATTTCAGATTTTAAAACTATGCCTGCATCAAATATTAATGATAGTAGGAAAATTACAAAGGATAAAAGAAAAATTGCATTTGATATAATTACTACAAAATATAATGAATCACTAGACTCTGCCAAATTCAAAGCACAACCCGAAGGAGGGTGATTTTTAAAATTTCACTTAAAAAATAGTAAAACCTAGTGTAAATGCTATTTTCACTTGATGCAAATGCATACTTAATTCTATAATGAAACATTCATAAGGGGATCATAAAAAGGTATTAATCGTAGTCTGAGAGGACAGTATGATAATTCTTGTGCAATATACCATTTTCCTTAACTACAAAAAAATTCCCCACAGCTATGTCCAGATATAATACTTTTGTAGAGAAGACGCTTTAAAATTTCAATAAATTCAGATCATATTTGCTTTTCTATTACAGAACTGGAATTCCATTTCTATCTTGAAGCAGTAAGTTATTAATTTAAAAAACTATGCTGATTTCTTCATACATAATTACCTTCTGTTCTTGACATTCATACCAACTTATAGTGTTTAGTCCAACTTAAGTATAGAAATTATACTCCCTAAATCATAGAGAATTCATGCTTTTTGTTTCTACTGTCATATTAAAACTAATATTCCAGGGGCACCTGGGTGGCTTAGTGGGTTAAAACCTCTGCCTTCAGCTCAGGTCATGATCCCAGGGTCCTGGGATCCAGCCCCACATTGGGCTCTTTGCTCAGCAGGGAGACTGCTTCCCTCTCTCTCTCTCTGCCTGCCTCTCTGCCTACTTGTGATCTCTGTCTGTCAAATAAATAAATAAAATCTTTAAAAGAAAAAAAAAACTAATATTCCATTAATTTCCTGTACTCTCACTCCATGTACATATTAACCTTGGCTAAAGTTGATCATGCTTTATTCGTATTAAAATTATAAATAATCTTTGAGTTAAATGAATGATTTTTTAAAATGCGTTTGCCATGATTTAGGGATTAAGAAAATAAAGGAAATGTGACATATCTAGAGGGTGCTCTAATACTCCAAGACTGAGGATTTTCAAAGATCAAGTGGGAAAAGAGAAAATGACCTACCAGATATACTTCATTAAATCTGTAGTTATTCACAGGAAAACTTGTTTTATTTGTAGATAAGTATAGAATCATCAGATATATATATATATATACACTCTCTCTCTCTCTCTCTCTCTCTCTATATATATATATATATATATATATATATATATATATATATTTATTTATTTATTACCGGCACAAGTTGAGTTTATTCACAAATAAAAGATGGGGTGCCTGGTTGGCTCAGTCCAGTAAACATCTGCCTTTGGCTCAGGTCATGATCTCAGGGTCCTGGGATGGAGTTCCATATTGGGCTTTCTGTCAGTAGGGAGTCTGCTTCTCCCTTTCACTCTCCCTCTCTCAAATAAATAAATGAAATCTTAAAAAAAGAGAAATAAAAGAGAATTACAATCTGGGAAAACAAGTTGTGACAAAACCATACACAAGTGTGTGTTGGGGGGAAGGATAGGTACCCTTTTTTAAGGAGAAAAGGGCTAAGTGGGGAAAGCTGCTATAAATTAAAGGTCCATTGGAGTAAGTTGGGAGTTTAAGTATGGTGGCTTTTCATTGGCTGAATCAACAGACATTTCTAAAATTGTAGTTGCAAATTCCATTTTGCTGTACATTAATCTAGTAAGATTTATTGGTTTAGATATAAAAGGTAATTGTTCCAGTTAATATATTTTTTACATATTCAGTTATATCATATTTTCCATTAAAATTGAATAAGTTTTAGTTATTACTCATTTCAGTTTCTACAACTTCAGCATCCCATAAAAATATTACAGGTTAAATATATATCCTTTTAGGGGTCAAAATGAGTCCATAGGAATCAACTGTTCTAATCAACATTCTTTACATGCCTTCATAATTAAAAAAAATAATAATTAAAAAATTAATTCTGGTGTAGTTGATATAGAGTGCTATATTAGTTTTAAGTGTACAGTATAGTGATTTAAAATTCATATATTACTTAATGCTCATCAAAGTAAGTGTACTCTTAATCCCCTTCACCTACTTCACCCATCTCCCCAACCCACCTCCCCTCTGGTAAACACTAGTTTATTCTGTATAGTTAAGAGTCTGTTTTTTGATTTGTCTCTTTTTGTTCTTTGTTTTTCCCTTGCTTTGTTTCTTAAATTCCATATGAGTGAAATCATATGGTATTTGTCTTTCTCTGACTGGCTTATTTCACTTAGCATTATACTCTCTAGATCCATTCATGTTGTTGCAAATGGCAAGATTTCATTTTTCTTATGCTTAAAGAATATTCCATTATATTATGTATAATATAATGGAATATTCTTGATATATATAATGGACTATAATGGATAAAATATGTGTCATATCTATCGATAGATAGATATGGCACATCTTCTTTATCCATTCTTCTATTGATAAACACTTGAGTTGCTTCCATAATTTGGTTATTGTAAATAATGCTGCCATAAGCATAGGGGTACATATATCACTTCAAACTAGTATTTTCATTTTGAGTAAGTACCTAACAGTGAAATTCCTGGATCATATGATAGTTCTATTAATTTTCTGAGGAACCTTTATATAGTCTTTCGTAGTGGCTACATCAGTTAGCTTTACCAGCAACAGTGTCTGAGGGTTCCGTTTTGTCCTTGCCAACACTTGTTGTTGCTTGTGTTTTTTTTATTTTACCTATTCCAAAAGGTATGAGGTAACATCTCATTGTGGTTTTGATTTGTATTTCCCTAATGATGAGTGATGTTGAGCATCTTCTCATGTTTCTGTTGTATATGTTCTCAGGCTTTCAATTATTTTCATAATGATTCTTTTTTTCCATTTCAAAAAATTTATGACAGCCTCTTATTTGACTATCTTTAAGTCAGCATCATATTCTGTGGTCAATTTTCCACACAGAGTGCAAAAGGATAAAATAAATTTGTGATAAAAGAATGCATAAATGCGTGTAACAGGATGTTAAATTGGAATTTTGTATCAGTTTGTGCTCCAGTCTAAAAATATGAGGTGTCAACCACTCCCACATTTGAAACTTAGGTTGTAAATCACTTCTTTGGGACTTGCAAAGGAGCTATCCAAAAGTCAAATCAGAGAAAATTTGGTGACAAACAACTTCCAGTCTATTGAATGAGAGTTAGAATATCTAAGAGGGAATCACATGATTAAGAGGATTTTATTGGCACTAGTTATCACTATGTGCTGTGAGTCCACCTTTACTGGTGCATAGAAGCTTAGCATGGATTTCCCTTTACTTCAAGGAAACCCCTTAGAAATTTAATATGAGTTTCCTATGGTTTGGGAAACACAGTGGACAATTAGGTAGGTAATGCTGAAGCAGTTTCAAAGTCAAAAGACTGAGTGAAGTGACCTGTGGGTTGTAGGCTGGAAATAACTACAAACCCATTTATAATAGGACAAAGTTCTGTAATATCATCACACTGGATGAGAGAATCACTCTGGCATTTTTTTTTTTTTTTTTTTTTTTTTTGATGACAGCTGCCTGAAAAGGTAAGGAGAATTCAGCAGAAATAAATTGGGCTTATACATTTACACCCCAAGAGAAGAACCAGCTACCCAAAGAGGCGTGATAAAGGGGATTCTCAAAGGCCTCTAAAGGAATCCCAGAACACAATAATTTTTCAATCTCTGACCAGCTCAAACTAACCACAGAACCAATAAGGTAAGACATACCTTGATTCTTTAATCTTTCTTCCTTATCCTGCTTTGATGTAAGGGGTTATGATAAACATTTAGCATAGGAAAGAGATAGAAATACAAAGCAGAAAAATGAAAAAGTCAACCAGACTCCTTATTTTCATTAAAGGTTTCTAGAGTTAGTTCTGACTACAGAAAAAGACATAAAAAAAGAAAGGAAAAAAAAGAAAAAGACATATATCAGTTTTAAATAAAGTGAAGAATTTTGACTGGTTAATGGGACTGCATGTTTAATGACAATTATAATTTTTTTTGACTTGAAGTGAATAGAGGATTGTCATTTTCTGAGTAAAGATATAAGTAATGAATTCTGTCTTGGATCTCATCCAAGTCATGGGGAATTAGACATCGAGCTTCAGAGAGCATGTTGAAACAAGTAGAAAGGTGAAAAAAATAAGGTTGCTTCTGTTATTTCTTGGGTTCATTTATTCAATGTGAAATTCCTCAAACTTGAAAATCAAAGCTATTAGGATGGATATTAAGGACTCAGTTGTTAATTTAAACATTTATTACTTTAGGGAACTTTATAATTAAAAGCAAAGAGTTGATTAGTGGCAACAATTTACAACAAATAATTTATCACAGCATTGTAATTTCATGAAATTTCATCTTTTCTAAATTTTTATGTCTCTTAAAATATTTTCTTACCCAGGTGTCTTATGGTTCTGGGTAAGAAAATATTTTAACAGACATAAAAATTTAGAAAAGATGCAGAAGACCATTCCATGCTCTTGGATAGGAATAATAAACACTGTTAAAATGTCTATACTGCCTAGAGCAATCTATACTTTTAATGCCATTCTGATCAAAATTCCACTGGTATTTTTCAAAAAGCTGGAGCAAATAATCCTAAAATTTGTATGGAATCAGAAGAGACACCGAATTGCTAAGGAAATGTTGAAAAACAAAAATAAAACTGGTGGCATCACGTTACCTGATTTCAAGCTTTACTACAAAGCTGTGATCACCAAGACAGCATGGTACTGGCATAAAAACAGACACATAGACCAGTGGAAGAGAGTAGAGAGCCCAGATATGGACCCCCAACTCTATGGTCAAATAATCTTCGACAAAGCAGGAAAAGAATATACAATGGAAAAAAGACAGTCTCTTCAATAAATGGTGCTGGGGAAATTGGACAGCTATATGTAGAAGAATGAAACTCGACCATTCTCTTACACCATACACAAAGATAAACTCAAAATGAATAAAAGACCTCAATGTGAGACAGAAATCCATCAGAATCCTAAAGGAGAACATAGGCAGTAATCTTTTCGATATCAGCCACAGCAGCTTCTTTCAAGATATGTCTCCAAAGGCAAAGGAAACAAAAGCGAAGATGAACTTTTGGGAGTTCATCAAGATCAAAAGCTTCTGCACAGCAAAGGAAACAGTCAAGAAAACAAAGAGGCAACCCACGGAATGGGAGAAGATATTCACAGATGACAGTACAGACAAAAGGTTGATATCCAGGATCTATAAAGAACTCCTCAAACTCAACACACACAAAACAGATAATCATATCAAAAAATGGGCAGAAGATATCAACAGACACTTCTCCAATGAAGACATACAAATGGCTATCAGACACATGAAAAAATGTTCATCATCACTAGCCATCAGGGAGATTCAAATTAAAACCACATTGAGATACCACCTTACACCACTTAGAATGGCCAAAATTAGCAAGACGGGAGACAACATGTGTTGGAGAGGATGTGGAGAAAGGGGAACCCTCTTACACTGTTGGTGGGAATGCAAGTTGGTGCAGCTTCTTTGGAAAACAGTGTGGAGATTCCTCAAGAAATTAAAAATGGAGCTTCCCTATTACCTTGCCATTGCGTTACTGGGTATTTACCCCAAAGATACAGAGATGTAGTGAAAAGAAGGGCCATCTGTACCCCAATGTTTATAGCAGCAATGGCCACGGTCACCAAACTAGAAAGAACCAAGATGCCCTCCAATGGATGAATGGATAAGGAAGATGTGGTCCATATACACTATGGAGTATTATGCCTCCATCAGAAAGGATGAATACCCAACTTTTCTAGCAACATGGGCAGGACTGGAAGAGATTATGTTGAGTGAAATAAGTCAAGCAGAGAGAGTCAATTATCATATGGTTTCACTTATTTGTGGAGCATAACAAATAACATGGAGGACACGGGGAGATGAAGAGGAGAAGGGAGTTGAAGGAAATTGGAAGGGGAGATGAAATGAGGGGCTATGGACTCTGAAAAACAATCTGAGGGTTTTGAAGGGGCGGGGGGTGAGAGGTTGGGAGAGCCAGGTGGTGGGTATTAAGGAGGGCACTTATTGCATGGAGCACTGGGTGTGGTGCATAAAGAATGAATTCTGTTACACTGAAAAGAAAAAAAAATTTCCTACCATTCTGATATTTCAAACAATTGACTCTCCATTCTAATATTTATATTTTGCTATTAGAATTTTTTTCCAAAATTAATTTTATTAATTTTAACACATGCCATGATTTCTTTTATCCTTACAGCTATTTAATTTATTATACCTATTTTTATCCTCATGCAGTTTTTCTACATAACACACTATAGTTAGTGAATTTACTTCATCAGTAGATTATGAGGATTAATTAACTACATTTTTAAAAATTTGATTTATCTACTATTGTGTACGTTATGTTACATGGTTGGTAATCAAATTAGTATTTACAAAGCATACAACTGGCAATGCCAGTATTGCCTAAGTCGTCTCAAGCTTAATAGGGCCTTTTGTTTGTTTGATTGTTTTTTTTATTTTTTGTTTTTAGGGAGAGAGAGAATAGGAAAGGATGGACAGAAGGAGAGGGAGAGAGATAATCCTAAGTAGGCTCTATGTTCAACCCAACATGGTGTTTGGTCTCACAACCCTAGAATCATGACCTGAGCCAAAATCAAGAGTCAGTTGCTTAAGTTGAGGAGCAACGTAGACACCCCTACAGTGAATATGCTTATTTGAATAAAGCTTTGTTTTAATGTGTTTTATTTCTGTTTTATTATTCTTATATAAGCTTTTTGATTGTCTTTTAATTAACACTTCTTTGATTAGTTAACTTTTTCATAATGAAGGGCAAATTATTGACATTTTGATGAGCTATTATAATTCTACTAGTTTGCAACTAACAACTTAGTCAACCAACAAATATCTTAACTACTTATAAATTTAAGAACTGAGAAGATATCTAGAGGGAGAAGAAGAATGAAGTAGATATAACTTTTTATAACAGTATCTGAAATGTATTTTAAAATAATTTTCTCATAGCTTTGTAGAAGGCCAGTGAAATTTGCAAGCAAAAATTGGCAAGGTCAATACTCAGATTTATTCTGATTAATCTAGAGGCAGGGTATGTATTTAGAATAAATAAAATTAGAAATCAGTTTATCTAATTCTTTATTCACAATAATTTCCATATATATATATATATGGAAATACTAAAATAAGAACACTTACAAGGTCATTGGGTAGTATTAGAAGCTAATATTATCCAGGATTAGGCTGATAGCTACTTAAATTTTAAAACAGGAAATTATTGTGAATAAAGAATTAGAAAAACTGATTTCTAATTTTATTTTTTTATTTTTTAAAAGATTTTATTTATTTATTTGACAGACAGAGATCACAAGTAGGCAGAGAGGCAGGCAGAGAGAGAGGAGGAAGCAGGCTCCCTGCTGAACAGAGAGACTGATGCGGGGCTCAATCCCAGGACCCTGAGATCTTGACCTGAGCTGAAGGCAGAGGCTTTAACCCACTGAGCCACCCAGGTGCCCCTGATTTCTAATTTTAAAAATAAATACATTCCATTTATTTTGCTGGAACAATAAATGTTAGATACAAATATGTTTATGTAATTATGCTACTAAAGAGAAATTAAATACTAATAGGAGTCTTCTAGAAATCATCTAAGGTGTTCCTACTGTGGGAGCAAGCCTCATTCAATTGAATTAGGTCATTCTCTGAACCACTTTTTGAAGGATTGGTCATTCTGTGCAATTGTGGGAGGATGAATTTTATATCTTGTTTTGTAGTCTGTCTATACCTGCCTGAAAGTTCTGTCCTGTCTACACCTCACCTAGTCTCATTCCATGCCATTAATTGCTGACTCTGCAACATAACCTTGTGTTAAACGAAATATTCAAAAACCATTTAAGTTTTATTCTTTGTGTGTCTTTTGATAAGTTAAAAAATTACAAAGCAATCGAAGCCTTATAAATAATAGGAGAAGGAAAGAAGGAGGAGGAGGAAGTGGAAAAGAGGAAGGACTATGAAAAGAAGTAGTCCAGGGACTCTAACTCTAACACCCACACATTATGAAAACAAAAACAAAATCTAACAAACAAACAAAAAAACTAGATGGTTAGAAATCAATACAAAACAATAGAAGTTTGGTTTTCCAGGTGCACTAAAAACAGCACAATTGGCTTAATTTATTTTTTCTCTTTCACTGCAAGAGGAGGAGATTGGCCTCGGTTGCCTCACTGAAAATAATCTTCCATTTTTAAAGAAGCCATAAACTTCACACAGATCATCATATGAGAATGTAACGTCTAAATTTAGGGGTATAATAGGGAAAATGGGCTTTTGGAGATCTTTATTCCAAGTTGAACCTGGGTTTAAAAAGCAGCAGAGTGTAAGACTTCAGTTACTCTCACAGCTGGAATTATGCTTGGGTGGACATCATTTTTCCACCCCTAATGAGAATGTCATTGTTTGCATCTTAAAGGGACTGTTGCTTTAATGACAACATTTAGCAATATTTCATTATCCATTCCTATTTTTATGATATGCAAGATTTTTAAATATGTTGTCACAGAAGTGAGACAGAAAGAAAATCCCTTTAGTTATACTTCACTTACTCCTTAAATGACATAGAATTGACATTTATGCTTTGGCTTCCTTTTGCTATATACAACAATTTATAGTTTTCTATAATTATATTTTGCTACAAATAGTCTTTCATTTTCATGGCTTGGGATATCAAATGTTGGACTATTCTCTTTTTGAGTTTTTAAATGAAATAACCAACTGTTTTTTTTTTTTTTTAATACAAAGATGAGCTTCACTCACATTTTCTCTTAGGGTAAACTTATGAAACTGGCTGATATGTACAAGACCTATATCTTAAATAGAATTGCCTCATTTAAAATTTATCTTTTCTTTATAAATTTTCATTTGTTATTATTTTGTTTTTTATTTACATTTCATTGATTACTATCTGTTATTTACATTATTTGCCCTTGTCAATTTTCTGAGGTTAATAAGTATTAACATTGACTCAACTTATTCTACTTAACATGATAAATATCAGAAAACAATTAGCTCTTTTCTGTAGTTGTCTTCTCTACTATTACTCCAACAGCACCACCAATTCTGGACTCTTGGAAATATATTTAATATTTTATTTTGACATATATTTGCTTAGCATCAAGGAAACTGCACAAGTTACCTGTTCACATGTAAGCTCACCATTAGTAAGCTCACACAAAACATTAAAATATTATTTTCAGTTTTATAGATTGCATTTTTATTACAAGTTGTTGTTCAAATCTACCATACATTTTATAGGTGGGAAATAAATAAACATGGACAACTGAAGCCTTTTAGGAAGGATTTTACATTCTACATTTTGAAGTAGACTTATTTCCATTCATCATTTTGATGATGGACACATATGATGAAAGAGAAGAAATCTCTCTTTTCATGTTAAAGACCATAATTTAGTTCTATAAATTCATCTCTGTTCAAGATAACAGTTATAATTTTTTATGAAGATTTTATTTATTCATTTGGCAGAGAAAGAGAACACAAGCAGGGGGAGCCTCAGGGAGAGTGCAAGGAAGAAGCGGGCTTCCCCTTGTGGGGAGTCCAATGCTGGGCTCCTCCCAGGACCCTGAAACTCAACTGACTGAGCCACCCTGGCACTCCATCAGTTATAACTTTTTTAGATAGCTATAAAATTATGGATTATGTAACATATATATAAATAAACAATTTTAAATTTTATATTATTAGTTTTAATAAATTATTTTAAAAAGAAAAACTTGACACAATGAACTGAAAGGACAACCTAGGTTTGTCTTGTTGTGTCTTATTTCTTCCCATTTTTCCAGAGGTAGGTCTCTAATCTTACATTTCTAGAATATCTTGTACCCAAAAGGTGTCTGGTGTCATTATATAATGAATACGTTTTTCTATATGTTTTATAATTTTGAGTGAACACAAAAAATACAAAAAGCATTATTTGTTAAGTTATAATATTTCATAGCTATTAAATCTTTTTAGCCCATAGTGTAAAACAAATATTTGGTTTTGTTGCTATTATTTTTTATAATCCTACTGTTCTTTAAATTATAATCAAGATTATCAACATTAATAGGGCTCTATTTAAAACTTAAAAATCTTTTCAAAATCACTTACTAAAATTTGCACAAACACAGCACAGTGTGATAATAAAATATCTCAAGTAGTCATGCTAATCAGAGGATATTTCTGTGACAGGTTGAAATGATAAGCCATTTACTCAACTCTTACTGGAATACCTTCACCATAGCATTGTTGTTTTCTTACTAGGGGTTGTCCCCATCCTCCCTTAGAAGCATTTAATATTTAGCTAATGCACTATTATTTGAGTAAGAATTAGAAACATTTTCACTGTTTACTTCGAGAATCACTAGTCACACAGTGCATAAAACCATATTTAATGGTAGATATTCACTATTCACACATTTCAAAAAATGCTGTATGCTAATATCCAGAGACACATACAGCCAACTTCTTTTAGAGAACTGATTTTTATTTAAGAATATAATCCTTTATCATTAATGACAGAAAATTGATGGAAACAATCTTATTACTGAGGAAAAGATGACATCGTTCTTTCCACTTCACCCCCACCAAAAATTGAAAGATACAAATATATGGTTTTATGTGTGCTCTACAGAAGTGTCCCATTTTACAAACACCATATATTAAACTGCAGGAGACGTATTCTGTCTTCAGAGATGTGTTAAGTGCTACACTGTCTTTGTGTCAATAACAATGATAAGAACAAGTACTATGAAGGCAAAAAAGTGCATACTTTAAACAGCATTCTTAGTGCTTGCTTCAGCAGTACATATACTAAACAGCATCCTTAGGTTAATATTTCAGGGACTAAATTTAGTCATCTCTTGGATGGATTAATCAATCTGTGTTGGTTGTTAAGATGCCTTTTTTTTTATTTATTGACAATATATACAGATATAAATAGTCCTTGGGCTTCTATAAATGAGTGTAGAGGAACTGATGATATTGCTGTAGGATTTGAACACAATGTATGTATATATACTTGATACATCCTTTTTTAATAATATTCAATAATGTGAATCCTGATTCATAGGATACCATATAAACACAATAACATACCATGTAAACATAATAAAAGAGGCATAATAAAATTAACTCATATAATGGTTTTCATCAAGAAATACTGTATATGAATTTAAAACATGACATAATGCACCATATGAATGGTACGGTTATAGATATTAAAGTAGGTAAGATATTTGAAAAACATTTCATGAGAATGATCAGTAAAAGTAGACATTTTATAGTGTATTTTAGAACCTGTAAAGAATTATGAAATGTCAGAAGTCAGCAAATATCTGTCTCCAAGTCAAATTTTTTGTATCATTTATTTTTAGAAATCAATTTTATTAGAAAACAGTCATACCATTTTTTAATATATTATCTATGGCTGCTTATAGTATGTTGGCAAAGTTGAGTAGTGCATCAGAGACCATATAGCTTGCAGAGCCTACAATATTTACTATCTAGTCCTTTACAGAAAAATTTTGCTAGGTTTTGTTTTTTATGTCATTAGAATAATAATATGTATTTAATCATTTTACAGAAGAAAAACATAGAAGAGGCTTCATAGTTTTGACAAAGTAGTAGCATGAGTTGACACTCATTTATACCATTAATGATAAATCCTGAATAAAATATTTCAAAATATATAATCAAAGCTGCTTTTTTTAAATAATCAAAGCTCTTAAAAGAAAAATCCGCAGATTCTAGAAAGAGTAAAGGAACTGCAAATCAAATTAAAAATATGCAAACTGATATTGCACAAGCTCTGGAGAAGAGGGTTCCAATACCAGATGTGAACATATGTTATCATGCAATTGTTAGGTTTTTGTAGGAATTTTGGCACAAGTGATGAAATCTGCCTTTGTGTTTATTACAGGCAAAGAGTTAGTCTGTGATCAGTTTTGTAAAACCATTGACTTTCACTGGGAAATCAGTTGTAATTTAAAGGAACAGTAAAGTTATATAATATATAAATAAATGTATAAATAAATATATTCACAGACTTCTCATCATTTTCTCACATGATAGAAGAGTGTAGGGTCCCTCTGGAGATTTTTTTATGAGGCACTGTCCTATTCATGAGGGTTCTACCCCTATGCCTCAAACATCTACCAAAGGTCTCACCTACCTCTACTATTATCTTTGGGAATTAGAATTTCAACATATAAATTTTGAAGAGGGGGGAAAACATTCAGATCATTTATATTTATATATATATTTAATATTTTATGTATACATAATAATATAGAAGTTATATAATAATTTACAGTATTTAAATTGTATTTTAAATATAATTATATACAACTGTATATAAATCCATGTATTTTATGTATATATACATGTATATATATATTTCAATCAGCAGAAAATTGAACCCAGAAAAAAGTACTGGATAAAAGATGCAATAGTGAGAATGAATATTGGTAAGAACACATACATAAATATAAAGAAGTATTGCTTATGAGAATGTGGGAGGTTTAAAAAAAAATAAAGGTGAACATGTGTAACCACATTTAAGTAATACAATAGGACTAAATCTAAACATAACATAATCACAATAAACATACATGAATTACAATGACACAAAAACCAATCTAGATTTAAAAAATCACATGTAACTCAATGCTTACAAAAAACAGAGTGAAACATAATTATACAAGAAGAATAAAAGTAAAAGAATAGATAAAGACATGTCAGACAAGTAATCAAAGAAATCTGGTATGGCTACACTGATTTCAGTTAAATAGAATATAAGGCAATCAGAGTAAAAGTTTTTGTTTTTTTGTTTGTTTGTTTTTCTCTCACCCACATAAATGCAAGTGAAATCCATGGGTGTTTAGGCATGAGATCAACGATTATGGAAGAAGGAATAAAAAGCTAATATGCTCTTTCTTTAAGAACTCCTCCCAGAGGGGAGACAAGATGGCAGGGAAGTAGAAGGAAGCACCATTTCAACCTGTACCCTAAAGTGAACTGATTACCTACCAAAGAACTCTGATCACCTATAAAATCAGCCTGAGATCAGAATTATACACGTCTGGATCTCTACAGGGGCAGAAGACGCCAGTTGGCAGGTAAAGCGGAGTGGGAACATCAGACTGATACCGGAAGATATACAAAAGGGGGAGGGAGCCACCAGAGGCAACCCATTGGAAAGTAATACCCCAATACGAGAGTGCCCTGCATCTGGGGACCAGCATTAATTTGGAGTCTGGTTGAAAGCACTCAAAAAGAGCAAAGGATTGTGGGGGGAAATTGTGGGAATCAGGATGGTTAGGGACAGAGGCTTAAGTCCCTGGACCAAGGGCAGCCATCCCTGAGCCAGAGCGAGTGCGGCAGAGAAACCAGGTCTTGGTCCCTGAGCCACCAGCACGCCTGAGAGTGTGTGGGGTCTGGCTCCCGTGAGGGGCTGGGAGCTTCACCAGCCAGCAGAAGCACGGCCTTTTTTCACTCTCCACATGAGCGCCATGCCGTGCTATCAGAGCCTGAGTTGCGCCCTGCACCCTCCGCTGAGAGAGATGCACGCAGGCGCCAGCCTGGCGCTCTCAGACCCAAAAAGACCAGACACTCCCAGCCTGGGCCAGCGGGAAAATCTCAGTGTTCAATCACTGCTTGGAACCTCTCTGGTGGTATGGAGCTGCCCAGACAGCCGCCGCTGTTGTAGTCTTGGGTACAAGCAGGAATTCCTGTGTCCCCAAGGACCGTGACTTCGAACGTGCTCTGCCAGCGGCCGAGGGGGAACTTATGTGCTTTGAAGCACCCAGAGGGGAATAGACTGAGGCTTCTCTCTGAGAGGGAGGTCGGGGAGCAGTTTGCTTTCTTCTAAACCTCCAGAAACCATCAAAAGCTGTCTAGGAGAGAGAAAAAACAACGACAACAACAACAACAACAACAAAATGAACAAACAAACATAAAAACCTCCAGAGAACAAAAGCCTAAAAAAACCGGTTTCCTCAGATCCCACCCCCTTCAGGGGGGTGGGAGGACTTAACTCAGGGAACATTGCCTGAAAATCCACGTGGCAGGCCCATTCCCCAGAAAAGCAACCAGGAAAAAAAAAAGATGGCACAAGAACAACCACCACTACTTCATAGATACAACTTTTATTTTTAATTCCTTCCCACTATTCTGGTTCATTTTTTTTAATATATAGATAATTTTTAACCTATTTATCAACACAGTGAGATGTCCAGTACATCAAATTCTACAATAACCTTTTAACCTGAAACTTTTGATACATATAACCGTGTTTTTCTTTTGCTTTTCTATTTTTTAATTTTTTTTTAAATTTTAGTTAAGTTTAGTCTAGTTTATTCCTTTTATATTTTTATTTTCTAATATTCATATAGAGTTAAACTTCAAGGTAATCCACGTTCCCCAATCAATGCTACCCCTATAGGTAAACCAATTTTAATCCCCCTTTATCTTAGGAAAGTTGAGTCCTTTAACAAAGATATCAAGATACATCCAGGAAGAATCTAAATAACTTTCCTCACCCACACTGAGAATTTATAACCACTCTCCCATCTTTTTCTTCCACCAGTGTTTCTGTGTATTTGTGTTTGTCCTGATAGTATATAAATCTTATTGTTGGGGTTCTTTTTGACAAAGTTCCTTTTTTTTTTTTTTTTGCTTTTATATATATATATATTTTTTTTTCTCTCATATAATTTTATCAGTCTTTTTGTTTGTCTGTTTTTGTTTGTATACTTCATAAATCTTACCTTGGGGCTCATTTAGGCTGAGCCTTCTCTTTTATCTTCCCTTTTTTTCCTGTCTCTCTCTCTCTCTCTCTCTCTCTTTTTCTTTTTCTTTTCTTTTTTTTCTCATTTGGGTGGGGACTCCAGATTGCTCAGAAGCGTTCCAGAGTGCACCTTGACTGCACCACAGTCAATACATTCAGCTACATGCGTTCAGCCATCTCTCACCAAAATGACTAGGAGGAGGAATGCCCAACAAAAGAAAAATTCAGAGGATGGGCCCTCTGCAGCAGAGCTAATGGCTATCGACATAGACAATATGTCAGAAAGGGAATTCAGGCTAACAATTATCCAGGCAATAGGCAGGTTGGAGAAAGCCATGGATGACCAAACAGAATTGATTAGGGCAGAACTGAAAGCCACCAGGGATGATGTTCACAATGTTAGGGCAGAACTGAAAACCACCAGGTATGATGTTCACAATGCTCTCAATGAGTTTCAATCTAATCTAAATTCTCTCAAAGCTAGGGTAACTGAGACAGAAAATAGAATTAGTGATCTGGAGGACAGACAGATAGAGAGAAAGGATCAGGAGGAAGCCTGGAACAAACAGCTTAGAAGCCATGAAAACAGAATCAGGGAAATAAATGATGCCATGAAACGTTCCAATGTCAGAATTGTTGGAATCCCTGAAGGGGAGGAGGACAAAAGAAGTCTAGAAGATATAGTGGAACAAGTTCTCCATGAAAATGTTCCCAATCTTGTAAATGGAACCAGCGTTCATGTGCTAGAGGCAGAAAGGTATCCCCCAAGATTATAGATTCTCAAAAGTCCTCGAGACACCTAATAGTAAGAATGAAGAATTATAATTGTAGGCAGGCCCTCTTGAAGGCAGCTAGGACAAAGAAGCTCCTTACATACAGAGGAAAGCCCATAAGAATAACGTCAGACCTGTCCACAGAAACCTGGCAAGCCAGAAAGGGCTGGCAAGATATATTCAGGGCACTAAATGAGAAGAACATGCAGCCAAGAATACTTTATCCAGCAAGACTGACATTCAAAATGGATGGAGAGATAAAGAGTTTCCAAGACCGGCAAGGCTTAAAAAAGTATGTGACCACCAAGCCGACACTGCAGGAAATATTAAGGGGGGTTCTATAAAAGAGGAAAAATCCTAAGAATATCATTGAACAGAAATATAGAGACAATCTACTGAAAGAAAGCCTTCAAAGGTAACACGATGTCAATAAAAATGTATCTATCAATAATCACTCTCAGTGTGAATGGCCTAAATGTGCCCATAAAATGACACAGGGTTGCAGATTGGATGAAACGACAGGACCCATCCATATGTTGTCTACAAGAGACCCATTTTGAACCTAAGGATACACCCAGACTGAAAGTGAAGGGATGGAGAAGCATCTTTCATGCCAATGGGCCTCAAAAGAAGGCCGGGGTAGCGATTCTCATGTCAGATAAATTAGATTTTAAACTAAAGAATGTAGTCAGAGATACAGAAGGACACTATATCATTCTTAAAGGGACTATCCACCAAGATGATCTAACAATTGTAAATACCTATGCCCCCAATATGGGAGCAGCCAATTACATAAGAAAACTATTAATCAAGATAGAGTCATATTGATATGAATACATTAATAGTAGGAGATCTTAACATGCCTCTCTCAGTAATAGATCAGCAAAGCAGAAAATCAATAAAGAAACAAGAGCATTGAATGACACATTGGACCTGATGGACCTCATAGATATATACAGAACATTCCACCCTAAAACAACAGAATACTCATTCTTCTTGAGTACACAGAATAAACCACATACTGGATCACAAATCAGGACTCATCTGATACCAAAAGATTGATATTATTCCCTGCATATTCTCAGATCACAATGCTTTGAAACTGGAGCTCAATCACAAGGAAAAGTTTGGAAAGAACTCAAACACATGGAAGCTAAAGACCACCTTGCTTAAGAATGCTTGGATCAACCAGAATATCAAAGAAGAACTTAAACAATTCATGGAAACCAATGAGAATGAAGACACTTCGGTCCAAAACCTATGGGATACAGCAAAGGCAGTCCTAAGGGGGAAATACATAGCCATCCAAGCCTCCCTCAAAAAAAAAAAAGAAAAATCCAGAATACACCAGCTGCCTCTACACCTTAAAGAACTGGAGAATCAACAACAAATCAAACCAACTCCACACATAAGAAGGGAAATAATCAAGATTAGAGCAGAGATCAATGAGGTAGAAACTAGAGATAAGTAGAACATATCAATGAAACTAGAAGCTGGTTTTTTGAAAGAATCAATAAAATTGATAAACCATTGGCCACACTAATCCAAAAGAAAAGAGAGAAAGCTCAAATTAATAAAATTATGAATGAAAAGGGAGAGATCACAACTAACACCAAGGAAGTAGAAACAATCATCAGAAGTTATTATCAACAGTTATATGCCAATAAGTTAAGGAACCTAGATGAAATGGATGCATTCCTGGAAACCTATAAACTTCCAAAACTGAACCAGGAAGAAATTGACAATCTGAATAGACCGATATCTAGTAACGAGATTGAAGCAGTGATCAAAAAACAAGATCCCAAAAAACAAGAGTTTAGGACCTGACAGATTCCCTGGGGAATTCTACCAAACTTTCAAAGAAGAAATAACACCTATTCTCCTGAAGCTGTTTCCAAAAATTGAAGCAGAAGGAAAACTTCCAGACTCTTTATGAAGCCAGCATTACCCTGATCCCCAAACCAGGCAAAGACCACACGAAAAAGGAGAATTTCAGACCAATATCTCTGATGAATATGGATGCTAAGATTCTCAACAAGATCCTAGCAAATAGGATCCAACAGCACATTAAAAAGATTATCCACCATGACCAGGTGGGGTTCATCCCTGGGTTACAAGGATGGCTCAACATTCGCAAATCAATCAATGTGATAGCAAAAATCAATAAGAGAAGAGAGAAGAACCACATGGTCCTCTCAATTGATGCAGAAAAAGCATTTGACAAAATCCAGCATCCATTCCTGATTAAAATGTTTCAAAGTATAGGGATAGAGAGAACATTCCTCAACTTCATAAAATCTATGAAAGACCCACAGCAAATATCATCCTCAAAGGGAAAAAGCTCACAGCCTTCCCATTGAGATCAGGAACACGACAAAGATGGCCATTTTCACCACTGTTGTTCAACATAGTACTATAACTTCTAGCAACAGCAATCAGACAACAAAGAGAAATAAAAGGTATCCAAATTGGCAACGAAGAAGTCAAACTCTCTCTCTTCACAGATGACGTGATTCTTTATATGGAAAACCCAAAAGACTCCACCCCCAAACTACTAGAACTCATACAGCAATTCAGTAATGTGGCAGGATACAAAGTCAATGTACAGAAATCAGTGGCTTTCTTATACACTAACAATGAAAATGCAGAAAGGGAAATTAGAGAATAGATCCCATTTACTATAGCACCAAGAACCATAAGATACCTGGGAATAAACCTAACCAAAGAGGTAAAGGATCTGTACTCGAGGAACTACAGAACACTCATGAAAGAAATTGAAGAAGACACAAAAAGATGGAAGACCATTCCATGCTCTTGGATCGGAAGAATAAACATTGTTAAAATTTCTATACTGCCTAGAGCAATCTATACTTTCAATGCCATTCCGATCAAAATTCCACTGGTATTTTTCAAAAAGCTGGAGCAAATAATCCTAAAATTTATATGGAATCAGAAGAGACCCCTAATTGCTAAGGAAATATTGAAAAACAAAAATAAAACTGGGGGCATCACGTTACCTGATTTCAAGCTTTACTACAAAGCTGTGATCACCAAGACAGCATGGTACTGGCATAAAAACAGACACATAGACCAGTGGAAGAGAGTAGAGAGCCCAGATATGGACCCCCAACTCTATGGTCAAATAATCTTCGACAAAGCAGGAAAAAATATACAGTGGAAAAAAGACAGTCTCTTCAATAAATGGTGCTGGGGAAATTGGACAGCTAAATGTAGAAGAATGAAACTCGACCATTCTCTTACACCATACACAAAGATAAATTCAAAATGGATAATAGACCTCAACGTGAGACAGGAATCCATCAGAATCCTAGAGGAGAACATAGGCAGTAATCTTTTCGATATCAGCCACAGCAGCTTCTTTCAAGATATGTCTCCAAAGGCAAAGGAAACAAAAGCGAAGATGAACTTTTGGGAGTTCATCAAGATCAAAAGCTTCTGCACAGCAAAGGAAACAGTCAAGAAAACAAAGAGGCAACCCACGGAATGGGAGAAGATATTCACAGATGACAGTACAGACAAAAGGTTGATATCCAGGATCTATAAAGAACTCCTCAAACTCAACACAAACAAAACAGATAATCATATCAAAAAATGGGCAGAAGATATCAACAGACACTTCTCCAATGAAGACACACAAATGGCTATCAGACACATGAAAAAATGTTCATCATCACTAGCCATCAGGGAGATTCAAATTAAAACCACATTGAGATACCACCTTACACCGCTTAGAATGGCCAAAATTAGCAAGACAGGAGACAACATGTGTTGGAGAGGATGTGAAGAAAGGGGAACCCTCTTACACTGTTGGTGGGAATGCAAGTTGGTGCAGCTTCTTTGGAAAACAGTGTGGAGATTCCTCAAGAAATTAAAAATGGAGCTTCCCTATGACCCTGCAACTGCGCTACTGGGTATTTACCCAAAGATACAGAGATGTAGTGAAAAGAAGGGCCATCTGTACCCCAATGTTTATAGCAGCAATGGCCATGGTCACCAAACTGTGGAAAGAACCAAGATGCCCTCCAATGGATGAATGGATAAGGAAGATGTGGTCCATATACACTATGGAGTATTATGCCTCCATCAGAAAGGATGAATACCCAACTTTTCTAGCAACATGGGCAGGACTGGAAGAGATTATGTTGAGTGAAATAAGTCAAGCAGAGAGAGTCAATTATCATGGTTTCACTTATTTGTGGAGCATAACAAATAACATGGAGGACACGGGGAGATGAAGAGGAGAAGGGAGTTGAGGGAAATTGGAAGGGGAGATGAAATGAGGGGCTATGGACTCTGAAAAACAATCTGAGGGTTTTGAAGGGGCGGGGGGTGAGAGGTTGGGAGAGCCAGGTGGTGGGTATTAAGGAGGGCACTTATTGCATGGAGCACTGGGTGTGGTGCAAAAACAATGAATACTATGACGCTGAAAAGAAAAAAAAAAAAAAAAGAACTCCTACCAAAGTTGCATACAGTGTTCTCTTTTTTGTATCCCTTAACCAGATATTAGTGGTATAGACCCACATACATGAGGGAGAGGTTGGGAAATGTACTCATATTCTGGAAAGCCAATACCCAGTTGAATGTCATTCAAGGTTTTCTCTTACCCTGGAGTGTTAGGTAAACTGATACTTTAAGTAAAGAAGGAGGTTGTCACAGTCACAACAACATATTAAGACAGAAACAATAACATATTAAAACACTTAAACTGCCAGAAATCAAAGCCCTTGAAAACTAATTTCATCAGTAGCAGAATGTATATTAAATCTTGACTCTTCAATCCATTTGCCCTAATGAAAACTGCACTGTTTTCATATGTTGGCAGATATATCTCTTTGGGTGCCAAATACACTCTTTTTTCCCAAACATACTAATTTTTAATTTATTGTTATTCTAGTATATTATATTAACAGCTAATAAAATTATAAGACATACATACAAAAAGTTGACACAGTTGCCAAAATCAGTGTTAAAAACAGATTGATGTTTCTAGAAACATTATCTAAATATTTTAACAAAGAGATGTTTGTTCCTGGTCCCCCTTTCCTCCTTACCCAACTCCAGGAAAGGGGAAAAAAAAAGTGTTAATTGCTTTTTTTCTTTTTTTAAAGATTTTATTTATTTATTTGAGAGAAAGAGCACAAACAGGGGGAGTGGCAGGCAGAAGGAGAGGGAGAAACAAGCTCACTGGCTGCACAGGAATCCCAGTGGGGACTCCATTCCAGGACCCTGGGATCATGAACTGAGCTGAATGCAGACACTTAACCAACTGAGCCACCCGGGCACCAACATCCCTCCCCCCTTTTTAAGAGTTAATTGCTTTTAAACTTACCTTAAATATCTGTTTATTGTTAGAGACTACACATAAATGAGGCCTTAGAATGTTTAAAATTATTTTCTACTTTTTTATTTGTAACTTCCTATTATAAGGAATCACATATTGAAAAATATTGAATCTGTACAAGTATGAATTAGTACATAAAGTGAAGGTAATAATAGATGGAAATGTCCTAGCAAATGTGAAGGTATGCTCATATGTGAATGAATGTGTGTCTGTAAGTGTATATATAATATTATGGTTTGGAAAACATACACATCTTAGTCATGGTTTCCAGAACAATGTGATTAGAATGCCGTTAATGTGTTCACAACTTCATTTGAAACTATAATATGTCTTGCAAATAATAAAGCCATTCAATTTAAAAATAGCATTTTGTCATTTCAGTAACTCCTAAAATACTTTTTCATTTTCTGTTTTAATAAAAGAGGTATCTCAAAATATTAAAAAATTTAGCTGGAGGGACAAAATGTGCTGTGAATATATGTGACAAATTTTATTTTTCTGAGCTATGTATAGGCTAGCTGCTGTCATTATTAGAATCTCCAAGTATAATATTTTCAGTTATTACTTTTACTGACACATATTATGGAAACTAAGTACACATACACTGCAGGACTTGGTAAAAAGAGATATACTTCAAAGAAATCATATCAAACTTTAAAAAGTCACATATAAGGTTAAAATATAAATACCCTTAACAAAGAGATATTATCTTACTATGGAATGCCTCTTCAAATTTAATTTATGGCTGATTTACTTTATGCCACTGAATGAATTTTATTTTGTATATTTTTCATGGTTTAATTATTCACCAATTTAAATAAAGCAGCAGCATTATCTATACTGTCATGTTAAAGCATATAAAACACAGCCTAAGTCTTTCTCATTAAGAACAAGTTCTTAACCCCTTCTACATAAGCAAGATTGTGTAGTCTTTAAGGTTCTTGGTGGTGGATTTAATTTTCTGGCTCTTCTGACTCTGTAAAATTAAAGTTATTGTAAGGCTCTGAGCAAATATTTACACATATGTAAAATGGGGATAAGAAAATTCTCTTCATAGGGATAAATAATAGTTAAATGAGATTGTACATCCAAATCTCCTACTCAGGGTCTTATAAGTAAGAGAGACTTAATAGATACTAAACTAATATTAATATCCAAAGTATTAATCTAATTAACTGATCACTTTCTCTCTTGTGATGTGTTTCCATCAATATTGAAATATACTTGGTTATGGTATCATATATGCTGTTTAGGAGAACACAACCAAAAATAAAGTTAATGCTACTGAATGAACTTTTCAATAAACAATAAGGTGTTCTCTATTATATAGTAGATAATATTTAATATTGCATTTATTACATAATAAATTTAAGATTAGAATTATTGTAAGATGCTGGAAAATTATTATTGGTTTTATATTAAAAGTATGCATTTAAAATGAAACAAAAATTAAAGGTAAATATTTAATTAGCTTTGCTGCAGATGGGTATTTATGCATTAAACATGAAATACAGAAAACACAGAAAATCTAAAGTTTTCTATATGCAGAAAAATATAGACATTGTATAGTGTATATATACAAAATATAGATTCTGTATACAGAAAAATATAGATACATTAATTACAACTCAAGGAGGTTAAAATAAATAAACACAAAAATGAATTCAAGCAAAATTTCAAATTATAAATAATATTTGCATCATACCTGATATTAACACCCAAGGTAGAGAAACACTCTTATTAGTTAACACAGAAAATGGATAATTGAAAGGATAAAAAGGTCAGTGTATGTTTAGAAAATTCACAAAAATTTTCAAAAAATAAGCAAAAATAGGAAAAATTTATTTCATTCTACTGGTATTCATAGAAACATAATATAAAATAATGTTAGATAATAATGTTAAATATAGAAAATAATGTTAAAATAATGTTTGAAAGTTTATTTTCTATATGATGAGGCATATTAATAGTGACAAGAACCAGGTTCGATGTACTGCTCTTTAGAATTTATGATAGCAATCACATTTCAGAAATGCAACCTTTTGGGGCACCTGGGTGGATCAGTGGGTTAAAGCCTCTGCCTTTGGCTCAGGTCATGATTTCAGGGTCCTAGGATCAAGCCCTGCATCGGGTTCTCTGCTCAGCAGGGAGCCTGCTTCCTCCTCTTTCTCTGTCTGCCTGCCTCTCTGCCTACTTTTGATCTCTGTCTGTCAAATAAATAAATAAAATCTTAAAAACAAACAAAAAAAGAAGTGCAACTTTTCAATTCAGTACTATGCAGGACTAGTTTTACAAAATGTCCATATCCTTTGATATTGTGTTGTGGTCAGCATGAAATATTGATATGCTGGTCTCATTTTGTAAGTAATTATAAACACCTATACATACTGCCTATATAGATACACATGTTCAGATATAAATTATAAAAAGATGCACACCAACACAAAATGGTAATTATTTTATTTAGATGTTAGTGATTTTAGTCTTTTTATGCATTTTGCAATGGCAGAAAATTATTTTGCACAACAACCATATATTCTTAATCTTATAACTATAATTAAACAGTAAATATATTTTCATTTGGATAAAAATAAAAGTAAGGAGTCATATATAAGAAATATTTAAGTTTATTAAAAATTCCTGCTTTAGAAATCCAAGATTAATGGTATATAAAAAATTTTGTGATTGTTGGTAAGATTGAGACAAATGCATGCATATTTATCTTTTAATAGGTTTTAAGTTTGATTTAATGAAGTTTTAATATTATGCTTCATAATACACCAGTATTTCCTATATAGTATGAAGGATAATAATTGGAATATATGGTCCAATTCACATTCAATTAGTGATCTACTATTTTATACTAAAACTTGTGCTGCTGTTAAATCTTTTAATTTGTGGAGACTGTATTCTAATTAGATTTTATAATGATAATTCAAAGAAATTACCTAGTAAACTCTCTTAGTTATTTTTATTTCCCTTTAGAAAAGGGTTATTAATTACTGAATCTCTCAAATTCCAATCTGTACAAAAAGGCTAGCTACTTTGGTGACTTAATAATGAAAAGAAATGACCTGAAACTCTTACTATAATTTAAAAACTGAAAGATACATTTGATGTATAAATATAGCATAATATGATTAGCATTATTGTTGGAAACTTTTTTTTCAAATATTAATTCTTAAAAGACACCAATAATATAGATAGTTGCAAAAAGAGGAACAAAATTTTAGATTCAAAGTGTCTAATTAATATTATGTGAATAGAAATTTTTAAAAAATTAACTTTTCAAATAATGTCAAATTCTGAAATATTAGTAAGTTGATAACAAAATGATTACAAGGATGGTGCAAAACAGGAAACTGCATCACTTGTAAGAAAGCAGAACAGTATTCTAGAAAATCATTTCAGAATACATATAAGAAAGTATAAAGTTCTGTATTTTTACTTATAGAAATTTATTCCATAAAATTATAAGTGATTATATATTAATTTAACCTAATGCCTATTTGTCATCACTCTGGTTATTAAAATGAAAATATGGACATATCCAAAGGTGAGAAAACTGGTTTATAAAAAATTAATTTAAATCTTTATGATGGTCTGTCATATTGTTAATCATTAAACATTATGCACCCCAGGGGTGCCTGGTTGGTTCAGTGGGTTGAGTGTTCAATTCTTGGTTTTGGCTCGGGGCATGGTCACAGGGTCATGAGATTGAGCCCTGCATCAGGCTCCACGCTTGATGTGGAGACTACTTAAGATTCTCTCTCTTCCTCTGTCTCTCCCCCTCTGCTCTTGCACTCTTTCTCCCTCTATCTCTTAAGAAAAAAATAAATAAATAAATAAAATAAAAGTATGCACCCTATGCACGTTTAGGTTCAGTGAAGCATCATTTACAATAGCCAAGATATAGAAGCAACCTACATGTTCATTGATGGATGAATGAATAAAGAAAATGTTTATATATATATATACATATATATATATATATATATATACACACACACACACACACACACATACATATACATATACATATATATATATAAAACTGATTCATATATTCAAAATATTTACTGATTCATAAAAAGAATATAATCTTGCCATTTGTAATGACATGGATGGACTTGGAAGGTAATATGCCAACTGGAATAAGTCAGCAGAGAAAAACAGATACCATATGATTTGACTAATAATGAAATATAAAATAAAGCAAAACAAACAAACAATAACCAAAAACATAGAGAAAAAACTAGTAGTTGTCAGAGGGGAGGGCAATGGGGGAAATGGGCAAAATAGATGACAGAAATTAAGATGTACAAACTTTCAGTCATAAAATAAATCACAGAGATAAAAAGTAAAGGAAATATAATTAACAATACCGTAGTAATATATGGTGACTGATGGTAAATACACATATCATGGTGAGCACAGTGTAATGTATAGAACTGTTGAATCACTATGTTGTACAACTGAACCTAATATAGAATTCTGTATTGCCTATATTTAAATAATATTTTTTGAATTCTTAAAAATGCAATCTCAATGGAATGTTTAAAAAGTGAATAAAATAGGGCACCTGGGTGGCTCAGTGGGTTAAGACTTTGCCTTCAGCTCAGGTCATGATCTCAGTGTCCTGGGATCGAGCCCCACATCAGGCTCTCTGCTCAGCAGGGAGCCTGCTTCCTCCTCTCTCTCTGCCTGCCTCTCTGTCTACTTGTGATCTCTGTCTGTCAAATAAATAAATAAAATCTTTTTTTAAAAAAAGTGAATAAAATAAAATTGTAACAATTGGAAATTTTTGTTCAATATGTGTTTTATTTTGTCTATCAATAATGAAAGTTTATACAATTATACATTTATTTAATAATATATAAAGATGCTTCCTACACCTTGAATATGTGAACTCCTAGCTTACAAAATAACATACACTTTTTTTACAATGTCTATGTGTACAGGTATATTTAACTTAAAAAAGAAAATACATCTTCTTGCCTGTGCATGGCATAAACAAAAAGCATAAACATAAGAAATGAAAATGAAACATAATTGTTTTGTTAAAGTAGTAAGTGACTTTTTCATTTTATTCTCTGGGTCAAATATGTATTTATATTTGCATTATCTTTAATAATTTGTTATTCATATGCAAAATTTACTTATTTAGGGTAAACTTTCACTTATAATTACAGAATAATATTAAAATAATAAATTGCTTTAATTTAAATCTTAGTTATTAGGAAAAAATAGCTTAAGTAAAATTAAGTTTCATATGCCATTAAGTTCAGTTTTGACATGGTGGGTCTGGGCAGAGTTCTAATATTTCTAAGTATTACTAGAATGATCTAGAGGCTAGAAGTAGTTACTTTTGCCAGGATGGCTATAATAATACACCTGTGGATGGTGGATAAAAGATTTTTTCAAAGTTGAGGAATTGCCACAGAATCACATTTTCTCTTAGACAATATATCTTTCCATAAACAAGACTACTGGAAGTAGGAGAAAATCCAAGAAAATGCAGCACAGAAACAGTAATCATAATGTTATATGTCTTCTCTCTATCCTATTACTCTTTGTCTTCATTTTTCACTTTCCATAGACATTGCATTATCTTCATATTAACTCTTGTACAAAGTGAAAGGTTTGTGTGTGTGTGTGTGTGTGTGTGTGTGTGTGTGTGTGTGCATGTGTGTATTCATGATTGTAGTTTTAGACTCTTGGGTAAAGAAATCCTGATCTGTAAAATATAAGTGACCCAGATTACTGCAGGGTGGCTTGCATGCTATTAACCCTTACCTCCATAAAGCAAACCTATGAGTAAGGAAAGATTGTCACAGCAGCTGTGACTAACATCTATGGGAGCAGAAAAGAATTATAAATAGATGCTAGATGAAATGAAGACAAAAATTGGATCAGGAAGCCTAAAAAGTAAATATCAAGTACTTCATTTTTTTTAAATAATAATTGAAATCAAGTTTTAGCTTCGTCTTTTAAATTTAGTTAATTCCTGAATATAGAGAGTAATCATTCATCTACACAGTAATAAGGTTCATACAAAAGCAATTTTAGATATTATAAACATAAAGTCACAGAAGGATTGATCTAGAGTGAAATAGTATTAAGAAAATATTTGGAGCATGCTCTGTATGCATTTACATAGTCGCATATATCTCCTCATTTCTCAACTAGCATAGGAAGGAAATCTTTCTAAGACTACTACAGTCCAAAATTTCAAGGTAGATTTAATTCCTTGATTATTCTCTGATATCATAAGTGCTGCTTTTACATTTTTGTGAATTAAATCTCTTCAACATATAGAATTTCCTTGTTATTTAAAATGACATTAAATAATACATATTTTTATTTGATTAATGTCATAAAGAAGAATAAAACCTACTTCATAATTATAGAATTTTTTCTTAGTGTCTGAGACTCTGAGAAAGGAAGTCAACCTTTCTGCAAAGGCCACTGAACTAATTTATAAGTGATCAGCCATCCAAGAAATCTGAAAGTTCTGGCTTTATTTGTTCACTGAAAGGAGACAGAGCTTCCCATATTTATTTCATATTCTTAACACATGACACGAATTCTTTATTCATAATGTGACTAAAATTGCTTACTTCCACCTTCATAAACCAATGATGCTAGTTTCCCCTTATAATATCTGTTAAAAGTTTCAATACTTTTACTCAGTCTAATAATGAATGAAACCAGTGGAATCAGTCCAATCATAGAAGTGGTTTCTATAGTAACTGTTTTGATTTTTTTTTTGATGATAGTCCACAATTTTAATGATCTTTATATCCACTTGTTAAGAAGAACAGAAAAATTGTATATAATCATATTATAGTTGGGTTTATGAATCTTCAAATATCATCTTTTAGAATGCCCTCAATTTACAGATGTGAAAAAACTTGAAGGTCTTAGAATGACTACCATGTTAAGACTAGTGCCACAGACTGATTTTCAATCATTCAATTAGTATCAATTATTATTTCAGGATCTACCTTAAAAAACAAAAACAGAATTTTATAATTTGTTATTACATTGACAACTTTGTGCAACTATCATTGCTATTTGCAAAAATTTTTACCACATAAACAGAAATTGAGTATCTATTAAGCAATAATTCACCATTCCCCTCAAGTCCCTGCTAAATCCTTAATCTATACTATCTCTATGAATTTATTTATTTTAAATATCCCATATAAGTGGAATCATACCATATTTGTCCTTTTATGTCTCATTCATTTAACTTCATGTAATATTTTCAGATCCTTCCATATTGTAACATGCATCGGAAAGATGCATTCATTTCTTTTACAGCTGAATGATGTTTCTGTGTGTGTATGTTTTGTTTATGTGTTCATCAGTCGATGGACACATTTCTACCTTTTTGTTAGTGTGAGTAATTTTGCAATAGACCTTTTTTATAAGTGTCTGTTTAAATCCCTATTTTCAATTTTTTGTGTATATACCTGAAAGTCAAATTGCTGGATCATATGGTAATTTCATAATTGACTAATTATGTTGAGCACCTTTTCATGTACTATTAGTTAGTCGTATGCATTCTTTGGAGAAGTATCTATTCAAGTCTTTTGTCCATTTTTTAACTGGCTTCTCTTTTGACATTGAATTGTTCTTTATGTATTTTGGATATCAAACCCTTACCAAATATATGTGATTTATAAATATTGTCTCTAATGCTCTAAGTTGTATGTTTTGATTACAGTTTAAATGTGTTTTTTATAAAGTAATTCATGTGAGATTTTTTATTTAAAATTGACATTGTAAAAACATAAAACTACCAAAGTAACAGTAAAATTGATTAAATATACAAGCTAATATAATTTTTAGAAGTGCTAATGAGAGTACAAGTTGTATTTGAAAAAATTCTTCTTGGATCTCCTTCTGTTAGAAAGACTATTTTTATTTGCCTGAGATATATTCATATTCAGTCATTCTAGTAAATGTTATGAGCCATGTTGATCAGCTATTTTTTAATGAAAATTCTGCTTAAAGAAAGAGATGCTCAGGAAGTATACAAACAATGAAAAATTCTGGCATTAGCAAAATATAATTCTGGCACAAGCATTTAGCAAAATATAAATAAAAATTACCTTTACATGATGACTAATATAGTAGAAAATTATCACAAAAATATTATGTTAAACAAATAAAATTATGCTTAACTTTAGAATTACTACTGTTAAATACAGAAGAAAATAATGTGGCTATTAATCACTTGATGTTCAACATTTAGCAAAACATACCAAACAAAACTCTAAAAATAAAATATATAATATAACAGTATGTAATATAAATTACTACATAAATAATGTTATGCATAAGGATTCCCAAATGAAAAGGTTGCAGAGAAAAGTATCTATTTTCATATGTTCAGATGCTCATTTCACCATTTCAGCCATCTCTGTGACAAAAATAAATAAATAAATAAAATAAAACATCACAATATATATGCTGACATTTCTCAAGTCTGGGTTGGGTAGTTTTTCATTGTTTAAGTGATTAAAGCAGAAGTTCTTAAGGTCAGAAAATATTCTTGTTCTAGTTTTAAAGGGTTCATAGATTTAATCTGTCCCAAAATAAAAAATAATTATTTGCAAAATAAGGATAAGGATTCTTTTCACAGCATTCTGATTATTTAAATACTTTTGCATTGATCTAAATGCTCCTTTGTAATTACATAAAGTAAATATAGTCTATCCAAAGGTGCACCCTGTGCCATGAATATATTTCATAATATAGAAAAACAAAATATTTTCAGTAGAAATTATGTTCTACAATAGGTTGGTTTCCTGGGAATTTTGGGAACAAAAAGAATTTTAAAATAATATTCATAGGGTGCCTGGATGGCTCAGTCATTTAAGCATCTGTCTTCAGCTCAGGTCATGATCAAAGTGTCTCCCATCAGGCTCCCTGCTCAGTTAGTAGCCTGCTTTTCCTTCTCTCTCTACTGCTCCCCCTGCTATGCTCTCTCTCACTCTCTCTCATACTCTCTGTCAAAAAAAAAAAAAAAAAACTTAAAAAAATAAAAACCCACAATATTTATAAAATGGACCCTATCATACAGTGAAGAAATTACTATCATTTCTGTTGTTCAGGTGACTAAGCTGTGATTTAGAGACTTTAAGTAATTTGTTTAGAAATAAAGAAATGGTGTACAGTCAAAAAGAATTCAAATGAAAACAAGCCTAATTCTCCTCACAGTCAGGGCTTCTGTAGATTTCATTGTTTTGCAACAATTAAGGACATAAAACAGGTTTTGAGAGATAAAAAGATCTCATTGAAGATTTCTTGTACCAGAATAAAAACAGACAGAGAAGGGCACCAGGGTGGCTCAGTAGGTTAAGTCTCTGCCTCAGGTTGGGGTCATGGTCTCAGGGTCCTGGGATAGAGCCCTGTGTTGGACTCTGTGTTCAGCAGGGAGTCTGCTTCCCCCTCTTTCTCTGCCTGCTTCTCTGCCTACTTGTGATCTCTGTCTGTCAAACAAATAAATTTAAAAAATATATATATTCTTGAAAGGCATGGTTATGTTTCAGTCAAGAGAATGACAGGCTAACCTGAAAACAAGGGAATAGACAGCACCTTTGCACTTCCTTGGTTAGACACTTCAAGTAAAACTTCTTCTAAATTGTACCTTGCCCTACATGGGAATAAATTGGTGGTTAAAATACATTTAAAAAATGTTTTGATAAATAACATCCATCTATA
Source organism: Enhydra lutris kenyoni (assembly GCF_002288905.1). Classification (NCBI taxonomy): domain Eukaryota; kingdom Metazoa; phylum Chordata; class Mammalia; order Carnivora; family Mustelidae; genus Enhydra; species Enhydra lutris. The sequence goes on from NW_019154087.1 coordinate 578,422, forward strand.
GTGAATATCATATGTAATGATGAGAAACTAAATGCCTTGTCCCTACCATTGGGAAACAAATCAAGATTGTCCCTGTCATCACTTTAATTTAATACCAGACTGATGGAAAAATTTAAGAAAAGAAAAGGTACACATGCTGGGAAGGAAGAAATAAAACTGTCTGTATTCATGGATGATACAGTAATGTGGTGTCTGTATAGAAATCTGCAAGAATCAACACAAAAACTCCTGGCACTACTGAGTATCGCAAGGTTGCAACACACAAAGTTAATTTTGAGAAGTTAATTGGTTTCTTTTGAATTAGCAATAAAAAATGAATTTGAAATTCAAAACACAACATTATTTACATTATCACAAAATATAAATTATTTAAGTAAAAAACTTCAAAAATATGTACAGGGTCTATTTGAGGAAAACAAAATTCTGATGACAGAAATCAAAGATCTCACTAAATAGAGGAGTATTGTGATCATGGATACAAAAACTTAGTATTGTTAAGATGTTAGTTTTCCCCAACTTGATCTGTAGATTCTACACAATCCTATACAAAATGCTAGCAAGTTATTTTGTAGATATCAACAAACTGATTCTAAGATTTATATGAAAAGACCCAACGATATTTAACACAATACTGAAAAAGAAGAAAAAAGTCAGAGAATTGACATTACCAAGCTTCAAAACTACCATAACCAGCACAATGTGGTATTGAGAAAGAATAGACAAATAGATCAATGAAATAAAATAAAAAGCACAGAAATAGACCCACACAAATACAGTCAACTGATCTTTGATAAAAGAGCAAAGAAAAATCAATGGAGAAGTCTTTTCAGCATATGGTGCTGGAGCAGCTGGATATCCACATGCCAAAAAATAATAATAATCTATACAGACATTACATATTGCATAAAAATTACCTTAAAATGAATCAGAGACCTAAAATGTAAAATGAAAAGCTATAAAACTTCTAGGAGATGATAAAAGAAAACCTAAGTGACTTTGGTTGTGGAAATAACTTTTTAAATACAACATTAAAAGCATTATCCATGAATGGAACTATCGGCAAGTTAGACTTCATTAAAAAAAAACTGCTCTGCAAAAGACTCTGTAAAGAGAATTAATTAAGAGATAACAGACTAATTAAGAAAAACATTTGCAAAACACATATCTGATAAAGGATGGTTATCCAAAATATACAGTGAACTTAAAACTCAACAATAAGGAAACAAAAACCAAAAAATCCAATTAAAACTGGGCAAAAGATCTGAATAAAAGCCTCAGCCAAAAATATGTACAGATAACAAATAAGCATAGGAAAGGAAGCTCATGTATCATATATCATTAGGGAATTACAAACTACAAGGACTACACCAATACACACTCTGAACAGCTAAAATCCAAAAACAAACAAACAAAAATGTGAAGCAGCAGGAAATCTCATTCATTGCTGAAGGAGTGTAAACAGTAGAGTGACTTTGGAAGATGGTTTAGTAGTTTCTTAGAAAGCCAAACAGACTTATTGGATGACTTCATAATCATGGGCCAATTAAGTTGAAAATCCATAGCACATTACTAAGGGAAAGGAAACAGTCTGAAAAGGCTACATACTGTATGATGCAAAGTATATGCCATTCTGGAATAGCAAGACTATAGAAATTAAAGACAAATAGTTGCCAGCAACTCAGGGTTCAGGGAGAAGATGATCTATATGGTAATGGATTTAACTTGATCTAATTGTAGATTACATCATAATGGAATATAAAGAATTACTTACAGATATGTGCGTATATACAAAGCTGAGTCTATATACACTTTATTCTGTCAGCCGGGAGGTCCTGAAGGAAAATGACACCCTGGCAGCAATACACATGCCCAATACCCAGATCTTGATTTTTGATATCATTAGGTAATAAAAAGAATGAAGGCACTGTAGAGAAACACTGAATTTAGGATTGGTATACGACATACATAAGATAACCCTTGAGCATGTTGTAGTGCCAGAAAGTAAGGAAGTGCTCCAAGGTGGATCAGTGGGTTAAAGCCTCTGCCTTTGGCTCAGGTCATGATTTCAGGGTCCTAGGATCAAGCCCTGCATCGGGTTCTCTGCTCAGCAGGGAGCCTGCTCCTCCTCTTTCTCTGTCTGCCTGCCTCTCTGCCTACTTTTGATCTCTGTCTGTCAAATAAATAAATAAAATCTTAAAAACAAACAAAAAAAGAAGTGCAACTTTTCAATTCAGTACTATGCAGGACTAGTTTTACAAAATGTCCATATCCTTTGATATTGTGTTGTGGTCAGCATGAAATATTGATATGCTGGTCTCATTTTGTAAGTAATTATAAACACCTATACATACTGCCTATATAGATACACATGTTCAGATATAAATTATAAAAAGATGCACACCAACACAAAATGGTAATTATTTTATTTAGATGTTAGTGATTTTAGTCTTTTTATGCATTTTGCAATGGCAGAAAATTATTTTGCACAACAACCATATATTCTTAATCTTATAACTATAATTAAACAGTAAATATATTTTCATTTGGATAAAAATAAAAGTAAGGAGTCATATATAAGAAATATTTAAGTTTATTAAAAATTCCTGCTTTAGAAATCCAAGATTAATGGTATATAAAAAATTTTGTGATTGTTGGTAAGATTGAGACAAATGCATGCATATTTATCTTTTAATAGGTTTTAAGTTTGATTTAATGAAGTTTTAATATTATGCTTCATAATACACCAGTATTTCCTATATAGTATGAAGGATAATAATTGGAATATATGGTCCAATTCACATTCAATTAGTGATCTACTATTTTATACTAAAACTTGTGCTGCTGTTAAATCTTTTAATTTGTGGAGACTGTATTCTAATTAGATTTTATAATGATAATTCAAAGAAATTACCTAGTAAACTCTCTTAGTTATTTTTATTTCCCTTTAGAAAAGGGTTATTAATTACTGAATCTCTCAAATTCCAATCTGTACAAAAAGGCTAGCTACTTTGGTGACTTAATAATGAAAAGAAATGACCTGAAACTCTTACTATAATTTAAAAACTGAAAGATACATTTGATGTATAAATATAGCATAATATGATTAGCATTATTGTTGGAAACTTTTTTTTCAAATATTAATTCTTAAAAGACACCAATAATATAGATAGTTGCAAAAAGAGGAACAAAATTTTAGATTCAAAGTGTCTAATTAATATTATGTGAATAGAAATTTTTAAAAAATTAACTTTTCAAATAATGTCAAATTCTGAAATATTAGTAAGTTGATAACAAAATGATTACAAGGATGGTGCAAAACAGGAAACTGCATCACTTGTAAGAAAGCAGAACAGTATTCTAGAAAATCATTTCAGAATACATATAAGAAAGTATAAAGTTCTGTATTTTTACTTATAGAAATTTATTCCATAAAATTATAAGTGATTATATATTAATTTAACCTAATGCCTATTTGTCATCACTCTGGTTATTAAAATGAAAATATGGACATATCCAAAGGTGAGAAAACTGGTTTATAAAAAATTAATTTAAATCTTTATGATGGTCTGTCATATTGTTAATCATTAAACATTATGCACCCCAGGGGTGCCTGGTTGGTTCAGTGGGTTGAGTGTTCAATTCTTGGTTTTGGCTCGGGGCATGGTCACAGGGTCATGAGATTGAGCCCTGCATCAGGCTCCACGCTTGATGTGGAGACTACTTAAGATTCTCTCTCTTCCTCTGTCTCTCCCCCTCTGCTCTTGCACTCTTTCTCCCTCTATCTCTTAAGAAAAAAATAAATAAATAAATAAAATAAAAGTATGCACCCTATGCACGTTTAGGTTCAGTGAAGCATCATTTACAATAGCCAAGATATAGAAGCAACCTACATGTTCATTGATGGATGAATGAATAAAGAAAATGTTTATATATATATATACATATATATATATATATATATATACACACACACACACACACACACATACATATACATATACATATATATATATAAAACTGATTCATATATTCAAAATATTTACTGATTCATAAAAAGAATATAATCTTGCCATTTGTAATGACATGGATGGACTTGGAAGGTAATATGCCAACTGGAATAAGTCAGCAGAGAAAAACAGATACCATATGATTTGACTAATAATGAAATATAAAATAAAGCAAAACAAACAAACAATAACCAAAAACATAGAGAAAAAACTAGTAGTTGTCAGAGGGGAGGGCAATGGGGGAAATGGGCAAAATAGATGACAGAAATTAAGATGTACAAACTTTCAGTCATAAAATAAATCACAGAGATAAAAAGTAAAGGAAATATAATTAACAATACCGTAGTAATATATGGTGACTGATGGTAAATACACATATCATGGTGAGCACAGTGTAATGTATAGAACTGTTGAATCACTATGTTGTACAACTGAACCTAATATAGAATTCTGTATTGCCTATATTTAAATAATATTTTTTGAATTCTTAAAAATGCAATCTCAATGGAATGTTTAAAAAGTGAATAAAATAGGGCACCTGGGTGGCTCAGTGGGTTAAGACTTTGCCTTCAGCTCAGGTCATGATCTCAGTGTCCTGGGATCGAGCCCCACATCAGGCTCTCTGCTCAGCAGGGAGCCTGCTTCCTCCTCTCTCTCTGCCTGCCTCTCTGTCTACTTGTGATCTCTGTCTGTCAAATAAATAAATAAAATCTTTTTTTAAAAAAAGTGAATAAAATAAAATTGTAACAATTGGAAATTTTTGTTCAATATGTGTTTTATTTTGTCTATCAATAATGAAAGTTTATACAATTATACATTTATTTAATAATATATAAAGATGCTTCCTACACCTTGAATATGTGAACTCCTAGCTTACAAAATAACATACACTTTTTTTACAATGTCTATGTGTACAGGTATATTTAACTTAAAAAAGAAAATACATCTTCTTGCCTGTGCATGGCATAAACAAAAAGCATAAACATAAGAAATGAAAATGAAACATAATTGTTTTGTTAAAGTAGTAAGTGACTTTTTCATTTTATTCTCTGGGTCAAATATGTATTTATATTTGCATTATCTTTAATAATTTGTTATTCATATGCAAAATTTACTTATTTAGGGTAAACTTTCACTTATAATTACAGAATAATATTAAAATAATAAATTGCTTTAATTTAAATCTTAGTTATTAGGAAAAAATAGCTTAAGTAAAATTAAGTTTCATATGCCATTAAGTTCAGTTTTGACATGGTGGGTCTGGGCAGAGTTCTAATATTTCTAAGTATTACTAGAATGATCTAGAGGCTAGAAGTAGTTACTTTTGCCAGGATGGCTATAATAATACACCTGTGGATGGTGGATAAAAGATTTTTTCAAAGTTGAGGAATTGCCACAGAATCACATTTTCTCTTAGACAATATATCTTTCCATAAACAAGACTACTGGAAGTAGGAGAAAATCCAAGAAAATGCAGCACAGAAACAGTAATCATAATGTTATATGTCTTCTCTCTATCCTATTACTCTTTGTCTTCATTTTTCACTTTCCATAGACATTGCATTATCTTCATATTAACTCTTGTACAAAGTGAAAGGTTTGTGTGTGTGTGTGTGTGTGTGTGTGTGTGTGTGTGTGTGCATGTGTGTATTCATGATTGTAGTTTTAGACTCTTGGGTAAAGAAATCCTGATCTGTAAAATATAAGTGACCCAGATTACTGCAGGGTGGCTTGCATGCTATTAACCCTTACCTCCATAAAGCAAACCTATGAGTAAGGAAAGATTGTCACAGCAGCTGTGACTAACATCTATGGGAGCAGAAAAGAATTATAAATAGATGCTAGATGAAATGAAGACAAAAATTGGATCAGGAAGCCTAAAAAGTAAATATCAAGTACTTCATTTTTTTTAAATAATAATTGAAATCAAGTTTTAGCTTCGTCTTTTAAATTTAGTTAATTCCTGAATATAGAGAGTAATCATTCATCTACACAGTAATAAGGTTCATACAAAAGCAATTTTAGATATTATAAACATAAAGTCACAGAAGGATTGATCTAGAGTGAAATAGTATTAAGAAAATATTTGGAGCATGCTCTGTATGCATTTACATAGTCGCATATATCTCCTCATTTCTCAACTAGCATAGGAAGGAAATCTTTCTAAGACTACTACAGTCCAAAATTTCAAGGTAGATTTAATTCCTTGATTATTCTCTGATATCATAAGTGCTGCTTTTACATTTTTGTGAATTAAATCTCTTCAACATATAGAATTTCCTTGTTATTTAAAATGACATTAAATAATACATATTTTTATTTGATTAATGTCATAAAGAAGAATAAAACCTACTTCATAATTATAGAATTTTTTCTTAGTGTCTGAGACTCTGAGAAAGGAAGTCAACCTTTCTGCAAAGGCCACTGAACTAATTTATAAGTGATCAGCCATCCAAGAAATCTGAAAGTTCTGGCTTTATTTGTTCACTGAAAGGAGACAGAGCTTCCCATATTTATTTCATATTCTTAACACATGACACGAATTCTTTATTCATAATGTGACTAAAATTGCTTACTTCCACCTTCATAAACCAATGATGCTAGTTTCCCCTTATAATATCTGTTAAAAGTTTCAATACTTTTACTCAGTCTAATAATGAATGAAACCAGTGGAATCAGTCCAATCATAGAAGTGGTTTCTATAGTAACTGTTTTGATTTTTTTTTTGATGATAGTCCACAATTTTAATGATCTTTATATCCACTTGTTAAGAAGAACAGAAAAATTGTATATAATCATATTATAGTTGGGTTTATGAATCTTCAAATATCATCTTTTAGAATGCCCTCAATTTACAGATGTGAAAAAACTTGAAGGTCTTAGAATGACTACCATGTTAAGACTAGTGCCACAGACTGATTTTCAATCATTCAATTAGTATCAATTATTATTTCAGGATCTACCTTAAAAAACAAAAACAGAATTTTATAATTTGTTATTACATTGACAACTTTGTGCAACTATCATTGCTATTTGCAAAAATTTTTACCACATAAACAGAAATTGAGTATCTATTAAGCAATAATTCACCATTCCCCTCAAGTCCCTGCTAAATCCTTAATCTATACTATCTCTATGAATTTATTTATTTTAAATATCCCATATAAGTGGAATCATACCATATTTGTCCTTTTATGTCTCATTCATTTAACTTCATGTAATATTTTCAGATCCTTCCATATTGTAACATGCATCGGAAAGATGCATTCATTTCTTTTACAGCTGAATGATGTTTCTGTGTGTGTATGTTTTGTTTATGTGTTCATCAGTCGATGGACACATTTCTACCTTTTTGTTAGTGTGAGTAATTTTGCAATAGACCTTTTTTATAAGTGTCTGTTTAAATCCCTATTTTCAATTTTTTGTGTATATACCTGAAAGTCAAATTGCTGGATCATATGGTAATTTCATAATTGACTAATTATGTTGAGCACCTTTTCATGTACTATTAGTTAGTCGTATGCATTCTTTGGAGAAGTATCTATTCAAGTCTTTTGTCCATTTTTTAACTGGCTTCTCTTTTGACATTGAATTGTTCTTTATGTATTTTGGATATCAAACCCTTACCAAATATATGTGATTTATAAATATTGTCTCTAATGCTCTAAGTTGTATGTTTTGATTACAGTTTAAATGTGTTTTTTATAAAGTAATTCATGTGAGATTTTTTATTTAAAATTGACATTGTAAAAACATAAAACTACCAAAGTAACAGTAAAATTGATTAAATATACAAGCTAATATAATTTTTAGAAGTGCTAATGAGAGTACAAGTTGTATTTGAAAAAATTCTTCTTGGATCTCCTTCTGTTAGAAAGACTATTTTTATTTGCCTGAGATATATTCATATTCAGTCATTCTAGTAAATGTTATGAGCCATGTTGATCAGCTATTTTTTAATGAAAATTCTGCTTAAAGAAAGAGATGCTCAGGAAGTATACAAACAATGAAAAATTCTGGCATTAGCAAAATATAATTCTGGCACAAGCATTTAGCAAAATATAAATAAAAATTACCTTTACATGATGACTAATATAGTAGAAAATTATCACAAAAATATTATGTTAAACAAATAAAATTATGCTTAACTTTAGAATTACTACTGTTAAATACAGAAGAAAATAATGTGGCTATTAATCACTTGATGTTCAACATTTAGCAAAACATACCAAACAAAACTCTAAAAATAAAATATATAATATAACAGTATGTAATATAAATTACTACATAAATAATGTTATGCATAAGGATTCCCAAATGAAAAGGTTGCAGAGAAAAGTATCTATTTTCATATGTTCAGATGCTCATTTCACCATTTCAGCCATCTCTGTGACAAAAATAAATAAATAAATAAAATAAAACATCACAATATATATGCTGACATTTCTCAAGTCTGGGTTGGGTAGTTTTTCATTGTTTAAGTGATTAAAGCAGAAGTTCTTAAGGTCAGAAAATATTCTTGTTCTAGTTTTAAAGGGTTCATAGATTTAATCTGTCCCAAAATAAAAAATAATTATTTGCAAAATAAGGATAAGGATTCTTTTCACAGCATTCTGATTATTTAAATACTTTTGCATTGATCTAAATGCTCCTTTGTAATTACATAAAGTAAATATAGTCTATCCAAAGGTGCACCCTGTGCCATGAATATATTTCATAATATAGAAAAACAAAATATTTTCAGTAGAAATTATGTTCTACAATAGGTTGGTTTCCTGGGAATTTTGGGAACAAAAAGAATTTTAAAATAATATTCATAGGGTGCCTGGATGGCTCAGTCATTTAAGCATCTGTCTTCAGCTCAGGTCATGATCAAAGTGTCTCCCATCAGGCTCCCTGCTCAGTTAGTAGCCTGCTTTTCCTTCTCTCTCTACTGCTCCCCCTGCTATGCTCTCTCTCACTCTCTCTCATACTCTCTGTCAAAAAAAAAAAAAAAAAACTTAAAAAAATAAAAACCCACAATATTTATAAAATGGACCCTATCATACAGTGAAGAAATTACTATCATTTCTGTTGTTCAGGTGACTAAGCTGTGATTTAGAGACTTTAAGTAATTTGTTTAGAAATAAAGAAATGGTGTACAGTCAAAAAGAATTCAAATGAAAACAAGCCTAATTCTCCTCACAGTCAGGGCTTCTGTAGATTTCATTGTTTTGCAACAATTAAGGACATAAAACAGGTTTTGAGAGATAAAAAGATCTCATTGAAGATTTCTTGTACCAGAATAAAAACAGACAGAGAAGGGCACCAGGGTGGCTCAGTAGGTTAAGTCTCTGCCTCAGGTTGGGGTCATGGTCTCAGGGTCCTGGGATAGAGCCCTGTGTTGGACTCTGTGTTCAGCAGGGAGTCTGCTTCCCCCTCTTTCTCTGCCTGCTTCTCTGCCTACTTGTGATCTCTGTCTGTCAAACAAATAAATTTAAAAAATATATATATTCTTGAAAGGCATGGTTATGTTTCAGTCAAGAGAATGACAGGCTAACCTGAAAACAAGGGAATAGACAGCACCTTTGCACTTCCTTGGTTAGACACTTCAAGTAAAACTTCTTCTAAATTGTACCTTGCCCTACATGGGAATAAATTGGTGGTTAAAATACATTTAAAAAATGTTTTGATAAATAACATCCATCTATAGTGAATATCATATGTAATGATGAGAAACTAAATGCCTTGTCCCTACCATTGGGAAACAAATCAAGATTGTCCCTGTCATCACTTTAATTTAATACCAGACTGATGGAAAAATTTAAGAAAAGAAAAGGTACACATGCTGGGAAGGAAGAAATAAAACTGTCTGTATTCATGGATGATACAGTAATGTGGTGTCTGTATAGAAATCTGCAAGAATCAACACAAAAACTCCTGGCACTACTGAGTATCGCAAGGTTGCAACACACAAAGTTAATTTTGAGAAGTTAATTGGTTTCTTTTGAATTAGCAATAAAAAATGAATTTGAAATTCAAAACACAACATTATTTACATTATCACAAAATATAAATTATTTAAGTAAAAAACTTCAAAAATATGTACAGGGTCTATTTGAGGAAAACAAAATTCTGATGACAGAAATCAAAGATCTCACTAAATAGAGGAGTATTGTGATCATGGATACAAAAACTTAGTATTGTTAAGATGTTAGTTTTCCCCAACTTGATCTGTAGATTCTACACAATCCTATACAAAATGCTAGCAAGTTATTTTGTAGATATCAACAAACTGATTCTAAGATTTATATGAAAAGACCCAACGATATTTAACACAATACTGAAAAAGAAGAAAAAAGTCAGAGAATTGACATTACCAAGCTTCAAAACTACCATAACCAGCACAATGTGGTATTGAGAAAGAATAGACAAATAGATCAATGAAATAAAATAAAAAGCACAGAAATAGACCCACACAAATACAGTCAACTGATCTTTGATAAAAGAGCAAAGAAAAATCAATGGAGAAGTCTTTTCAGCATATGGTGCTGGAGCAGCTGGATATCCACATGCCAAAAAATAATAATAATCTATACAGACATTACATATTGCATAAAAATTACCTTAAAATGAATCAGAGACCTAAAATGTAAAATGAAAAGCTATAAAACTTCTAGGAGATGATAAAAGAAAACCTAAGTGACTTTGGTTGTGGAAATAACTTTTTAAATACAACATTAAAAGCATTATCCATGAATGGAACTATCGGCAAGTTAGACTTCATTAAAAAAAAACTGCTCTGCAAAAGACTCTGTAAAGAGAATTAATTAAGAGATAACAGACTAATTAAGAAAAACATTTGCAAAACACATATCTGATAAAGGATGGTTATCCAAAATATACAGTGAACTTAAAACTCAACAATAAGGAAACAAAAACCAAAAAATCCAATTAAAACTGGGCAAAAGATCTGAATAAAAGCCTCAGCCAAAAATATGTACAGATAACAAATAAGCATAGGAAAGGAAGCTCATGTATCATATATCATTAGGGAATTACAAACTACAAGGACTACACCAATACACACTCTGAACAGCTAAAATCCAAAAACAAACAAACAAAAATGTGAAGCAGCAGGAAATCTCATTCATTGCTGAAGGAGTGTAAACAGTAGAGTGACTTTGGAAGATGGTTTAGTAGTTTCTTAGAAAGCCAAACAGACTTATTGGATGACTTCATAATCATGGGCCAATTAAGTTGAAAATCCATAGCACATTACTAAGGGAAAGGAAACAGTCTGAAAAGGCTACATACTGTATGATGCAAAGTATATGCCATTCTGGAATAGCAAGACTATAGAAATTAAAGACAAATAGTTGCCAGCAACTCAGGGTTCAGGGAGAAGATGATCTATATGGTAATGGATTTAACTTGATCTAATTGTAGATTACATCATAATGGAATATAAAGAATTACTTACAGATATGTGCGTATATACAAAGCTGAGTCTATATACACTTTATTCTGTCAGCCGGGAGGTCCTGAAGGAAAATGACACCCTGGCAGCAATACACATGCCCAATACCCAGATCTTGATTTTTGATATCATTAGGTAATAAAAAGAATGAAGGCACTGTAGAGAAACACTGAATTTAGGATTGGTATACGACATACATAAGATAACCCTTGAGCATGTTGTAGTGCCAGAAAGTAAGGAAGTGCTCCAAACACACACACACACACACACACACACACACACACACACACACACACACACGGGGTATGTCAAAGAGGCACAGGACACAAGAAATAGCACCTAATGGCCAAAGTGAGAACAATTTGTGAAACAAAATAAATATAGCATTATTGGATTTTAACCCAAAGTAGAAAATAAAATATCAACATGCTCATACTTCTATAACAAATTTATTAAGTTAGTTACTAAGGGAGAAGAGAAAATATCCCATGCAGAATTCCAAAAATAGTTATGTAGACCTTCACTCTAAATGAAAGAAAGAATATTCACTATCCCTTAGGTTTGAACTGCACATAGTGACTTTCCTCCAAAGAATATAGTGTAAAAGTACAGTGGAGAGATCTGGAAAACACTACTTTATTCAGGTGATAAAGGAACAGGTTGATAATATGTGCACCGGATTTGATGTGTTGAAAATTGTAATTATATCTGTGTGCTCCCAATAACCCATAATCACAGTCTACTAATGAGAAAAACACCAGGAAAATTCCAATAGAAAACCATCCTAGAATAAACTTAATACTTCTCAAAACTGGTAAATTCAATCAATGCATTTCTGAGAAGTTTTCATAGCCAAGACAGCCTAAAGAGACATGAGAACTAATGATATGTGTCACCCTGGGTAGGATAATGGAACAACGATAAAAAATACATAAGCTAAAAATCTAAGGAGATATGGATAAACTATGAACATTAGTTAATTATGATATACCAATATTTGTTAACTAATTATAGCAAATTTACCATACAAATATAAGATGCCAATAATAGGGAAATTTTTGTATGTGTGTAAGGGGGGGCGTATGTGGGAACTCTCTGTACTGCTTTCTTAAATTTTCTGTAGAGTACTGATCTAAAAAAGAAATGTATTAATGAAAAAATAAACCCTACCCTTATTCTACCACCTTCATGCAAATACAGTTTATTTTTCTTTCCCAACAATAATCTATTATATAGTTGATAAAGATATAATGGGAACAAAAATTTTAAAACACACATAACTTTATTTTTAAAGAATCTTCAAATATTAGCTTCATTACAAGGAGACAAATCTGCATTGGTAAGATGAAATAGAAAGTTTACATTTTAACAGATCAATTGACAAATGCACAAATCAACATGGCCAAAGAACACTGAATGTTTTTTCTGGGGGGCACACCATTATTTGAGGGCTTTTGGGAAATTTGGAAATATTCATACATATATAAATCAAATCATATTACATTATACAAATATATATTGCACTGATATTCAAGATACATATATAGTTAGTGAATATTATAATGAAATATTATAAATGAAATGTATATATTATAAATGAAATGTATGTTTTAATTTATTATTAATCCTCTCTAGAAAACAATTAGAATTGTCAAAGATGTGGTTATATTTCCTCAATTATTTCGTACTGCAAAGATCAATCATCCATTACAATAAACTCCAGTTTATATAACTCTTTGCACATAATATATAAATTTTCTTAATCTGCATATAAATCAATGATATATTTTCAAAGTCTTTTGTTATAATTTGAATTTAATAGCAATAACAATTTAATTTTTACTTGCTTACAAATAGTGAGTTAAAAAACACTTTCTTAAGAGTGTTTTTCTCAGTTATCAGTCTGTCAAAAACTCTATGTAGAATCTCTTTAAAAAATCGTTTCATTAAAAAAATCATTTCAATGTAGCACACTAAGTCAGTAATCTAACTTAGCTGCATTATCTTAATTTTTTCTAATGAATATGAGTTTTCCTTTATTATCAGAGCACTGTGTATTCATATATTAGGAGGTAGGCTTAACAAATCCTCTCTTCCTAAAAACCTTGGCAGTCCAACCATTAAGAAATTGTGGCACTTTTTTTCCCCAGTTAAATACAACATTTTGTGTATATGACATGTTACTTCAGCATATATAATGATAAATTTCATATGGAGAATGCTAGTCTAGGGAAAAAGATGAGAAATGTTGAATGAGGAGCTTTTAATATAAATTTGCAGTAATTTATGCATAATAGTAAGGGTGTCTACATTGATAAAAAATAAAAAATATATATAATATTCATATATTAATAGATATATTTTGAGTTTACTATGTAGTTAAATACTTTAGTGTAATTATTCTTAATGACTAGAGACCATGGTTTCAACTTGAAACAAAATTTTTATCTAAAATATGTATATTTTATATATTCATCAATCACTTAAATGTGTTATATAATAAATGTACTATTAATGTAAATATGTAATATGTAGTGTAAATAGTATTATGGTTGGGTACTTTTAAATTGCATGACTGAGATATTTTAAAAGCAAAATTATACTAGCTACATATTATATACCTCTGGATATTCAAGACATATTGTATTTATCAAAAATTGATATTCACTGGGGAAATTATCTATTTTATATACTCTTCAGAAACTTTTGATTCAATATTTATAAACATACATGAACACTAACACACACATATATACACATATATATTCCAATCAATCATTTTGTTGATTTATTTCTGAAAATATGAATTTACTCTCACTGACAGAAACTGTGGTTGACCTATGTTGACAAAATAATTTATTACTTTGAGTTCTTAGCAGTGAGTGAGACAATGCCTTCACTTACCAAACATTTTAGTGAGATTTCAGCTCTGAGGACTGTGAAGGAAGCATGGTGATGATTCCATTCTGATGAGCGTTGGGAGATTGGCAAAGAGAAGCCCCCGGCTCTCAGAGGCAGTAGAGGCAGGAGCCATAGTTCAGGACAGTTTCTTCCATGACTGTCCATTGTGAGTTTCAGTGCCTGTGTCTTAAGATAGCAGTGAAAGGGCTTTCCTGAGCATTGTGGCAACATGAAACAGGTACTCTTTTTTTATGTAGGCTCCAAGCTGGATACTGTAGCTCAGCTAGAGGTTCTTTGGACTATGTAATACCCTTAAATAAATTCATTTCTTTCATGGGGGGAAAAAAAGAGATGAGTGAGATGGGGAACTGGAGAAAATACTGTAAAATTGAAAATTACACATATTTTCTTTTTTAATAGTATTCTCCTTGTCCAATGCTTTGCAACAAGGGAAGCAGGGCTCCCTTGGAGGTTATGGGACAATAGCAGCAGACATTTTTGGTTGTCCTAATTTGAGGGGGGTTGCAACTGACAACTAGAGTTTAGAGGGCAGATATGAAATGTGTTGCAATGCACAAGTGAGACTCCTGTAACAGGAAAAGTATCTGTCCCAAAGTTCAACAGCACAACGTTGGGGAAGTCTGTTGTATAGGAAAAAGGAAAAACAAAAACAAAACAAAACAAAACAAAACAAACAAAAAACGGGAGGATAAAAAAAAATAGAGGGGCACCTGGGTGGCTCAGTGGATTAAGCCGCTGCCTTCGGCTCAGGTCATGGTCTCAGGGTCCTGGGATCGAGTCCCACATTGGGCTCTCTGCTCAGCAGGGTGCCTGCTTCCCTCTCTCTCTCTCTCTGCCTGCCTCTCCGTCTACTTGTGATCTCTCTCTCTGTCAAATAAATAAATAAATAAAAATAGAGCAGACAGAGTGTGTCAAATGGCACTTAAACATTTTTGGAAACAATACATCCAATATTCAATTTTTAAGTTTTATGCAATAAGCCGTCTGTTGGCTCCACAAAGCTTAGGTAAAATCTATTATAGATGTGATTAATAGGTGACAGCTTATTTGACATGAAACCAAACAGCAGAAAGACAATGGAGTCTTTAAACTCATAGGTAGATGTGCTCATGAGATTGTAAAAACCCAGGAATGGCAAGACTTGGGGCAGCGTTAAGGTTTCTAACATCTATGGAATGGACATTTAATTCCTTTATAAATATAAAGGTCAGTGTGATCTCAACAGGCTGATATTGATGTGCCTGGAAAATGAGAGGAATCAAAGCAATGAGCCAGGAATCATGTGAAGTAAGAGTACTTCCATTCATTGCATTAAAATAGTCAATTGTCAGCTTTTAGCTTTTCATATATGTAAACAAATTAAAATTATAGAATATTAAAATGTGATAGTAATAAATGAAATACATCTTTGAATAAGTTCGATTTGGCAATACAGAGACATTTGTTTTTAAAATTACCAAAATGTCAGTTACACTTGTCAGTTACACTATGTAACTAGAATCTATTGGTTTAAAAGTGTATCAAAGAATAAATATTAGTTGTTTATATGATTTAGATAACATTCAGTGCTTTGTAGCTATCATGCAAATGTATAACCAGAAAAATTAGCTTATTCTTTTCATTAATCGTTGTTTATAAATAAGGTGAACTATCATAGAGTTTTAAATCTTACACTCTTATTCTTAAAATGTCCTATTCTTGCAGTGCCAAAAAAAAAAAGAGTAATGAGATGGGAAAAGGATAATACAGTATAATATACATCCATACCAATAATGCAATGTTACTCAAAAAGGTAGTAAAAAAAATCAATTAATTTTTATGGGTGTTTTAAGATTTTAATCTTAAATGGTTGTTTTCAGAGTTATGTGTAAATGTTAAGATAACACAGTGTTAAAGGCAGATGGTCTCTTTTAAAGCATATAATCTGCATATAGATTCAATAATATTTTGAAAATATTCACTTAACAAAACCCTTTGTAACTATCAGAAATCTGAATATAGTTTAGCTAGAGATGGACAAAACACCTATGCTTAAAACAATTAATTTGAAAATTAAATTTCTTATCTATCTCTAATTGTTCCAGCCAACACACACCACAGATACACAGTTCAATGATCACATCCAGATTTTTAAACAGAATGCAGGTTAGATTATTTTCATTTTTCTCTTTAAAAATTATAATAATATGCAGGCATCCATTAGTGTAGGGCTTAAAAGAATAAAAAAACCCCAAAATATGTGGTATCCATCCAAATACTAAAGAAGGTATTTGATTTTTGTGAGTACAGGAACTTAATTTTTAGATTCCTTTAGTCCATACTGAAGAAAAAATAAAGTGAAAGTATCATATAGCGTGTCTACATTGTAACATTTGAATACATGGCTCATTTATCTGAGAGGGCTCTCAGATATTATTTCAATCATTTTTTGTTATTTGAATTGATAATTTTGACTACCAAGAGACTGCAAGACAACTCATCAAGATCAGGTGGATTTTTTATTAATCTTTTGAGGCAATTTTCTCCTCAGTCATAAGATTCCATCTATCTTTCTGATCTTGAGTCTTTGAGATGTAAGCCAATCTTCTCACTTTAATATGCACACACATCACTTGAGGACTTTGTTTAAGTGCAGATTCTGATTTAGTAGGTTGGGAGTTGGGACTGAAATTGTGTATTTCAGCACACTCCTGACTTATGATGACTATGCTTCTCCTTCATGCTGACACTGCATTTTTGTTAGACAAATTGCAAAATGAAATGCATGTAAACTACTTAGCACCATGTCTGAGATATGAGACAAAATAATATGTATAAGTTACTAGCTAGCTCTCATGCTTTCAAAAGAATGTATAAATAATGGATGCTAGTTTACTCATTATTAAAAATAATTACTGTACCTGTTATCATTTTGCATATGCATCTTCTCCTTTTCTCTGATCTTATTTGTTTTTCTCCATAGTTATTATTTTAAGTCTTAAATGAATAATTTTCTTCTTTTTCATATGTATTACTTATTAAGAAAGTCAAATTAATTTGTGGGAAATTTGATTTTTCTCTTAGGACAAGTATTACTTGAACTGTCATTATTTTATTTCTGAAACCATGATATGAAAATATGGATTGCTCCTTTAATACTATCTTTCATATCTCCTTCATTCCTACTGATACTTCTTGGATTCCTTTTTTTTTTGTTTTGTTTTGTTTTGGTTCCAGTGATTGTCACCATGAAAATTGGGAGGAGCGAGTTGATTAGTAGGTTCAATAAACTTTGACATTCTCTCCCTCAATTTAGATGCCTTGGATTTTTTAAATAAGTAATAAACTTTATTTTTAAAGAAGTTCTAGGTTCTCACAAAATTGAGTGGAAAATACAGACAGATTCCATGTACCTTTCACCCCCACTCATGCCTAACAACCCCAGCTATCCACATTTCTCACCAAAATGGTGCATTTGTTACAATCCATCCACCTATATTGACACATCATTATCACCCAAAGTTCATCATTCACATTAGGATCACTCCTAGCATTGTACCTTCTGTGGTTTTGGACAAATGTATAATGACATATTACAACCACTTTAGTATCATACAGAATAGTTTTCCTGCCTTAAAAATCTCTGTGTTCTGCCTATTCATCCCTCTCTCCCAGTAAGCCCTGACAACAACTGATCTTTTGCTGTCTCCATAGTTTTGTCTTTTCTGGAATGTCATGTAGTTGAATGGCTCTATTGTGTAGAGCCTTTATGATTGGATTTTTTACTTAGTGATACGCATTTATATTTTCTCTGCACCTTTCCATGGCTTGCTAGCTCTTTTCCTTTTAGCACTGAATAACATTTCAGTGTCTGGATATATGCTATACACTGATATAAATGTATTTATATATACTATACATTGATATAAATGTATTTATTCATTCATTTCCCGAAGGACTTCTTGGTTGCTTCCAAGTTTTAGCAATTACAAATAAAACTACTATGAATATCATGAGCAGATATTTGTTTGGACATGTTTTTAATGCCTTTGGGTAAATACCAAGGGACATGTTTGCTGGATTATATGGTATGAATATGTTTAGTTCTGTAAGAAATCACCAAATTATTGGGGACCCTGGTCCCAATCATGTTACACTGATCTTTTTAACTATTATTTTGCCAATATCATACTGTCTTGATTATTTTAGCTAGTTTTATTAAAAGTTTTATACTTGGGATATAGATTTTTGTAAAACTAACTCCTTTACATTTCATATGATTGTGTAAGTTTGTATTTGTTTTCTATAAGTAATGTAATGTTATCAAAAAATTAACATCTTAAAACAATATACATTTATTATCCTCAGGTTTTTTTTTTTTTTTTTTTTATTATCCTCAGTTTTATATATCAGTAGTGTAGGCAGGTACAGATATATGAATTCCTTGCTTTAGGGTCTCACAGGCTGATGATAAGATATTGGTAAAGCTGGGTTCATTTTTGGAAGCTCATGAAGAGAATCAGCTTCTTAGCCCATTCAAGTTGGTAGAATCTAACTCCTTGTGGTTGTACATCTCTGAGTCCTTCTTCACTGCCAACTGGGGATTGGTCTTAGCTCCTAGTAGCTGCCCACATTTCCTCTTATGAGGCCCCTCCGTTTCACAGCCAGCAATGGAATCTTTCTCTCATTTCAAATCTTTCTCATGTTTTGAATCTTTATGACTTTCCATTCTGGAGAAAGTTTCTGATTTTGAAATGCTCACCTGATTGGGTCAGAACTACCAAGATAACCCTTACTTGATAACTGATTTACAAAATGCCAGCTTAGCAGTAGCTTAAAAACAATGGCATGGGATCTTGGGAAGGCTTTTTTTTTTTTTAAGACTTTATTTATTTATTTGACAGACAAAGATCACAAGTAGGCAGAGAGGCAGGCAGAGAGAGAGAGGAAGAAGCAGGCTCCCTGCTGAGCAGAGAGCCTGATGCTGGGCTGAGCCGAAGGCAGAGGCTCTAACCCTGAGCCACCCAGGAGTCCCTTTTTTTTAAAAGAAATCTGCCTACTGTAAACTTTATTGACAATTACAACATACATCATACATACATATCTATGTTTTGTTTTTTATCCCCTCCCCGCCCCCAGACACACCCAGGGCAGTGGTGGAATTGTTTATATCCCTATAGTATTTTTATATATTCTTTCAGCTCCATAATTTCTCTTGGAAAAAGAGCCAATTAGAATTTATTTCATTTTCATTTCATATAGCCAATATCATTATTTTCTTTTTTCTTTTTCCTTTGGGTATTAACTTCACTCTTCATCTTTGTAACACACATGATTTCCCTCTGCCTTCTCATTAGTGTTTAGAAGAATGCAGAAATCTTATTCTCATTTTGAAAATCAACATTGGTAGCAGGGAAAGGGCTTAAGCAATATAGAAAATTTTCAAAGAGGCACAATTTCTTCTCAATGTTGTGTCATCCTTACACCAGTAACCTCAGACTAAGTTTAAGTTCCTTAAGCCTACTAAGAATTTGCAGAATGAAATACCATACACATGTTTATATCAAGAGTATTAGTTAAAACACTGTTAACACTATTGATTGAAACAAAGTGTAAGGGCCTATTCAGCCAGAGCAGCCCCACCCCCATTGAACTGCCATTTTGCTGTAAAGCTTAAATTGACCTTGCTCCCCGCAGGGGAACTTATTTAAAACAAGTCCGGGAAACCAGTCCCAGGTAACAAAGTCCAAGTACAAGGGTGGGTCAGGCCAGGTGGAGGTATTCAATCAGTGGGTGTGCATATTGTCTCCTAGCTACCAAGGAGTATGGGCCCCCACCCTTTGGGAGTCTTTTGGCGCCAATCCTAACCAAGGTGTGATAGGCTGGTTCAAATGGCTACTAGGGTAAATTGTAATTCAGTTGGTCGCCTAGCATCACTGTGGAGTTTCCTGTGTGTGTTACAATCTTATTGGCCACCTGTGTGTGGCCAGGCCCAACCACATGGCTTTTGCTCTATAAAAGTTAGTCTGGAAAGCAGGGAGGGGTCGCCCTCTCTGTAAGAGCTGTGGCCCTGTCTGGCCAGTTTGATTCCTGATGCTTGGCACGAAATAAAGCTTTGCTTGACCTTCGCTTTGTATCAGTCTTGCTCCTTTAATCACGGACCCATTATTGGGGTACCCAATTTTGGGGGGACCCAACACAAAAGCTCTCAAATTTTAATAATTTTCAGAATCATTTGAAAATCTCATTAACAATATAGATTCTTGGGGCACCTGGGTGGCCCAGTCAGTAAAGCCTCTTCTTCCACTCAGGTCAAGATCTCAGGGTACTGGGATTAAGCCCCACATCAGGCTCCCAGCTCAGCGGGGAGCCTGCTTCTCCCTCTCCCTCTGCTGCTCCCCCAATATGTTCTTTCTCCCTGTCTGTCAAATAAATAAAATGTTAAAAAATAAAAAAAGAAATGTAGATTCTTTGGCTCCATTTCACAAAGATTTCTACTTAAATTCTGTAGAGTGAGAACAATAAACTGATATTAATGCAAGTGATAAACACACAGAAACAATACCCTGGCCTCCATGTGCTCTCACACACCCACGCAATCACACACACCCGTTTATGCAACACCAGAACACATGTATGCAGTCATATCAAGTGACAACCTTATTTCTCAAGTGAAATTATAGTTTTATTCTACATATTTTATGTTTCAAATTTTCCTTGGAGCTTTTGTTCTGATCCCTGGAAGCAGGACTGTAGACCACACAATTATTATTAACTTCTATCCAGCCTCCAGTATTCCTCCATTACGCTAGGCACTATCAGTGTTCAGGGAGTATGGTATTCAAAAGATAGATGACACTGGGAATTGAAGATAAAGCCAAATGTACATTCATGAAAGGCTTGTGTGCTTCACAAAGGACTTTAGACTTCAATCCACAAAGAGAAAGACACTTCAGTTGGTTGAGCAAAAGCCACTCCCTATAGGCCTGATATGCAGGATTTAATATATAATGAATGGCTTGCATGTCTCTAGGAAAAGCTGATGGGCCGGATGTTAGGGAAGCTGCCAACAAAGGCCAGGCTAACAGTAAAAATCTTCCTCTGATGTGGTAGCAGGTGGGTCTCAGAACTTGCCACACTCCTGCAATTCTCATGAATAGCGATAAAGCTCCAGGACTTCTCTGCTGCAGCTAAGCAAGTTTTTTGTAGGAACTCACCAGGAAAGCACGCTGAATCTCATGTCTGGCCACCTTTCTGGTTACTGATGGGGTCTGTGTACTGTGAGCTCCTAGTCCTCCTTCTCACCTTTCTCTCAGGTTTTCTGGAATATGTATACATTGTTGGTTTCTTTAAATCCTCCCGTCACTATTTTAAGTGGATTCTCCATTACATTTTTTTCTTTAAATGCCCAATGTTAATTGTCAATCTCCCCTTGCCTCCCACCCCAAGGCCCTGACTGATGGCCTTACAGTTTTATTTAATGCCTTGCATTATAATTAAAAATCAGAAGTGATCTATTACAATGACTGGGATAATTAAATTATCTCATTAATATATTAATTGAAAAACTCCAGTTAACCCAGTAGACACCAAAATACAACAATCTTAAAGATTTTTTTTTTTTATTTGACAGACAGATCACAAGTAGGCAGAGAGGCAGGCAGAGAGAGACAGGAGGAGGCAGGCTCCCTGCCGAGCAGAGAGCCCGATGCGGGACTCGATTCCAGGACCCTGAGACCATGACCTGAGCCGAAGGCAGAGGCTTTAACCACTGAGCCACCCAGGCACCCCCAAAATACAATAATCTTAAGGAAACTATTTCACATGGTCTTTATATATTAGAAACATAGTTCTAAAACTTTAACAGTGTTTTTTTTAAGCAAACTGTCAAAAAACCCTTTGCATGTTCCTGATAAATAATGAAGATATATGAATCTAATTTTTAAAAAGATCATGAATATTAATAGTAAATAATTTAAAAAATTAAAATGATCATGAATAAAAATTTTGAAATAACTAAATATCTCTTTCATTTTTCACTGATTTTATAATAAAATGTTTCTGATAAAGTAGAAAAATGTGTGAAAACAGTTATAGAAAATGTATATATTAGTGTATTTTTCACTTTTAACGTACAAAATGTTCTCTAACAAATTAATTTCTTATGTTATTGTTTAAAAAAATGTAATAGTGACAAGATTTCCATGGCAATTTCTTGAGTTTAGATTTTTATATTTGCTTTGTCTATGTGGATGAAAGGATGAAAAACAGTGAACAGACACTCAGAAAAAATAAATCACCTTTTCTTTTCTGAATATATGTATAACGTTAGGAGAATCAAAGTTAGAATCTAAAGAGCCAAAACTTCATACATGTTCATTGCACTAGTAGCTATATTAAAAAGTTTTTGGTCATTGGGGCACCTGGGTGGCTCAGTGGGTTAAAGCCTCTGCCTTCGGCTCAGGTCATGATCCCAGGGTCCTGGGATCAAGCCCTGCATTGGGCTCTCTGCTTGGCAGGGAGCCTGCTTCCCTTCCTTCCTCTCTGCCTACTTGTAATTTCTGTCTGTCAAATAAATAAATAAAATCTTTAAAAAATATATTTTTGGTCATAATCTGGTACAAATTTACACAAATCATGAAAAGTCTCTAATTTCATTATCAGTTAGGAAGGACATACTAATAAGGCCTAAGAAAATAACAAAAAATAATCCATACTTAACTACATAATGACAGCTTTGAAAGATAGTCCAATTTTATTAGTTTTCTATGGTTGCTGTAACAAACCATCAGCAATTTGGTAGTAGAAACAACAGAAATTTGTTTTTATTTTATGTTTTGGAGGGCAGAAGTTTGAAATCAGTATCACTGGGCTAAAATCTTAAGTGTTGATTAGGACTCGCTCCCTCTCAGGCTCCCTCTCATTCTTTTACTCCCCAGATTCTGTTAGCTTCCAGCAGTCCTAAACTGAGCCTCTCTAATCTTCCAGGGCAGCATCCTCAAATCTCTGTCTACTTCTACTTTCTATCACCTTACCCTCAGTGTAGGAAATATTCTCCTTATAAAGATACATGTGCTGGAAAACAGCATGGAGGTTCCTCAAAATGTTGAAAATAGAACTACCCTATGACCCAGCAATTCCACTACTGGGTATTTATCCTAAAGATACAAACGTAGTGATTCGAAGGGGCACGTGCACCCGAATGTTTATAGCAGCAATGTCTACAATAGCCAAACTATGGAAAGAACCTAGATGTCCATCAACAGACGAATGGATAAAGAAGATGTGGTATATATACACAATGGAATACTATGCAGCCATCAAAAGAAATGAAATCTTGCCATTTGCGACGACATGGATGGAACTAGAGGGTATCGTGCTTAGCGAAATAAGTCAATCGAAGAAAGACAACTATCATATGATCTCCCTGATATGAGGGAGAGGAGATGCAACATGGGGGGTTAAGGGGGTAGGAGAAGAGTAAATGAAACAAGATGGGATTGGGAGGGAGACAAACCATAAGTGACTCTTAATCTCACAAAACAAACTGAGGGTTGATGGGAGGAGGGGGGTTGGGAGGAGGGGTGGGGTTATGGACATTGGGGAGGGTATGTGCTATGGTGAGTGCTGTGAAGTGTGTAAACCTGGCGATTCACAGACCTGTACCCCTGGGGATAAAAATATATTATATGTTTAAAAAAATAATAAAATTTAAATTAAAAAAAAAAAGATACATGTGGTTACATTTAGGCCCACCCAGGAAATCCTAGATAACCTTCCTGTCTCAAGATCCTTAAAAGTAAATCACAGCTGCAAAATCTTTTTATTGTTTGTTATCACATATAGTAGCTTTCACACATTCCAGCGATTAGGATGTGTGCAAATTTTGGGAAGTCATTGTATAGTTTACCTTCACATTCTTCTGTCTTTGAATTCTTAATGTCTATCAGACAACAGGACAAGAGTTACATAGTAGTTCAAGTTTAACAAGTATTTTCACAAAAATGAATAAATAGAGAGACTAAATAACAACATTAAGAATTTCAGGCATTTATATAAAACACTTTGACATTAGCTTTATGAGACTCTATTTTTTTTAACATTTATATCAAGTCTATGGGTCAAAAGTAAATCATAAAATTCAATACAGAAATTCACTCTTCTTAAATAGTTACAACAGTGGTATTTTAAAATACCCTATCTTATTACAGATATTATATTGTATTAATTTTTCCATGATATTTTGTATTAGGTAAACATTTTATTTGTTTCTATGTTTTCTTTGGGGCTAGTTTTTCTTTTTTATTTATATGTGTGGAATTCAATGCAATCAAAGATATCAAATTACATGGATGTTCTAAGCTTACCTACTCTGACTTATCTATATCACTTATGTTAAAGTTTTCCTCTTATAAAAATATGTGAGGTCTCTTTTCTGCCACCTAGTTTCAAATCTTTGATAACAATTTTAATAAAGTGTTGAATTTGAATAATTACCATCTTATATTACTCTTCAATTTTTAAAAATACCTATTACTTTGCCAAGCTATATTTGAAAGCTCTATTTTTAATTTATATATTCCTTATATAACTTTGCATTTTAAAACACAAAAAGCAATATTTTTTCTAAATGCACACATCAATGCAAAATTATATGAAAAGTCTCTGGTATAGTGACAAGTTTAAGGAATATATGTTTTCTTTTCTGCTTCCTTTGTTAGCTACTTAAAGTGTATAAGAACCATGTTCTAAATTTGCTATTATTAATATATTAGAATAAAATATCTTACTGGAAAATTTAAATGTTACTGAAATATTTCAATATAATTCTCCTTCTGAAATATTTAACAATCAGAGAAATTTTAATAAAAATACACTGTGTTCTTAGCATATGAAATCTTTTTCTTTCATTGCAGAAATAGGTATATATATGTATTGGGGGGGCTATTGAAGAAACAGTTTTTGTCTCCCTACCCCTTCACCAATTCCTTGGACTGAGCTGAAGCCCCACAGTGTCCCTGACTTTCTGTGTCATCCACTATTAGCATTGAGAAAGACTCTTGACATTCATGATTACATTGTTGTGGCATCCTCTCCATGTCCTGAGGCAGGCTCAGAAGATATAAAAACCAGACTCACCTTGAACTATTTGTATTTTCTAAATTACCTGTTTATGCATAAATATGGACAAATATTAGAAAGTAAAAATAAATTAAACTCTAAAGTAATCTTTAAAAAGGCATACATACATTATATAAAAAGTGTTCATCTACTCAGGTCCTTCACAATATATCTAAGATATGATATATTGTAAATAAAATTTGCTAAGTTCTATTATAGGACAGATAATGGAAAATGGCCATGTGGCTCATTTATTATACCTTCTTGAACATCATTCATTGGGAGAAATTTAAAGGAACAACTTCTCATTGTCCTATCACAGGTGGCACAGAACCCAGAAAACTCTCAGACTGGATGTCAGAATACATGAGAGGGTCATAACCTCTACTCAGTGGGATTTCAGGTTGCCCAACTGAGGAATCATTAACCTTTCATCTTGTATAATTAGAGACTTACAAAAAGTAGTAATAAAATATGCTCTAACACTCGCCTTTGCTAGCTTATTGTCTATGGTTGGTTAAACAGAGGCTGAAGGACAGGTTTTGAAATGACCAGTATTGTTTCTCTGAAGCACTGAAACTTAGCTGGAGTCAACAGAATTTTTGCAGGAGGCTAACTCTTTAAGAAACCGACATACAATACTCAGTCTTAAATGAAATAAACATTACCTTACATCAATATTTCAGAAACATAGAATACTAATAGCCCTGAAATATATATATATATATATATTCAAATAACCATAAATAAACATTAATAAAGCTATAAAATAAAATAAATAAGAAAAGAAAAGAAAAGGAGAGAAAGAAAAGAAAAGAAAGGAAAGGAAAAATAAAAGGTGTGCTTGCCAAGTTATGATTTCTTATTCTTGGTTTTATAGATAACAGGAAAACCAAATATATCAAGTGTAAAAAGGAAAAAAAAATAAGTATATGTATCAGAATATTTTCAATAATTTGACTGATAATATTTCCTTGTTCTGAAATGGTATTTTGGTATCATTCGTTACTTTTTTTTCACTTCTCTATACTTCACATGCATCCACTTTGCTCTAACTTACCTGCAGCAGCTGCTAATATAATCCAAGTACATTCATCTTTTGAACATGATCAGCCTTGTAGAGCTGGGTTACAACTAACATGACATCAATGCTGATAGACTGACTGCATTTCACTACCTCACTGATGTTGATCATGTCTTGCCTTATGATGTAAAGTCTGGCTCATAGATTACCGATGAGACTAGTCAGGAAACTGGATGGATGTCTGTGGTAAATTCAACTTTCAGGGTCATGAAGAGTAGGGACAACACCATTACTCTGAAGATCTGGAAGTTGAAGACACATCAATGAAAATTATTGGTTCATGTATTTTTCTAAAGTAGGAGACCTATTTTATTTCAAAGATGGTATTTACCAAATTGTACTAATACAATAATTGTACCTGTTCGTTTGTACATATATCAAAGTCCCATGGTACATAGAGCAGATATTTGTTTTAGGTATGATACTACTATTTTGAAGATCAGCCCATTTATAAGAAAGTTTCTTTTAACTTGTACATTTGCAAGACATAGCTGAGCTGAATTCTTTATCACTGTGCATTCTAATAGAATTCCACTATTGCCTATTTCCCACTGAGTTTGAAAAGAATAGTCTTTTGTTATGATAAAATGCTCTTGATTCTGTGTAGAAAAGGATGGTACAATTTTATGGCAATGCAATTTATGTTAACAACATAGATGAGCCTGTAACTGCTCTCCCATTAACAATGTTGTTTTTCTCTGTTCACCATTTTCTAAAAAGTCCACCTTTAAGGTTGGAATATTTCATACTTGTCTCCAAACAAAATGTGTCTTTTTTTTTTTTTTATAAAAATTCACTTATGTCAGTTGAGCTGTTATTCTGGGTAAGGATATGGGGAGAAAAAAGTCATTTCTATTTTCCCCTAAAGGCATTTTATTCATGAGCAAAGTTAAATGGCAAAATCTTATTTTTTCTACAAGTTTGTTCATAAGGATAAATGTTACTCCACTTATAAGAAATAGCATATGATAGTGAAAGTGCTGACTAATTTAGTCCAAAATAAAAAAGTCCATTGAAGTAAAGTAGCATTTTCTTTTTCTTAAGGTGAATAATTCAAAAAAGTCACCTATTTAAAACTGATTAACTATAAAACTATAATCCAATTTTACTGTGCCTGTGATTTTCATTTTGTAACCTTAAAAATAAAATCGATTTTAAGATATTTTAATAGATTTATAAAAATAAGACATATATACTGTAAAATCATTGCATATAGACTGTATATGCATTGATTTCATAGTAGTCTATATATAAGATACATGTGTGCGTGTATACACACATACAGTCAGTGAGATTAGAAAGAAGATGGCTTGAATAGGTTTTAAAGTGATAGAATTAAATTAATGTATAATGTAATTACAGGAGACATTTGAGAAAGAAGGTGATCAGGTGAATGGGATATAGTTAGTGAATAAGATGCCCTTAATATGCCTTTCAATTTGGCTAACATTAGATAAGTTTCTTCCTGACTATAGTCTCTTGACCTATCTCTTCTTGGAACATTTACCTTAGATGACTTGTCATTGTAAATTTTTTCTCTGACCCCCTTTGAAATGTATATAAATCTCTTCTTGCTAGATTTAGGACCCAAGGAATGTCTTTCTTAAGGACCCAAGGCCTTCCTTTTGAAATATAATTATCAAGAAAGATAGAGCCCATCTCCTAGTCTTTGTGAGAGGCACAAGCCTAACATCCTTGGGTGCCAGGTAGCAAACAGAAATAGTGTAATCATAGAAAGCAGTATTTGCAAACTCAGAAATAACTCAAAGTGTTCAGTGCATTCCACTGATCTATCTCTACCTCTGCAGTATGTCTTCCAGTACTTTTCTACTACCTTAGCCCCTATGCTTAGAACACTCCTGACTTCGTGTCGGTGGGTGTCGGTGGGTGTCGGTGGGTGTCGGTGGAGTTGAATTAAATTTCCCTCTTTTATTCCAACGGCCTTAAATAGTCTCCCTTGCTTATTTAATTCTGTCTGATGAAAATTTTCTTTGACATTAGTTATACAGGAGATTCAGACAGAAGCAATACTTTTTTTTTCTTTTTATTTTCTATGATATTGAGTGGTTAGGAGGCTTATTTCCTATCACAAATGCCATCTATTCAGTTAGTATTAGGGATTGTGGTAAATTAATTGCAAAACTTCCCACAATTATTTATCCCTGTATCAGTGTCTTATTCAATGTGTATTTGCAACTTCCTCTCTTAAAAAGAAAAGTCTAATTCCATACTCTCTAAGTTGGAGCTTGCTTTGTGATTGCTTTTGCCAATGCAATGTGGTGGAAGTGGTCTTTTGCAAGTTCTGAGGCTAGGCTCCAAGAGACATCCATATTATTTTAGGATGATGACACTGCCATGGAAACCAGCCTGAACTAGCCTGTTGAAAGATAAGACACCATTTGGAAGAAAGCTCATTTTCCCCACTCTTGGCTCCCTGAACAGTCCTGAGCAGCCATTCCTAAACAAGTGAGAAAAGCCCACCAAGACAAACAGAGCAACCTAAGTGACCCACAGCTGACCAAGGATGCCTGGGTGAACCCAGATGAGACCAGATAACCATTTAAAAAAATCAGCATCTAAATATGATTTTTAAACTTGATATATTTATCTTGAACTTTATAAAATTAAGTATAAAATAAATGTGATCTGATATATGCATGATTTTATCTTTAGAAACTGGTTCAATTAACTATTATTTTCTATCCGAATATGTTTGTGAGTTTAGATAGAAGTATGAAGAGAATACTTGCACACCTTTGTCAGCTTATCATCTAAAATTTTCATGTGTTCTCTTGGCTAGGCAATCTTTACATTTTCTTAAATAAGAAATTAGAGAGAAAATTAAATGTATGTGTGTGTGTGTGTCTGCACAGGCCCATGCATTTGTAAAATAAGTTGTTGGTCAACTGTGACAGACTTGAAATTATGTTTGCATAATTGTGTCATTCTTACATGTATCCAGCCTCCTAAAAATACTTATTTCTCACCCACTGACTCCAGAAATATTTTTTTAGTGCCTAATATGTGTCATGTTCAGTATTATTTACTGAGGATACATTTGAAGAAGATATACATAGGCATTGCCAATATTATGGATGAGATTTACAATAAATAAACATGCATGACCATTTTAATTGTGATAATTTAATTGTAATAAATGTTATGTGAAATACAGCATGCTATAAGATTATATAACCTTGGATGCCTAGGTGGCTCAATTGGTTAAGCAACTGCCTTCAGAGTCCTGAGATCATGCCCCACATCAGGCTCCTTGCTTAATGGGAAGTCTGCTTCTCCCTCTCCCTGCTACTCTGCCTCCTTGTCCTCTCTCTGTCAAATAAATAAACAAAATTTTTTTAAAAATTGTATAACCTTGCAGGTCAAGTGGTTTAAGAAAAGCTGTATCTATGTTTTTATATTATTTTATGTTAATTATGTTATATTTATGTTTATATAATATATTAAAACATCTGAACAAACAAAGATTTATGATTATGAGGATGTCAAGTGAGTATTCCTGGAAAAGACAATCGCAGGCTTAAGAATTCTAAGTGGGAAGAGACATTTAATGAGCATAAGGGAAGAACGTAACAGGGTAGAGAAAGGAGAAACATATCAATGATTTATACTGGAGAGGTAGGCGGTAACAGATCACACTGGACTGTATATATGACTTAAAAGACCAACAGCTTAACACTTGAACCACCTGTTCTTCATGCTGAGGAAATGATATGAGTTTAAGATTTGCCAATCTTGTGATATAAAGATTTTAAGGCTTAACTCTTACCTTTAAAGACCTAATTAATAGTCTCATAGCGGAGATGTACATATTTCCATTTTACTTATCATCAGCTGAAAGATGAATATATTTAGGCACACACATATACATATCTTTTCTAAAGGAAGATGGAAACAACAAGTTCACTATAAAAATATTTAGCAAATTTAGCTTTAATAGAGATAAGATTAATAGTCCTAGTTTCTGTATCTATCTGGATTTGGGATCGGATTATCACTTGCCTAAAAATAAAGATAGGTTGGTTATCACTAGAAGGAAATGCTGTTGTAGGAGTAGCACTCATGTTGGCATTTTACATAGAGGCTGGTATTGAATTTACAATTCCACCATATTACCAAGTGTATAACTACTCTATCAAATAATTCAGTAAGCAACTAGGCAGAGTTAGGCAAATCTATTTGTGAGTTTGCCAATGAATCTGACAAAATGCTATGAATTCACCAGACACATTTTATTATCTTCATGGGCATGTAGATAAACTACGTTTTTCAGCTTTACTAACATAAAAAGTCATAAGACTGAATTTTGACCAAAGAAATATGGGTACATGTGATGAATGTCCCAGGCTACATGCCTAAGACCTGTTGTGAGGTCCTGTGTTCTTGGTTTTTGGCTGGCTGAATACAGCATATATAGTGGAGAACTGTGAAGCCTAATGGATGAAAGACGCACTTAACATGCTTTGGATTGTAATATGAGAGAGAAATAAACCATTTATTGTGGCATAACCCTTGACGTATTGGGATTATTTGCTACCACAGCACAGTGTACTCTAACCTAACTTTTGTAGGGTGGGTTAGTAGAAGGATTTGATTAAAATGTTATTATTACTATTATTATTATTGCCTAAGGAACCTATATTTTACATAGCTTATGGTCATCTGTATCTATGTGCTATTTCTCAGAATTCTCATGAGAAATTTACATTCAGAAACTCACAGATTCAAAATTTGGGGAGAATTGGGAAGAATGGATAAATTAATGAGAACTTAGTGGATTTGTAAAACAATGAATTCTTAAATGTGAACAATATATGATTACATTTTGGTTTAAATTGCATGTTGTTATTTTACACAACTACAGTTAAAATTATGATATATTGTATATTGTCTGCAGTAAGTATAAATGTGAAATTTAAGATTTTTCCAAGTGTTTTACCAGCTTACAAAATTGTCTCTTGTAGCAACTTTTCCTCAAGAGAATTTGAAAGATTCATTAGTTAATTAAAAATTCTGGATGGTTAAGTAACATAATGTTTCCATTGATTTTTCAGGTTTAATTAACTTCAGATTTGGAAAAAAAAAAAGTTTTTTTTTATTTTATACAAAATTCATAATTATTCTACCTATAAATTAATGTTGAAATAGAATAGTAAGCTGGTGTTCCAATAGAATGAAAAAGAATAGTAAAAATATAATTGAGTTGGAAATATTTTATGTGTAATATTAAGTGAATTAAAAGAGGATTTATTGCAATTTTTAATTAAAATGAGAAAAGTATATTGTTTTTGCACCTGGCACATAGACTGTATAACAATTGTCCTTTAATGCCATTGTATTACAGATGGTGTCATCCTGACTAAGTTTAAACGTAAAGCATTTATTTTGAATTTAATTGCTATTTTAAATGTAATAACTGAACTTATATGAAGTAATTAACTATTACTATTAAGAACATGTCTCATTTATTATACACTTATCTTAAAGAAAATATGTGAATGTGTGTATGTGTATGTAATTAAGAACATATATTTAAAACATGGTGAAATCATTGGGAGAATTGAGAAGTAATAAAACTTTTCTTTCTCAATACACACATTCTTGATGTGGTACAGCTTTCAAAGGGTGTTGTACATCTTTGGAAAAAGGAGAATTTGATAAGCTTTTGCTATGTAGAAAAAATGACAATAATATTATAAAATAACATTGACAAAAAGGTAATAATTAAACCTGACTTTGTTTCTACAATGGCTACAGATCCACAAGAAATGCAAATACTTGATTTATAATATAAATAATTGTAATCAGGGACATTTCAATGTCGAATTAACATAGAATGGTATACAACATGTACTGTGAAATATTTAGAAAAATTGTCAAAGTGTCACATTAATCTCCCCTATTTTTCTATTTTTAATTTTTTTTGAAAGATATATTTATTTGTTTTAGAGAGAGAGAGCATGCAAAAACATTAGGGCCAGGAGGAGAAGAAGAGAGAATTTCAAACAGACTTCTGAGCTGAGTGCAGAGCCTGATGTGGGGCTTGATCAAATAACCCTGAGATCATGACCTGAGCTGAAACCAGGAGTCAGCTGCTTAACCGACTTTACTACCTAGGCTCCACTATTATTATTATTATTATTTAATTTGTTATCCAGTAATATTATTTAACTATTTCTTAGATGAAGATCTTGCCTTCTCATGAAGCTAGTACACCTTAGCACCATTAGTGTGAGTTACTACATTCCTTTTAACACCACTATATTTGTCCAGGACTTACAGAAATATACAAAGATTCAGCCTTCAGAATGGGTTTAACAGATCAGGGCATTTGGGTAGCCCAGCTCCTTAAATATCTCCCTTTGGCTCAGGCTGCGATTCCAAGGTCTTGGGATGAGCCCTGCATCAGACTCCCTGCTCTGTGAGAAGCCTACTTTTTCCTCTCCCTCTGCCACTCCCCCTGCTTGTGTGCTCTCTCTCTCTCTCCCTCTCTCTGTGTCAAATAAATAAAATCTTAAAAAAAAAAAAAGATTGGTTTAACAAATCAGAATATTTGGGATAGAGTAGTATTAACTGAGATTCATTTCTAGTTCACTCTTAAAGACAACTGAAAATATCAACATTTATCTGAAGTTAGTTTCCACAACTATCTAAGACAGACCAACCACTATAATTAATTTCAAATTTCCTTAGGGTATATATAATGAAGCGTAATGTTACACATAATATTATATCTTCGGGTAGCTAGGTGGCTTAGTCTTTAAGCATCTGCCTTCCATTCAGGTCATGCTTCTCGCTCTCCCCCTCTCCCTGCTTGTGTTCCCTCTCTCACTGTCTCTTTCTCTGTCAAATAAATAAATAAAATATTTTTTAAAAATAAGACAAACGTTGTTTCTTTAAAAAATAACAATATTATATCTTCATCATAGACAGCAAAAATTGTTATGTTACACCTTTTTAAAATAATGTGCAACATTGTCTCCTGCTTTCCTATGACTTCACTAGAAGTCATAGGACTTCGTAAGTTATAAGAACTAACCTAAACTGCAAAACAAACAGAAACTATTGGTTTTTAAAAGAGTCCCCCCATCCCTTTATTTAAATTTAGGCAACTTTTAAAAACATCACTCTTATAATCCATGTAGTTGATTTCTTTTCAATTTATGCTTCTAAAGTTGGGAAGGAAAGTAGAAAGGCACTTGTTCTGTTTTTTTTTTTTTTTATTTATTTATTTTTTAATTTGACAGACAGATCACAAGTAGGCAGAGAGGCAGGCAGAGAGAGAGAGGAGGAGGAGGCAGGCTCCCTGA
The DNA here is from genome assembly GCF_002288905.1 of Enhydra lutris kenyoni. Lineage (NCBI taxonomy): Eukaryota > Metazoa > Chordata > Mammalia > Carnivora > Mustelidae > Enhydra > Enhydra lutris. The sequence continues at coordinate 612,322 of NW_019154087.1, forward strand.
TGAGCAGAGAGCCCGATGCGGGACTCGATCCCAGGACCCTGAGATCATGACCTAAGCCGAAGGCAGAGGCTTTAACCACTGAGCCACCCAGGCACCCTTTTTTTCCCCTTGTTTTTTTAATGAATCTGTTTTTGTTTTTGTTTGTTTGTTTGTTTTTTGTTTTTTAAGGGAAGGTAACAAAATCTCCAGAGTGTGAAATTCCATTTAACAGTGTTTCCTTTCATTTTCCTTATCAATTGGAAAAAACACAATATACTATAGATTGCAATCATTTTTCCTAAAAAAGGGATACAACATAGTGACTGATTTAAATTTTAGATTGGTGAAACAACTAAACCAAAAGTCTGGTAATTCGAAACCCCTCATTTAGAATGTAATGGTTTGCCAAGTTGCCAGGCAATCAATATGTCAATTGTTGAGTACAACTGAAGACAGCTTAAGGGAAAGATAAATAGCACCTTCTAATAATTCTTGTTTTCTAAGGATACTCCATAGGACACTTTTTGTACCTTAGAACACATATATCTCATAGCATGTAGAAGAATTAACACTTTAAATTATGATTATGTTAGTGTTAATTATATCATTTTTAGTTGTAGATTTATTTATTTATTCATTCATTCATTTATTTATTTGACAGACAGAGATCACAAGAAGGCAAAGAGGCAGGCAGAGAGAGAGGGGGAAGCAGGCTCCCCACTGAGCAGAGAGCCCGATGTGGGGCTCATCCCAGGACCCTGGGAACACAACTCAAGCGGAAGGCAGAGGCTTTAACCCACCGAGCCACCCAGGTACCCTTAGTTGTAGATTTTTGAAATGATAGCTCTTTTATTTATTTATTTTTTCAAGATTTTATTTATTCAAGAGAGAGAGCAAGAGAGCACAAGCAGGGAGCCACAGAGGGAGAGGGAGAAGTAGGCTCCCCGTTGAGCAAGGAGCCTATGCAGGACTCAGTCCCAGGACTCTGGGATTATGACCTGAGCTGAAGGCAGATTCTTAACCTACTGAACCACCCAGGTGCCCCAGGATAGATCTTTTAAATGGTAGTTCTTTTTTATAGACCTACAGGTCTCTGGGGCCTTGTGTTTGTTTGTTTGTTTATCTCCATTTTGATGTTGAGCCTATCCATTGATTTAGTTTAGTGGTTTTTATTTCTTATTTTATTATTTATTTATTTATTTTTGTTTTGGGGTGTGTGTGTGTGTGTGTGTGTGTGTTTTGCCTAGAGTATGTTTCACTTTTAAATTTTCCATTTGGATCTTCATTATTGTATCTTTTATTTTTCTACAGCAACTTCTGATTTATTTGCCAAAATTTTTAAATTTATCTTATTTGTATTTGTAATTGTGCATAAAACCATTTTCATAAAAGCTGACTAACAATTTCTGTCAGGTAATTCATTTTAGTGATTCCATTTACTGATTTTCTTCTTTTCATTTATTTTGAGGTCTTCGTGGTTCTTGCTATACCAGTTAGTTAAAATTTAATCCTGAACATTTTGGCTATTATTTTATGAGTATTTGGATCTTATTTATGCCTTCTGTTTTAGCTGACTTCCCCTGACACGGCTCAGGCAGGAGGAGTGTTGTCATCTCATTTCTGCCTTCCTGTTTCTGCCAGATGTCCATGTGCCCATCTTAACCTATTTTTTCTATCTTTTAATTATTATTAATTTTTAAGATAAATGTAATCTCTGGGATTTTTAGTTGTTCTTGTTGAGAAGAATAGGGAAGAAGATATCTACTGAATCTTACCAAAGTTGAAAGTCTCTACTGTTGCCTTTTCACAACAGAGGTAACAGAAAAATCTGCACAACCAGAGCTCAGACACCAAGGCAAATATCTATCATTTGAGATAGAAGATAATATGGGAAATCTATCATTTGGGAAAAAAAAAAAGGCACAAATCCCCAAAAATATTTTATTCTATAGAAATGAAATAAACCATCAAGAAGATAAGATATATGTCATGTTATGTGTCTATGAACATAGTTTCAAAATTAAAAAAGCATATACCTTTATAAAACATGCTATTATCAAATTCAAAGTCAACATAAGAGGTATATATTCATCTCTTTAAAATATTTTCAAGTACAGAAAACCTATTAATTTGTAGGACTTCAATAACCATTAACATTTAATTTTAAAAGAAATACACAATGCTTTACCTAACAAAGAATAAATATGTTATTTATATCTTTAGTTCTATAATATTTATGAAACAGGACACATTCTGGGCAAAAAGCAGTAAATTATTATTAAAATTTTGCATTCAGAATGTTTTTAAGGAGATATCACCTGAGTTAAGCCTTGAGATGATTATAGCCTTAGCTTCCACCTGAACCTGAAACACTCATCTAAGCCACACATAACTTCCTGACTCACAGAAATTGTGAGGTAAAATGTGTTTTGTCTCAGCTTTTGAATTTTAGGATCATTGTTATGCCACAATAGTCAACTAATTCAATTGCTTATATCCTAATTAAAAGAAGTGTTAACATGAGAGATTATGCGCTCCTAGAAACAAACTGAGGGCTTGGTGGGGGTGTGGTGAGGGGGATAGTTTATCCCGGTGATGGGTATTAAGGAGGGCTGTATTGCATGGAGCACTGGGTGTTATATGCAAACAATGAATCTTGGAACACTACATCAAAAATGGTGACTAATGTAACAATAATAATAATAGAAAATCTCAAAAAGAAAAAAAAGAAAAAAGTGTTAAATATTGGTTGTGGATAATAAAAATAGATTTTTTTTTTCTAATCCAAGTTTACAGATCTCTGAATAACATGAACACATCCTTTTGGCTCCCAGTTAAGAATTCCCATTTTAGGTCTACTCACTTGGAATGAAATAATTTCACCTGTTTAAACTATTTAAACGTGCCTAATATAACTATCTTTAAGTACTTTAACTTTTAGAAAATAAATTAAGCAATTCACACAATGTCAGAAGGTAACTAAGATGGATTTGATGATGTTGCATCCTAACTTACCATTTTCTTCATTAGGTGAATATCTTTTTAACAGAACTTTTTTTTAACGAAAAATACTTTCTCTTGTTATAGTAAATGTCACTTGAGTAGGTGACCAACCATGATCAGAATTTTTCAGAAGATGCATATATAAGTTAAGGGTATGATAATGACAAAAGTTTCTTTGAAGTCATAGGTGTTGTGATTCGTTACAGAGAGAACTAATAGTTACCAGCTTAAAGATAAAACTCAGGCAAAGACAAAGAACCTAGGTAACAGATATATTTCAGAAAAAATAAATGTGATTAAAAATTTGATCAGTTTTGGGGTACCTGGGTGGATTAGTCATTAAGCATCTGGATTCAGCACAGGTCATGATCATAGGGCCCTAAGATCAAGCCCTTCCTGCTCAGCACAAAGCCTGCTTTTCCCTCCTCACCCCTCTCTCGCTGTCTCTCTCTATGTCAAATAAATAAATAAAATTTTAAAATGAATTTTTGATTAGTTTTTAAAATAGTTTAGTTAACTCCAAATTTGGTAGCTTCCTATGCTGAAGCAAAATGAGAGGAGATCATGATATTAATTCCTGTTCCTCTCATGATAATAATGAAAGCAAATTTATTGGAAAAGGCCACAAATATTGAAATCAATAAAAAAATTAAATGATTTAGGTTAATGATGAACATATCTTGAAGTCCTCTTTATAGGAAGTTAAAAATTAATTTGAATTCAATGAAAAGAAATAAAATAATTTGGTAAATCATAATAAAAATATCTTAATTCTTTACTATTTTCAAGGACTAGTTAACTTGATATAAAAAAGAAAAACATATAAATTATATACAATTTACACAAAGATTAGTACTTAACTTTCTATCTCCACTCATACCAATCCTTTGGTATGCCAAGTAAAATATAAAGTTGATTCAATTTATTCATTTAATATAGCCAAAACCTGTCCTAGACACTGATAATTACATGAGAAGATTGCCATTAAGAAAGTCTTACACTTTTTTCAATAATATATTCCCTTTAAGAAATTCCTGAGTGGGGGTACCTGGGTGGCTAAGATGGTTAAGCACCTGTCTTTGGCTCAGGTCATGATCTTCAGGTCTTGGGATCAGGCCCCATGTCGGGCTCCCAACTCAGTGGGGAATCTGCTTCTCCCTCTTCTTCTGCCCTCTCCCCCTGCTTGTCCTCTCTCTCCCCGTATCTGTCTCTGTATCTCTCTCAAATGAATAAATTAAAAAATATTAAAAAAAAAAAGAAAGAAATTCCTGAGTGTCTCAGCAGAAATTCCTGTAAGAGAGGAGTCAAGATGGCGGAGAAGTAGCAGGCTGAGATGACAACAGGTAGCAGGAGATCAGCTAGATAGCTTATCAAAACATCTGAACACCTACGAATCCAGCAGGAGATCAAGAGAAGAAGAGCAACAATTCTAGAAACAGGACAAACAAAAACAGAAAATCAACCACTTTCTGAAAGGTAGGACCAACAGTGAATCCAAAGCGACAGGAAGATAGACTGCAGTAGGAGGGGCAGGCTCCTGGCAAGCGGCGGAGCAACAGAGCACAAAATCAGGACTTTTAAAAGTCTTCTCCACTGAGGGACACTGCTCCAAAGGCTAAACTGGGGTGAAGCCCACGTGGAGACAGCATGGCCCCAGGTCCTGTGGGGTCACAGAAGGACTGGGGTGTCTGAGTGTCGCAGAGCTCACAGGTATTAGAGCGGGGAAGCTGGCCACAGAGACAGAGCCGAGGAATGAGCTCCCAACTTAGGGTTACCTTGAACCGTAATCCATGGCACAGGCCACAGATCTGTGAGTGGAGTCCCCACAAGATCAAGGGAGACCCCCCCAGAAGAGCTCAGGGATCTGCATGGTTCGGAGTCTCCAGGTGGAGCTGTGTGCCAGAGACAGAGATGCCTGATCATTGGCAGGGTGAGCATGGAGTGCGGCTGGAGGCCAGGGAGACTGGAGTGATTGAGCACTTTTCTCTGAGGGCACACTGAGGAGTGGGGCCCCAAGCTCTTGGCTCCTCTGGCCGGAGATTGGGAGGCCACCATTTTAATTCCCGTCCTCTGGAGCTCTTATGGAAAGCATTCAGGGAACCAAAGCTCCCAAGAGCGAACCAGAGCAGATTAGTTAACCTGATCCCTAGTAAGGGCGGTGCAATTCTGCGTCGGGCAAAGACACTTGAGAATCAGTACAACAGGCCCCTCCCCCAGAAGATCAACAAGAAATCCAGCCAAGACCAAGTTCACTTACCAAGGAGATCGGTGGAATTCCAGAGGAGGAGAAAGCAAAGCATGGAATTCATGGCTTCCTCCCCATGATTCTTTAGTCTTGCAAACTTAATTATTATTTTTATTTTTTTTCTCCTACTAATTTTAAAACTTACCCTTTCCTCCTTTAATGTTTTTTAATTAGTTTATTTTAACAATAGCTTTCATAAAAAAGAAAAATCTTTTTTGAACCATCATTATTATAGTCATATTTTATCCTTCATTATATATAACTTTATTTTTTGTATACACATAGTGTTTTTTCTTCTAAAAATTTTGGGATACAACTTCTTCTAATAGATCAGAATACACCCTAAATCTAGCACTAGGCTTGTTCTAGTCTCCAGCCTGAGCAAATTCTCTCCACTTCCTTTTTTTTTTTTTTATTCTCCCAACCAACTTACCTTATCAACTCCATTTTTTAGAAATAAAAAAAAAAGGGGGGTCGCCTGGGTTGCTCAGGTGGATAAAGCTTCTGCCTTCAGCTCAGTTCATGATCCTGGGGTCCTGGGATCGAACCCCGCATCGGGCTCTCTGCTCAGTGGGGAGCCTGCTTTCCTCTCACTCTCTGCCTGCCTATCTGCCTACTTGTGATCTCTCTGTCAAATAAATAAATAAAATCTTAAAAATAAATCATCTTTATAGTCATATTCCATCCCTTCATTGTGTTTACCATTATATATGTTTTTCATTCTTTAAAATTTTGGGAGGTAGTTTCTTCTATGAGACCAAAATACTCCCCAAAATTAAGTGGGTGACCATGTTTCTAGTCACCAGTCTAATATATATATATATATATATATACACACACACATATATACATACATATATATATATTTTCTTTTTTATATTTTTCTTTATTTGTTTTCTTTTTTTTTTTTTTGAACTTCTTTTTACCCTCTTTCTCCCCCCCTCCACGATTTGGGGTCTCTTCTGATTTGGTTAAAGCAAATTTCCTGGGGTCTTTGCCACCCTTTTAGTATTTTATTTGCCCCTTCATATATTCTTATCTGGACAAAATGACAAGGTGGAAAAACCCACCACAAAAAAACAAAACAAAACAAACAAACAAACAAAAAAAAAACAAGAGGCAGTACCGAAGGCTAGGGAACTAATCAATACAGACATTGGTAATATGTCAGATCTAGAGTTCAGAATGACGATTCTCAAGGTTCTAGCTGGGCTCAAAAACGGCATGGAAGATATTAGAGAAACCCTGTATAGAGAAATAAAAGTCCTTTCTGGAGAAATAAAAGAACTAAAATCTAACCAATTTGAAAATAAAAAAAGCTATTAATGAGGTGTAATAAAAAATGGAGGCTTTACTGCTAGGATAAATGAGGCAGAAGAAAGAATTAGTGATATAGAAGACCAAATGACAGAGAATAAAGAAGCTGAGCAAAAGAGAGACAAACAAATACTGGACCACAAGGGGGGAATTTGAGAGATAAGTGATACCATAAGATGAAACAACATTAGAATAATTGGGATTCCAGAAGAAGAGGAAACAGAGAGGGGAGCAGAAGGTATATTGGAGTGAATTATTGTAGAAAATTTGCCTAATATGGCAAGGGGAACAAGCATCAAAATCCAGGAGGTGCAGAGAACCCCCCCTCAAAATCAATAAGAATAGGTCCACACCCCGTCATCTAATAGTACAATTTATAAGATTAGCGACAAAGAGAAAATCCTGAAAGCCGCCTGGGACAAGAAGTCTGTAACATACAATGGTAAAAATATTAGATTGGCAGCAGACTTATCCACAGAGACCTGGCAGGCCAGAAAGAGCTGGCATGATATATTCAGAGCACTAAACCAGAAAAACATGCAGCCAAGAATACTATATCCAGCTAGGCTATCATTGAAAATAGAAGGAGAGATTAAAAGCTTCCAGGACAAACAAAAACAAAAAGAATTTGTAAACACCAAATGAGCTCTACAGGAAATATTGAAAGGGGTCCTTTAAGCAAAGAGAGAGCCTACAAGTAGCACACCAGAAAGGAACAGAGACACTATACAGGAACAGTCACCTTACAGGCAATACGATGGCACTAAATTCATATCTCTTGATAGTTACCCTGAATGTTAATGGGCTAAATGCCCCAATCAAAAGACACAGGGTATCAGAATGGATAAAACAAACAAACAAACAAAAATCAATATGCTCCCTACAAGAAACTCATTTTACACCAAAGACACCTCCTAGATTTAAAGTGAGGGGGTGGAAAACAATTTACTATGCTAATGGACATCAAAAGAAAGTTGGGGTGGCAGCACTCATATCAGATCAATTAGATTTTAAGCCAAAGACTATAATAGGAGATGAGGAAGGACGCTATATCATACTCAAAGGGTCTGTCCAACAAGAAGCTCTAACAATTTTAAATATCTATGCCCCTAACATGGGAGCAGCCAACTATATAAACCAATTAATAACAAAATCAAAGAAACACATTGACAAAAATATAATAATAGTAGGGGACTTTAACACTCCCCTCACGGAAATGGACAGATCATCCAAGAAAAAGATCAACAAGGAAATAAAGGCCTTAAATGACACACTGGACCATATGGACATTGTAGATATATTCAGAACATTCCATCCCAAAGCAACAGAATACACATTCTTCTCTAGTGCACATGGAACATTCTCCAGAATAGATCCCATCCTGGGTCACAAATCAGGTCTCAACCAGTATCAAAAGACTTGGATCATTCCCTGCATATTTTCAGATAACAATGCTCTGAAACTAGAACTTAATCACAAGAGGAAATTTGGAAAGAAACCAAATACATGGAGACTAAACAGCATCCTTCTAAAGAATGAATGGGACAACCAGGAAATTAAAGAAGAATTGAAAAAAATCATGGAAAGAAATGATAATAGAAACACAATGGTTCAAAATCTGTGGGACACAGCAAAGGCAGTTCTGAGAGGAAAATATATAGTGATACAAGCATTTCTCAAGAAACAAGAAAGTTCTCAAATACACAACCTAACCCTACACCTAAAAGAGCTGGAGAAAGAACAACAAAGAAAGCCTAAACACAGCAGGAGAAGAGAAATAATAAAGATCAGAACAGAAATCAATGAAATAGAAACCAAAAAAAAGAACAAAAACAAAAAACAAACAAACAAAAAAAAACAATAGAACAAAGCAATGAAAGTAGGAACTGGTTCTTTGAAACAATTAATAAGATTGAAAACCCTGGCCAAACTTATCAAAAAGAAAAGAGAAAGGACCCACATAAATAAAATTGTGAATGAAAGAGGAGAGATCACAACCAACATCAAAGAAATACAAACAATTATAAGAACATATTATGAGACAATCTACACCAACAAATTTGATAATCTGGAAGAAATGGATGCATTCCTAGAGACATATAAACTACCACAACTGAACCAGGAAGAAATAGAAAATCTGAACAGACACATAACCAGTAAGGAGATTGAAACAGTCATCAAAAATCTCCAAACAAACAAGAACCCAGGGCCAGACTGCTTCTCAGGGGAATTCTACCAAGCATTTAAAGAAGAATTAATACCTATTCTCCTGAAGCTGTTCCAAAAAATAGAAATGGAAGGAAAATTTCAAACTCATTTTTGAGTTGGAAAGGAAAATTTCCAACTCTTTTTATGAGGCCAGTATCACCTTGATCCCAAAACCAGACAAGGATCCCATCAAAAAAGAGAACTACAGACCAATATCCTTGATGAACACAGATGCAAAAATTCTCACCAAAATACTAGCCAATAGAATCCAACAGTACATTAAAAGGATTATTCACCATGACCTAGTGGGATTTGTTCCAGGGCTGCAAGGTTGGTTCAACATCCACAAATCAATCAATAAAAGAAAGAACAAGAACCATATGATACTCTCAATAGATGCTGAAAAGCATTTGACAAAGTACAGCATCCCTTCCTGATCAAAACTCTTCAAAGGGTAGGGATAGAGGGCACATACCTCAATATTATCAAAGCCATCTATGAAAAATCCACCAAAAATATCATTCTCAATGGAGAAAAACTTAGAGCTTTTCCAGTAAGGTAAGGAACACGGCAGGTTTGTCCATTATCACCACTGCTATTCAACATAGTACTAGAAATCCTAGTCTCAGCAATGAGACAACAAAAAGAAATTAAAGGCATCCAAATTGGCAAAGAAGAAGTCAAACTCTCCCTCTTTTCAAATGATATGATACTTTAAGTGGAAAACCCAAAAGACTCCACTCAAAATCTATGAGAACTTACACAGAAATTCAGTAAAGTGTCAACATATAAAATCAATGCCCAGAAATCATTGCACTTCTATACAGCAACAACAAGACAGAAGAAAGAGAAATTAAGGAGTCAATCCTATTTACAATTGCTCCCAAAACCATAAGATACCTGGGAATAAACCTAACCAAAGAGGAAACAAATCTATACTCAGAAAACTATAAAGTACTCATGAAAGAAATTGAGGAAGACACAAAGAAATGGGAAAATGTTCCATGATCATGGATTAGAAGGACAAATATTGTGAAAATGTCTATGTTCCCTAAAGCAATCTACACATTTAATGCAATCCCTATCAAAATTGCATCCATTTTTTTCAAAGAAATGGAACAAATAATCTTAAAATTTATATGGAACCAGAAAAGACCTCGAATAGCCAAAGGAATGTTGAAAAAGAAAGCCAAAATAGGTGGCATCAGAATTCCAGACTTCAAGCTCTATTACAAAGCTGTCATCATCAAGACAATATGGTACTGGCACAAAAACAGACACATAGATCAATGGAACAGAATAGAGAGCCCAGAAATAGGCCCTCAACTCTATGGTCAACTAATCTTCGACAAACCAGGAAAGAATGTCCAATGGAAAAAAGACAGCCTCTTCAACAAATGGTGTTGGGAAGATTGGACAGCCACATGCAGAAAAATGAAACTGGGCCATTTTCTTACACCACACATGAAAATAGACTCAAAATGGATGAAGGACCTCAATGTGAGAAAGGAATCTATCAAAATCCTTGAGGAGAGCACAGGCAGTAACCTCTTCAATCTCAGCCACAGCAACTTCTTCCTAGGACCATTGCTAAAAACAAGGGAAGCAAGGACAAAAATGAACTATTGGAATTTCTTCAAGATCAAAAGCTTCTGCACAGCAAAGGAAACAGTAAATAAAACCAAAAGACAATTGAAAGAATGGGAGAATATATTTGCAAATGACATATCAGATAAAAGGCTATCTCTATAAAGAACTTATCAAACTCAACACCCAAAGAACAAATAATCCAATAAAGAAATGGGCAGAGGACATGAACAGACATTTCTGCAAAGAAGACATCCAGATGGCCAACAGATACATGAAAAAATGCTCCACATCACTCAGCATCAGGGAAATACAAATCAAAACCACAATGAGATACCACCTCACACCAGTCAGAATGGCTAAAATTTACAAGTCAAGAAATTACAGATGGTGGTGAGGATGCGGAGAGAGGGGAACACTCCTGCACTGTTGGTGGGAATGCAAGCTTGTGCAACCACTGTGGAAAAGAGTGTGGAGGTTCCTCAAAAAACTGAAATTAGAGCTACCCTATGACCCAGCAATTGCACTACTGGGTATATATCCTAAAGATACAAACATGGTGCTCCGAAGGGGCACGTGCACCCGAATGTTTATAGCAGCAATGTCCACAATAGCCAAACTATGGAAAGAACCTAGATGTCCATCAACAGACGAATGGATAAAGAAGATGTGGTATATATACACAATGGAATACTATGCAGCCATCAAAAGAAATGAAATCTTGCCATTTGGGACGACGTGGATGGAACTAGAGGGTATTATGCTTAGCAAAATAAGCCAATTGGAGAAAGACAATTATCATATGATCTCTCTAATATGAGAAAGTGGAGATGCAACGTGGGGGGTTTGGGGTTTAGGAAAAGAATAAATGAAACAAGAAGCAATCGGGAGGGAGACAAACCATAAGAAACTCTTAATGTCACAAAACAAACTGAGGGTGGCCGGGGGAAGGGGGGGTCAGGAGAGGGTGGTGGGTTTATGGACATTGGGGAAGGTATGTTGTATGGTAACTACTGTGAAGTGTGTAAACGTGGCAATTCACAGACCTGTACCCCTGGGACTATTAATACATTATATGTTTATAAAAAAATTAAAAAAATTAAAAAAAGGAGATTCCTGTAACTATGATAAATATGATATACACTAAACCAGGAGAGAGAAATCTATTATTTGCTCTTGTTGAATAATTGCATGAACACAGAGGGGGAAATTTTGTTTTATTTATTTATTTATTTATTTATTAAAGTGACTTCCATGCCCAGCATAGGGACTGATCCCACAACCTCTAAATCAAGACCTGGATGCTTAACAAACTGATCCATCCTGGCACCCCCTTACTTTTCTTTCAAAACATATTGTAGAAAATCATCCTTATAAGAAACCTATTTTTGTGTGTGGCCTATACCATCTTTTCTGTAATTGATAGTCCATTTAAGATTCAGTAATATAATTTGTTAGGCACAAAAGTTAAAATATGTGTTAGAGGTAGTTCATTGTCATTATCAAAGTAAATTCTTGCGTCATACAAAATGTAATAGTAAAAACTGAACCATTGTGAAATATAAGATTTTTAGACATGAGGATTTTTTTCCAAAATATCTCTATTTCTAATCTAAAATTTGATCATTTTAAAAAATATTATTGAATCATTGGAACTTTTCTAAATAAAGATAGAGGGGAACCTGGGTGGCTCAGTAGGTTAAAGCCTCTGCCTTCAGCTTGGGTCATGATCTCAGGGTCCTGGGATCGAGCCCCTCATTGGGCACTCTGCTAAGCAGGGAGCCTGCTTCCCTCTCTCTCTCTGCCTGCCTCTCTGCCTACTTATGATCTCTGTCTGTCAAATAAATAAATAAATAAATCTTAAATAAATAAATAAATATAGAAGTAAAGCTTATAGATGGTTTTAGGAAGCAAATAAGGAATGCAATATTAAGAGTCACAAAATATTTATGTTTTGTGTTATATATAGGACATTTTTCTTAAAGGTTTTATTTATTTATTTGACAGAGAGAGATGACAAGTGGGCAGAGAGGCAGGCAGAGAGAGAAGGGGAAGCAGGCTCCCCGCTGAGCAGAGAGCAGAGAGCCGGATGTGGGGCTCAATCCCAGGACCCTGAGATGGTGACCTGAGCTGAAGGCAGAGGCTTAACCCACTGAGCCACCCAGGTGACCCTATATAGACCATTTTAAATAATTTGTTGTTGTTGTTGTTAATAATAGGCAAAAACAAATAAGCAAAAACTTCATGTTCTGTTTATTCTGACCATTTTCCTGACATTATGCTAAATTTGAACTGTTATTATTTAATGTATATAAAATCTTCATTGTCTCTAAATTATATGAACTGATACAAATATATGGACTATAGACTATACATAGGCTGTTTCTGTTATACAGTTGCTTTATTTCAGAATTGAAAGAGTTACATTGCATGTACAATGTTTTGTATAAAATGTCAACCTAGTAGCAATTATGATTTTTCTTACTTTGACATCAGAAACAAATATTCAATTACAATAGAAAAATAAATGCAGTGATCTTATAATTCAAAGTATGTAACACATTTGACAATTTCAACTATTTTAAAAATAAGTACACATATACTCAAATATGTTTACATTGTCATTATCTATTTTTCATTTCAAAGTATTTACATTTACTCACACATGACACATACACAAGGTCCAACATACATATATATATACACACACACACATATATATATATATATATATTTAAAATATTTTATGTATTTATTTGACAGACAGAGATCACAAGTAGACAGAGAGGCAGACAGAGAGAGAGAGGGAGGAAGCAGGTTCCCCTCTGAGCAGGGACCCTGAGACTGGGCTTGATCAGAGGACCCTGAGATCGTGACCTGAGCTGAAGGCAGAGGCTTTAACCAACTGAGCCACCCAGGTGCCCCGGTCCAACATATACTTAAATTAATGATACCCTAAACATTGTTAAAACATTCACATAGTCTTTCTTGGAAAAGAATATTTGGGATATTTCAAAGAAACCTGCTCTCAATTGAGAAGAGTGAAAAAGAATAAAATATAAAAAAAATTAGCAAGTGATTAGATTACTGCACACACAAAAAAACATGTTATTATACAATTAAACACTTGATAATTTAAAACTGTGTGTTTTTTTTTTTTTTAAGATTTTATTTTTTAAAGTAATCTCTACACCCAATCTGGGGCTTGAACTGACAACCCCAAGATGAGATCAAGAATTGCATACTCTGGGGAGGAGTCAAGATGGTGGAGAAGTAGCAGGCTGAGACTACTTCAGGTAGCAGGAGATCAGCTAGGTAGCTTATCCAAAGATTGCAAACACCTACAAATCCAACAGGAGATCAAAGAGAAGAAGAACAGCAATTCTAGAAACAGAAAATCAACCACTTTCTGAAAGGTAGGACTGGCGGAGAAGTGAATCCAAAGTGACAGGAAGATAGACCACGGGGGGAGGGGCCGGCTCCCGTCAAGCGGCGGAGCAACGGAGCACAAAATCAGGACTTTTAAAAGTCTGATCCGCTGAGGGACATCATTCCAGAGGCTTAACCGGGGTGAAGCCCACGCGGGGTCAGCGTGGCCTCAGGTCCCGCAGGGTCACAGAAGGATTG
>NW_019154087.1:629287-638803 GCF_002288905.1 Enhydra lutris kenyoni
CGCAGAAGACATGAACAGACATTTCTGCAAAGAAGACATCCAGATGGCCAACAGACACATGAAAAAGTGCTCCACATCACTCGGCATCAGGGAAATACAAATCAAAACCACAATGAGATACCACCTCACACCAGTCAGAATGGCTAAAATTAACAAGTCAGGAAATGACAGATGCTGGCAAGGATGCAGAGAAAGGGAAACCCTCCTACATTGTTGGTAGGAATGCAAGCTGGTGAAACCACTCTGGAAAACAGCATGGAGGTTCCTCAAAAAGTTGAAAATAGAACTACCCTATGACCCAGCAATTGCAGTGTTGAGTGTTTACCCTAAAGATACAAACGTAGTGATCCGAAGGGGCACGTGTACCCGAATGTTTATAGCAGCAATGTCTACAGTAGCCAACTATGGAAAGAACCTAGATGTCCATCAACAGATGAATGGATAAAGAAGATGTGGTATATATACACAATGGAATACTATGCAGCCATCAAAAGAAATAAAATCTTGCCATTTGCGATGACATGGATGGAACTAGAAGGTATGCTTAGTTAAATAAGTCGCTTGGAGAAAGACAACTATCATATGATCTCCCTGTTATGAGGGAGAGGAGATGCAACATGGGGGGTTAAGGGGGTAGGAGAAGAGTAAATGAAACAAGATGGGATTGGGAGGGAGACAAACCATAAGTGACTCTTAATCTCACAAAACAAACTGAGGGTTAATGGGGGGAGGGGAGTTGGGGGGGTGGGATTATGGACATTAGGGAGGGTGTGTGCTATGGTGAGTGCTGTGAAGTGTGTAAACCTGGCGATTCACAGACCTGTACCCCTGGGGATAAAAATATATTATATGTTTATAAAAAATAAAATTATTAAAAAAAAAAAAATTGCATACTCTACCAATTGAGCCAGCCAGGCAACTGTAGAACTCTGATTTTAGGTATCATCTTCTGAGAAAAATCTTATGTGTTAAGCAGTGACAACAATTCTTTTTCAGGAAAACCCAAACTGTTTTTGATATTGAAACCAGAGAGAGGAAAATTCTTCCTGTGTGTCTTTATAAAAGAAAAATTGTATATTGCAGTGACTTATGTGTTTAACCAAATTTATGGTAAATAATCTTCAGGGGGAATTTCTTACAATACTTCTCAATTTGAACCAATAGCATAGTGCCAAAGTATGGTTCAGTCTAAAAAATCCTACATAACATAAGTTTATACTGACCATGGAGTTTGTTGACGGATTTGCTTAGGTCAGAGGTAAATTAAGTATACCGAGAGCAATGACTGGATTAAATATTTTTACATTAAATTTCTATAGTTTTCCAACTGAAATTTTATAAATGGTCATCAAGAAATTTCTGTTACACACCTAGTATGTGCCTAGAAATCATTCCCTGGTAGGTAGTGAACATGAAACACAAGTCCCTGCTTTCAAGAGGCACATAATAAAATGAAAGTGTGAATGGAGGGCACTTGGGTGGTTCAGTTATAGGTTCAACTCTTAATATTGACTCAGGTCATGATCTCAGGATCATGAGAAGACCTGCATGGAGCTCTTCACTTGGTGTGGAGCCTGCTTAAGATTCTCTCCCTCTTGCTCTGCCTCTCCCTGCCCACTCATGCTCTCTCTTAAATTTAATTAATTGATTAAAAAATGAAAGTGTGAATGGAACAATTAAGCAAACAGATGGATCAACAAAAAAAAGTAACAGGCAATGACCAATGCCAGACAGAGAATTAAAATAGGGAAATATGATTCATAGTTACCTGGTGGTTGGTTTTTATTCAGTAATTACAGTGGGTCTCTCTGAGTTGAGACCTATATGAACTAGAAATCTGAGTAATAAAAAAAAGTTCTAGAAATATAGCAACAGAGAAAGAAGAATCCAGAGAGCAGAACATTTACTTGCCTCAGTGAGCAATAAATTTGACATATCATGAATCAGAGAGTTTGGAGTAAAAGGCAAGAGGGAGAATAGCACAAGAAAATCACAGACATGTGGTTTGTGATCAGATCCTTAGGACTTTGTCTACTAGGTTAAGGAATTTGTATTTTATTTTCTGCCTTTAAATAATTTTAACCAGGAAAGGAAGCTAGTCTAAGACTAATCACCATCTATAAAAGTAATTTCATAGTAAACTTTTAAATTTCAAATAAATAACTTCTAAAACTATTGCAGCATAAATGTACTTATTTAGTGTATCAGGAGCTCACATGCAAGGTAATAATCAGTGTTCTTAAGATATTCTTTCATGTTTTATATCTTTATTTAACAAATATTTTTCAACTTATACATTCTTCTGTGATCAGGACAGTATGAAAGTTACAGCAAACACTGTCCCCTGCCTGATAGTATTTCCAGTTTAGTAAGGATGATAAAAAGAGACATAAGTGTAGCCTGTCAGAAGGTTGAAAAATATACTATGTAATTCAGAGAAAAATATGCTATTTTTTTGGTAGGGAATCCATAAAAGAAATATAAATCTCAATATATATTTGAGTAGGCATAAATCTTATCTTGCATTCATAACATAAGTTGATTAACACTTCCCTGAACTAGATATCTGAAAAAAAAAGTAGGAAAAATAGAAAAAAAAAAAAAGAAAAGAACTAAATTGAAAGGTATACAATTGATGGAAAAAATATATGATGTGAAATGAAATGATAAACTGAAAAATAAAATCAAAGAGATTACAAAAGGACTCAAAAGAAAGTGATATATGAGTCAGGCAAAGGAGATCCATTGTGCATACAGTAGAAGTAGCTGTCAAGCAAAACTAAAATCATATTACAGAAAATATTTAAAATTATACTTTACAATATATTTCTTTAATAAATTTTAATATACATGTTGAAGGAGCACATCATGTGTCAGTTGCAGAAAAAAGAGATAAGGAAAGTCTGAGTTAAAAGGAGATAAGTGATCTAATTAACAAATATAATGTGTAGATTTTGGATCTTAATGATGAGAAAAAAATAAACCCTAAAAAGGTAACTTTTAATAGAGTGAGAGAAATTTGTCTATAAACTAGGTATAAGAAAAAACATATTTTTATTCCTATTTTTATTAAGTAAGGTAGTATCAGTGTAGCTTTTTAGGAAATCCATGGCATCTTTTAGATATATACTAGATTGCGTAGGTATTTAATGACATGATGTCTGAGATTATACTAAAAATTTAGCTAAAAAAATAAGAAAATATGATAAATGATATATGGTAAATATCTTTTTTTTTATATGGTAAATATCTTGAAATATCTTTCAGCTTAGCTTCTACTCAGCACATACTATGAGAATCTACTGGATAACAGGAAAAGAACTACCAAAGGCAAGAGACACGTATTCACAAAAGGTTGAGAATAGTGCCTGTTCCCACTTGCCTGACTGGAAAGTCTCATTCTTCACTGGGCATAGAGTAGAGTGTAAGAAGGATCCTGCTTCAATAATGGGAAGTCATTAAGTCCTAGAAAAGTTAAAGAAAATATTTTAGGCAGAAGGAACAGAACATCAGATGTAAATCTGGATCTATACAAAACAGGAACTTTGAGAATAGTGACTACATGGATAAATAAACACAATTTTTAAAAATTTAAATTTTATAAAATTAAACGAACATTTAAACAGAAATAGTAACAGTATAGTGAGTGATTTTGTAGCATATCTCTCTTCTCTGGGCTATTTGTGCCCCATTCCATATGTACCATTTTCATTTTATGACAATTCATCTCAGGGACCAATTGACATTATGATTTAATAGATCTGACAATACTTAGCTCACTCTAGGATGTCTGGCTGCAAGATTACACAACGTCCCATCTCCATCTCTGCCTGAGCTCAGAAGCACATAAGGAGCTGTTTTCCAGTGGTGTACAATTAACTGTTGCAGGTAGCAGAAACTTGCCTCAGAATGTTGCTGGCATCCCTCTTAATAAGAATAGCCATAAGATTCATGTGATTTCTGCTATTTTGTTTTCTGCAATCTAGGCATAAGAAAATCTTCCTGCTCTAGAGCAAAATGAAAGCTACCAGTTTCTTTGTTATTTAGTAACTAGGTTAAGTGTAGAATATACCATCTTCAGCCCTCAAAGAGATGTTTTTTGGTGGTTGTCTCTAATGATGGGAAGTGTACAATGCACTAATTTGTACTTTGCAAAGATTGCTCCACCATTTCCATATTTAATAGTCCATCCCTCCAAAATCTTCACTGATGTGGTAGATGCCTATAACTTTTTGTTGTTGTTGTTGTTGTTGTTGTTGTTGTTTTTATCTCTTCACTGTATAGCATGTGTCTTACCAAAATGTCCAATTGTTTTGATGCTTTTTAAAATCCAATACATTAACATGTTGGAGTCATCATGGTGGATTAAATAATATATAATGGCATTGTGCTTAAAATCCAATTGTTTTATGTCATATGTTATGATAGGGGATGGGGGAATTAAATAAAAGACTTATGGAAAACTATAAATATATATTGTTATCCAATTCCTATAAATAGGAAAAATTTTTTGGTTTTCATTTTTGATGGAGATGGAAGACAAAACGTTTTCCAGTTGAAAGGACACATGATATAATGAGTTAGTATTAATTTTTTAAAAATATTTTATTTATTTAATCGACAGAGAGAGAGAGACAGTAAGAGAGGGAACACAAGCAGGGGGGAGCGAGAAAGGGGGAAGCAGGCTTCCTACTGAGCAGGAAGCCCAATGTGGGGCTCGATCCCAGGACCCTGGGATCATGACCTGAGCTGAAGGCAGATGTTTACCAACTGAGCCACTCAGGCTCCCCAAGTTAGTATTAATCTTAATCTAACAAAGATAACACATTTGGCAACAATTACAAATATAACTACTACTTGATTGAATTTCTAGTAGTCTATTATCTTTTTTTTTAATTTTTTTAATGTCATCCTTTAAAATCAATTTTCTTTCTTTCCTCCCTTTTTAAAGGAGCAGAATGATAAAATACATGGGAATAGGATGAGGTCTCTTTCTTGAATTCTTTAAGGTTTTAGGAATGTTAGTGAACTCTACCACCGTTTCCAGAATATGATATTCTAGATACCCTCTTGGCCACAGTGGGACAATTTCAGGGTCTTTTCTTTGGCTTTCCATTATAATAGGGTTTAATCCCACAATCTAAGGATAAATGTAGCTTCTGCCAACTACTCATTATGTTGTATTATATATTTTGGTAATGATTTTATGATATTGGATGCAGTGGAAAAATCTGCCAGCCATATTTGAGTTAGTAATCCATTTCTTCACATTGTATAGACTCCTAAAAGCAGAGTCATCAGGATGCTTTTGACTTCAGGTATTATTGTGAATTCAGATTCTGTATATAGAGGTCTTCAACATGTTGAGGGTTTTTATTTTGTCATTTTAAATGAGTAACAATGTTGATACCTAAAAGAAAAAGTGTGGTGAGTCGTTATTGTATATAATTGCCTTAGAAGTCCAGGATTTTTACTTATGGAGACCCATCTTCTCCTTGAGATGATGGAATCCACATCTGAAAACTGTCTCAGGTACTGTAATGAATAAAGAAGTACTTTGATGGGCTTATCAATAGACTATATGCAGTTGAGGAAGGAATCTCTGAGCTTGAGGACACCCTAACAGAATCTGCCAAAACATAAAGAAAACAAAGATAAGAAAAAGAATAAAATATTTAAGGACTGAATGATAACTATAAAAGATATAACATACATGGAATATTATTTATGTTAGCACCCGAAAAATGAAAGAGGGACAGCCATAACAAAATATGTATAAGATCTATAAGAAAGAAACTATAAAAACTCTGATGAGTGGAAACAAAGAAGAACTGAATAAATGTGGAGATACTCCATATTCAAATATAGGAAGACTCAATATTGTTAAGACATCAGTTCTTCCCATTTTGATCTATACATTCAACATAATCCTAATCAAAATTCCAACAAGTTATTTTGTGGGTATCAGCAAACTGATTCTAAAGTCTAAATACAGAGGCAAAAAACTGAGAAGAGCCAATACAATATTGAAGGAAAAGAACAAAGTTGGAGGATTAACACTGTCTGATTTTAAAATTTATTATAAATCTACAGTAATTGAGACAATGTGGTGTTGATGAAGGAATAGATGTGCACGTTAATGGACCAGAACAGAGAGCCCAGAAATAACCCCATGCATACATGATCAATTTATTTATGACAAAAGAACCAAGAATATACAATGGGGGAAAGGAGAGTCTCTTCAATAAATGGTGTTGGGGAAACTGGGTTGTCATAATGCAAGAGATAAAATTGTATCACTATCTTATTCATTCTCAAAAATCAAC
The DNA here is from genome assembly GCF_002288905.1 of Enhydra lutris kenyoni. Lineage (NCBI taxonomy): Eukaryota > Metazoa > Chordata > Mammalia > Carnivora > Mustelidae > Enhydra > Enhydra lutris. The sequence continues at coordinate 635,614 of NW_019154087.1, forward strand.
TCAAAAGGAATTAAAGACTTGAACATAAAACCTGAAATGATAAAATTCCTGGAAGAAAACAAAAGGAGTAACTTCATTGATATTAGTCTTGGCAATGATTTTTTGGATTTAGCTCCAAAAACAAAGGCAACAAAAGCAAAAGTAAATAAGCAGATTACATCAAACAAAACAAAACAAACAAACAAACAAAAAAACCATGAAAACACACACACACACACACAAAATCATCTGATCAGTAAAGGAAACCATCAACAAAATGTAAAGGCCACCTATGAAATGGCAGAAAATATTTGCAAACCACATATCTGATAAGTGGTTAATATCCAAAATATATAAAAGAAACTCATATAACTCAATAAAAATAAATACCTAATTAAAAAAAAAAAAACAGAGGATTTGAAAATACATTTTTTTTCCAGAGAGGACTTTAAAAGGCCAAAATGTATGTGAAATAGATTATCTTCTTGAAAAGTAAGGAGCACAAAGGTAAAACACTTGGAAATCACTTGTAATGAGAAAATTCCAAGCTATGAGCACTTTTTGATCATTTTCTTTGTACGAGACAGTGCAATTCTGAAGAGTAGAAATGTAAGAACACAAGTAGTGGAGTCAATCATATATAAATTCAGTAATTGCAAAATTAATTGTTGATTCTCATTTTTTGTGATTTATTCAGAGAAAATATCAGAGAGGATAAGTAAAGTTTCAGATCTGAAATAGTAAGGATGGCCAGGTAAAATAATTTTAATGGTCTTGAATTAGAAGACCATATTTCACATACCATAAAAGAAGAAATAAGGGAGCAGGAGATAAGAAAATTCCATAGACTGGGAAATTTGAATGAGTTAAAGGAAAAATAAAGACAACATGAGATGTTAAGAATTCAGAATTTGTGGTTTGAAAGTTGTCTACTATTTTTACACTAACATTTTATAAATACTATGTTTAATTGTCAGACATATATTTTATTATGTTCTTTTTATAAATGAGAGTGAGTGCCTTTTGGTTCTTTGGCTAATTAGCTACCTGGCTAATTTACCAGGTGAAGTTGCTAAGAATCTGGTTTTTCTGATTCTAATCTCTATTGCATATTATTGCTCTAGTTTTGTTTACTTTGTTTCTCCCTACTCAATATTTTAAGGCTTGATTTGCATTCTGAAGTATTTAAAATACTATGTTCTATTAGGTCATTTTATTATAGATATTAATATTTACTCACCCTCTCCACTATTTTATTTCTGTTCTTATTGGTAATTAACATAGGCATTCTTAATGTTAACTAGCTGCATGTATAGCCATATTTTTAAAGTTTCAAGACATACTTGGAAATATGGAAACCTTTTTATACCATCACATTTATTCTGATGTTATCACTTTGGGTGTTATAAAAGTGGTTTGTTACAATGCATTGTTTTATTTCTCCATTACAATTGTTTCCAGACTTGTACTGTAATTAATATTTCACTTATAGACATCTCAAATTACTATGTTTGCTTCTGAATATTTACAGCTTAAAAGATTTCCTTTGCAGACAGAGAGGAGAGTATAAATCACAAATACTTAAACAAGACTTCACTTTAAGAAAACATTACAAGAAAAATTGAGAAAATAAAGCATTTCACACTGAGAGATTTTGAGTAGTTGTGTATGGGAGAAGAGGAAGATATTTGACAACTTAGCAACTTCTAATTATGCTCTTGTTCTTGTTGTTATATTGTATTAAATGAGTTTCCAGATCTCCAACACCTCCACTTTCTAATATCAATTCAAACATTCTCTATGGGTGAATACAAATTGATTTGCTGTTATTCATATCTGTTTCCTCCATTAGTACAAATAACTGAGAGCTGAATTCCTTGTTATGGAATTAACATTGCAAGTCATATTTTATAATGCTGTGGAGTTTTCAGAGGAAATGATATGTTGACTCAGTCAATTTACCCTATAAATTGGGGATATAGACTTAGATATACATAGGATTTCAAAAACAAGAAATAATTCTTGTTACTTAATTTTAATAAGAATTAGAATCTGAGACAAAACACACTCTAAGACATTTACATAAGAAGCCACAGAAATTTTCCAACAAGAAATGAATTTTGTAACTTTATTTTTAGTAGAAAGCCTGGCTCTTTGTGACTACCCCAATGCAATTTTATTTAAAGTGAATCTAAAATATACTTATATATTTTAATATATATTTTAGTCATGGGAATAATTGTGTTTGAATATATCAGTGTGTTTATGTGCATGTGTATGTGCATATATTTAAGTATAGAGATATAGCTACAATTCAGTTGTATGTACATGTTTATGTTTTACATATGTATATATATTTATGGTCCATTTTTAAACTATTCATTTCTCCATATATGTACATATAGACAATACAAAAACATATGTAATTTTATTGTATAAGTTATAGTAAAATACAATCTTACAATATGACACAATCCTTAGTATTGCCTGGCATATATGTTTTAAATGATTTTAAAGTGCATTTAAAAGATGTAAAGCATAGAAATTATAATTTATCTTTTAGAAGTTAAAAGAAACACCAAATTGAAAGATTCAGTCTACTCAGTTATTAAGGATACCATGATGAAAACAATAGTGGTCCTTAGATATTATATATTTTTAAGGAAAATGTTGAGGATTATGAAATATTTATATAAATAACCATTTAAAGAATTGGTTAGTTTATTGTTTTCATTTTCAAGTATTTTTTTTTTGCTTCCTTACATGGTTTGCTTTAAAAAAAAATGAACAGCATATATCATTAACAAAGCAAGTAAAGATGAAATATTGTAGTCCATATACAAGAAAAACTCACTATAGTCAATGATGATTTTCCATTTAAAGATTATAGGATTGCGTTTAGAGACAGAACAATTTAGTGTAATATATTCCATGAATACGTAATTTTCACCAGGTCAGCCCCTTCTTTTTTTATTCTCTCTACAATACCCAAATGAGCTCTTTGCTTTCTATTTTGCATCAAAGACAAATTACTTCCTTGCTGTACTCAGAAATAGAAGAATATAATGAAACTCAAAGTCATTTAGCAAGGCATCAGATTACAAAGATGGGTCTCTTCAACTAGCTTTAAGAATAAATGAAACAAGATGGGATTGGGAGGGAGACAAACCATAAGTGACTCTTAATCTCACAAAACAAACTGAGGGTTAAT
>NW_019154087.1:641803-680373 GCF_002288905.1 Enhydra lutris kenyoni
CAGATCTTGTGTAAAGTATAAAACCAGTAATTGTAAGAAATAAAGTCGTCTACTGATCAAAAAAAAAAAAAAAAAAAAACTTTCTGAGCAGATGAAGAGCACCTGTTTTGTTCCTTTCTTGGCTGAAGTGATATGAGAGGTGATGAAATTACAAGAAATTGCCAACCAGACAATTTTTGTAAACATTGAGGAAAGTAATTCTCAAATGTTTTCGGTATCGCTGCTCAATTATACAAGGACAAAAATCTACTAATCTTTTTAAGTGATAGCAATATTGATTTTCATAAATAAGTTACTATATTAAAATATAAACTGGAAGTCACTGAGATTTTTAAGTTCAGAAATTAAGTCAAGTTTCTCTCTGTCATATAATATTGCAGGAGTCCCATGTAGTGCATTTATTCTAAAAATAGATGGGAGTCCCAAAGATTTTCTGGAAGAATAAAGCCATTTTTGAGCTTAACTTTTGCTCTCCATGTTTTTCAGTTGTTTATATTATTGTTTTTTTTTTCCTTAAATAAATAACTACTGACTTAGATTTATTGTTACTATGGGTTTTTTTTGTTTTGTTTTGTTTTTTTTTTACTAGATTTTCAGCAAGTAGATGAATCAATGTCTTAGAATTATTTTGGCCTCTGGTCTCTTAGAGATTAATACATGAAAGCATGGTCGTCTGACATAAAAATGACATATTTTTGTGTTCAATAGTTATAACATGTATCCCAGCCAATCTTTTTATTATGTTAACTTAATTAGTTATCTGCTGCTCATTATTTTGGGCCACAATTTTTTAAATATGTTTCCTATTAATTCAAAAGAAGCTCTTCTTTTTGTAGTCTAGTGTAATTCCTGTTCCTCTTAACTATACCTACTACATTTAAGATGATATTACTAGTTGGACATACCAAGATTTTGTGCAACTTCCACTCTGATAGTTTTCTGACCTGTGCTTTGATAAAGAGAGGTAGATATTCATTTTCCAGTGGTCAAGTGATTCTTTTCTAAGTAAACTTTGAACTAAAAACAATTTCAATTATTCAAAATATTTCATCTATTTTGTTCACTTTCTCATATTCAAAATAATGATTTTGTATACGATCCTTAGGCATTTCATTCATTTGGCTTTTTGTGCAGATTGTTGGATACAGATGAAATTAATTGTTCTTTTCATACCTCTTACCATCCTTAGCAACAAACTTTTTTTTTTTACACATTTTCCCCTCTGAAAACTTATCTGTACATTTTCTTTTTGAAGATGTGATTATGGGGCACCTGGGTGACTAAGTCTTTGCCTTCGGTTCAGGTCATGATCTCAGAGTCCTGGGATCAAGTCCTGCATCAGGCCCTCTCCTCAGCGGGGAGCCTGTTTTTCCCTCTCTCTCTGCCTGCCTCTCTGCCTACTTGTGATTTCTGTCAAATAAATAAATAAAATATTTTTTAAAAATGTGATTATACACATACATGTGTTCATTTGTGCACATTTCATGACGTAGGGTTTCATGCAGTGCATAGATTAATTTTCAGTAAATAAAATTAAGTTTTTTCATAATAATACCAAGATTAATAATATATATAATGTATTGAATGAATCTATGAGTGATTCTTGTTCTGTGACTCAAGCACAGTGATATCTTTATTATATATATCAACTAATTAAATCTTTATAATAAAGAAAAAAAAATCAATGATATAAACTTTAAAATTGACAGCCTGGAAAGAAATGTTTTTATTGAAGCACATGGTCAAGTTTTTTTTACTTATTTAACATTTATATAGAATCTTTCATGTATCAGACACTATTTGCTTTACAAATATTAACTCATTTATTCCACATGACAATTTTAAGAGGTAAGTTATTATTGTTACTGTGCATTTTTTATAGATAAGGAAAATGAAGCACTGAGAAGTCCAATAAGTTGTACAAGATCTCATAACTACTATGTGGTAAAGCATGGATCCAAACCTGGACAGGCTTGCTACTGAATACACATTCTCACTCATAATGGTATGCAGCCTTTCTTGGCTTAGTCCTGATAGAGCATATACTTACACAAATAGCTCTGGCTTTTATGTTTCAAAACAAATAATGGCAAGAGAACTTGGAAGCATTTGGACCCTCTAGTTATACAAAGATCTAAAAGATTAGGAAGTCAAAGGCATATTTACATTTTCTTCTACAAATAACTGTGATTTCCCAAAAGAGAGAAGCCAGTGTTAGATGGTGCAAATACAATTACTGTGCCACCAGGGGCCCCTGGGTGGCACAGTCGATTAAGCAGCAGACTCTCGGTTTCTCCTCAGGCCATGATCTCAGGGTCCTGAAATGGAGCCCCAGGTCAGGCTCTCTTCTCAGAAGGCAGTTTGCATCAGACACTCTCTCCCTCTCTGTCTGCCCCTCCTGCTCATGCTTTCTCTCTCAAATACTAAAATAAAATAAAATAAAATAAAAACTGTGACATCACTTAGTGGCATGATAAAGCCTAAGCAAGAGTTCAAACAAACACATGGTATGGGAAAAAAAGAAACTGAGTTTGCACTGGAATTAGCTGGTCTTCTCATGTGGCTCTAAACTAGAGAGAACTTGATCTGATAAATCTATGGACACAACTATTAAGAGGGAAAGAAAAACAACAGCAGAGGGAGTTTCCACAGAAAATAATAAAAGACAAGTGGCTCAAACTCAAGTCCCACAGCTTGGCTGGGAAATGTCATTGCCATGGAACTTTCTCCTCAGGCACTAAAAAAACCTCTGTCTACTGGAAACTTTTTCCTATTAGACATTTATTTCTGCACTTCTTACCTGGACTGCCTTACTCTTTCATTATGAAACTTTGTTGGACATTGCCTTATAACTTTCTAATTGTTTTTGTTTTCTCTTCACCCCTCCTTACTTATACTTCAAGACCCATTTTTTTTTTTAAGATTTTATTTATTTATTTGACACACAGAGAGAGAGATCACAAGTAGGCAGAGAGAAAGGGGGGAGCAGGCTCCTCACCGAGCAGAGAGCCCTATGTGAGACGCGATCCCAGGACCCTGAGACCATGACCTGAGCCAAAGGCAGAGGCTTTAACCCACTGAGCCACCCAGGTGTCCCTCAAGACCCATTTTAAATTCCTCCTGAAATCCTTCCATACTGCTTGATCTAATTTATAGATATTTTCCTGTCTGAATTTTTAACAGAAATAATACATTTATAATTTAACTGCATAAATACTGATGTATTTTTATATGATAAATTGTTCAGAATAACTGCTTAAATATCTTAATTTTAACAGGTCCACTCTTTTAAGCTACCTGTATCCTTGGATAAATGTGAAGTGTATTACTTACAATAGTCTTTGAGAAAAACATAATTTTTTATCTGATAGTGTGACTACACATGCTATAGATATTCTAAAAGGTATGGTATAGTCTACTTCTAAGTCTTGGACAACATAATTTATCCTAGCAAAACAGTAATTTTACTTATCACTTCTCAAAATGTAGGTACTATTTTGGTAGGCAGATTAATAGACTCCACAGATGACCAATTCCTAATCTTCAGAACTAGTCAATATACCTCACATGTCTATGATTCAGACACCAATTCTAGTATGTGGGTTTTTCTCCCATATCAAGTATATCTCTGATACCAGATAGGGATATCCTGCTATTCAATTCAATTCTGACACCATCTACCTGAAGATAGTGTTAGATCCCCCATGTTAAGGGCTCAGTACTACAAGACTGCTCTACTCTAGTTTTCAGATGCTAATTTCAAATTCAGGTTATTCCTGTGCTTCTTATCTATGGGCTGTAGCCCAAAAGTTCCAATGACCCCATCCCTGGGTTGAATTAATTTACTGTGGCAGCTTATAAGAACTAAGAGAAACATTTTATTTATTATATTATGAGCTTATTATAAAAAGCTATAATTCAGGAATAGCCAGATGGAAGAGAAAACTAGTGCAAGGTATGTAGGAAGGGGTACAGAGGTCTCAGAAGCTGTCTTTGTGTTTTATGAAACTTTCATTGTAGACATATGATTGATTAAATCATTAGCCCCTGGCAATTCCCAGTGCCTTTCCTCTCCCTGCAGGTCCTGGGATGAACTGAAAGTTACAACCCTCTGATCAGATTGTTGGGTCACTGGCAACACACCCACCTCATTAATATAACAAAATATACTCTTCCTCCCAGCCCCTTCACTAAGGAACTTCAAAGAGCTTTAAGAGTTTTGTGCCTGGGATGGGGGAAAAATGCATATTTCTTATTATAAATCACAGTATCATGATATAAAAAAAAAGATTTTGCAGGAAAATTAAATAAAAGATCTTGAGATGCAGACTTAATCCTGGATTATTTGGGTAGGTCTAATCTATTCAGACGTTGTAAAAGCTGAGAAACTTACCTGAGCTATAGTCAGAAGAAAAAAATTCTCTGAAAGATGCCTTGTTGCTGGCTTTGAAGAAGGAAGAAGACAATATAGCCAAGGAATATGGAAGGGCACTAGAATTTTTCTGAAAAAGGCCAGGGGACAAATTTTTCCTGTGGCCTCCAAAAGAAACAGAATTCAGTCTATACTGACTTTAACCCATTGAGAACCTTATCAGACTTCTGACCTTCAAGAACTGTGAAATAGTAATACGTGTTGGTTTAAGCCACTAAGTTTATTGTAATTTGTTAGGGCAGAAATACAAATTTAATACAACCATAATGATGATAAAAAATGATTGCCACACCAAAGAATGTAAATACTGTGTTGTTCCTTTTATATAGTTTTTTTTTAAAATATCCTATCATTACTTCAATCCTTTTTTGGTACTTACCTAATGCAGTCTCATAAAATTTTATCATCTATACTTGAAACAAGGTAAGCTGGAAGTGGGGTTTGAGATTTGAAAAACATTACTTCCAGATTTCACTTAATGGGCAGTACATTGCATGACAAGTAATTCCATGAATTTTCCTGGGCATGTTCATGAAATATATCTTTATTTCTGCCTATCTATCTATCTATCATCTATCTATCTATCTATCTATCTATCATCTATCTATCATCTACCTCTTTATCTATTATCTATCTATACATATATTTCTATTGACAGGCTTGATGGTGGTATCTTGACACCTGTACAATATTGAGGATTTGAATCTATTATGTTTTAACTGAAAAAAGTTTTATCTAAACAGTGAACCTTTCTAGTTTGACACTCTTGTTACCATTTGTATACCTTTTCTTATATAAGTAACCAAATCTTAATCTCTTTCATTTACTTAATATCCTCTCTCTTTTCAGAGATGGCATTTTTCTGAAATAGGTCACCACAATGCAATTTCTTATATTCTCTGTCAGAATTGCAGTCAAATGTGACTAAACTATAGCACATACAAAGATGACTACATTCTTGCTAATAATCATGTCATCTCATGTATCTATTACAAAGGCTGACTCTGACCAAGCCAAAGTGACTAGCTCCTTTTTATTCATGTTGTTTCTGGTTTTAAACTTTGTATGTCACTCTTCTCTTTTGAGAGGATAGGACCCCTTGTCCTATCTATCTATCTATCTATCTATCTATCTATCATCTATCTATCTATCATCTATCTATCTATCTATCTATCTATCTATCTATCTATCACCTATCTATTAAGAATTGATCTAGGGAGAAAGTCATGGAAATAAAATAAATTATTTTTAAGCTAAAAATTTTTGGAACTATCTTTGACTTGTCTATTCACTTTTACATATACAAGCAAAAAATAAACTTGACATCATTTATTTGTACTATTTTATGTATCATATTACTATTTAAGTGCATTCATAATCACAAAAGAAAAAAACAAATGGTAAAAATATACTAAAAGATATATTCAAGAGTACTCTTTAAAATTTATAAATAATGAAATTTTAATGTGTGGTTTTATTTTATGTATAAAATGCAAACACAAATGTTCAATCACTAAATTTATTCCTTAAAAAATGTTCAATTAGAGAGTGTCCAATAGTGATTAGAAACAAAGACATTAGTGTCAGATTATTAGTTTAAAATCTTGGTCCTGATCTTGACTTACTCTGTGGTCTGGTATAAGCTTCTATGTATTCGCTCCATAACCTAGTTCCTTGTTGAGTTACTAGAAGAATTGAGTGAATTAATGCACATTAAGTCTTCAGTATAAACACAAACTATTATGAGCTATTCTATAATAAAAAAAAACTAAAATAATATGAAATACCATTTGAAACAGATATTAAATGTACATAGTAATACACTGAAAAATGAATGGGTAAGAATTTAAAAATCATGTTTTCTGCACTAGAGTGGCATGTTAAACAAATATGTGGCATAATACATTAATCTGCCTTAGTATCAAAGTAAGTATTACTTTGCCATTTACTATCAATAAAGAACCACCACAAATTCCCTAGAAAGAGTGAAAATTCAAAACCTATCCAGATAAAAATTGCTTTTATATTGATGCTATCTCTAGGGATATGTTTGGAATAGAAATTCTTGTTTCTGATCACCCTGACATTATTGTTCATTGGAATGAACATGAGAAATTGCTCATCAATGACATATAAAATTTTTTAAAAGATTGGAATTTAAAACCCATCCCTGGAGCTTGCCTTAATATTGAAGCAATTTCATAGCCAGGGTTTGAATTTAAGTCCTCATGGATTTTAAGTGAGAATTGTTTTCACATTGCTTACACAATAAAATGGGACCAAATATATTTATATAGTGATACAGAGACTATGAAATTCAGATTTTTCAAAGGAAATAAAAAATAATTTATGTATGTACTTTCATATTTTCCTGATAAACTTTATTTTTAATGTTCAAGCTTATAATAAGAATTAATAATAGAATTAAAGATAAACATATGCTTTATGAAATCTTAGATTTTTTAAAAAATGTTATATATCTAGTTTCTCATATATTCCATTCTCCAATCTTATTTTTGCTGCAAATTGCCCAATTTTAAGAAACTATATAAAAATCTGAGGGAGATCATTAAATCTAAAATGACATTTCATATCAATATTGCATAATTTATATACAAATTATATTTAAAATGAGCATAACAATAGTGAAAAATTAAACTCTAATCTTTCTGCAGACATGAAAATGATGTTAAGGCAATATTTATGTGTTCCTTTTAAAAACTTTTAAGTGGTCTATTTGATAGTGCACAATGCATTTATTTAGTAGCATAATATATTCATATGTAATGCATAACAACATATCATCACTGATATATTAAATTGATATATTTTCTCAGTTCACTGTCCTTAACACTAAATTAGTAAAACTGAATTTTAAAAAATCTCAAAAATACAGACTAGAAATGCTACGAAAATGTTTCTTGTATTATATATCTACAGGTTTTATAGTAGGCAACATGTGTTCAATGTCTATCTCTAAGAAACAAGCTTGAGGCACTAATGCCTCATGCCATTGAAAGGGACTCAAGGGGGGCACCTGGGTGGCTCAGTGGGTTAAAGCCTCGGCCTTCGCTCGGGTCGTGATCCCAGGGTCCTGGGATCGAGCCCCGCATTGGGCTCTCTGCTTGGCGGGGAGCCTGCTTCCTCCTCTCTCTCTGCCTGCTTCTCTGCCTACTTCTGATCTCTTTCTTTTAAAAAAAAAAGAAAAAAATAAAAAGAGAAAGGGACTCAAGGTTAATAATCATTAACTCAATATTTTTTTTTACCACATTCCAGACACACTTATTGTCACAGCTATTATAAATGAAACTAACACTCAAACAGAAACATAACACTATTTCTTAAAACATTTTATAGTAAATACAAATAGAATAGAAAGAGATATAAGTACTATTCAAGGAAGTACTTTTCAGGAAGAGATAGGGGCCACATACTGGCTAAAAAGGGAATAATAAAAAAAGTCAAACCAATGAGGTCTGTTTACAATGAAACACAGCATGAGAGCAAAAGAGGGTTCAGAAAGGATAATGTGGACAAGTTGTCATTACACAGAAAGGCTTATTACATTTACACTCAAAGTTCATGTTACTTTTGCACTGAAGTTACATGAGGAAGACATGAGAAAAAGGTTTTAAGCAAGTACATTACTTGGTTTAACTTACATTTATGAAAAGTTTTGTAACTAATCTGTGTGCATAGTCTGTTAGGAGTTTATGGACTGAGGGAGGCCAGTTAAAAGACTATTGTAACTGGACCACATCTTCCTTATCCATTCATCCGTTGAAGGACATCTTGGTTCTTTCCACAGTTAGGCGACCGTGACCATTGCTGCTATAAACATTGGCGTACAGATGGCCCTTCTTTTCACTACATCTGTATCTTTGGGGTAAATACCCAGTAGTGCAATTGCAGGGTCGTAGGAAGCTCCATTTTTAATTTCTTGAGGAATCTCCACACTGTTCTCCAAAGTGGCTGCACCAACTTGCATTCCCACCAACAGTGTAAGAGGGTTCCCCTTTCTCCACATCCCCTCCAACACATGTTGTTTCCTGTCTTGCTAATTTTGGCCATTCTAACTGGTGTAAGATGATATCTCAATGTGGTTTTAATTTAAATCTCCCTGATGGCTAGTGATGATGAACGTTTTTTCATGTGTCTGATAGCCATTTGTATGTCTTCATTGGAGAAGTGTCTGTTGATATCTTCTGCCCATTTTTTGATATGATTATCTGTTTTGTGTGTGTTGAGTTTGAGGAGTTCTTTATAGATCCTGGATATCAACCTTTTGTCTGTACTGTCATTTGTAAATATCTTCTCCCATTCCGTGGGTTGCCTCCTTGTTTTCTTGACTGTTTCCTTTGCTGTGCAGAAGCTTTTGATTTTGATGAAGTCCCAAAAGTTTATTTTCGCTTTTGTTTCCTTTGCCTTTGGAGACATATCTTGAAAGAAGCTGCTGTGGCTGATATCGAAGAGTTTACTGCCTATGTTCTCCTCTAGGATTCTGATGGATTCCTGTCTCACGTTGAGGTCTATTATCCATTTTGAATTTATCTTTGTGTACGGTGTAAGAGAATGGTCGAGTTTCATTCTTCTACATTTAGCTGTCCAATTTACCCAGCACCATTTATTGAAGAGACTGTCTTTTTTCCACTGTATATTTTTTCCTGCTTTGTCGAAGATTATTTAACCATAGAGTTGGGGGTCCATATCTGGGCTCTCTACTCTCTTCCACTGGTCTATGTGTCTGTTTTTATGCCAGTACCATGCTGTCTTGGTGATCACAGCTTTGTAGTAAAGCTTGAAATCAGGTAACATGATGCCCCCAGTTTTATTTTTGTTTTTCCAACATTTCCTTAGTGATTAGGGGGTCTCTTCTGATTCCATACAAATTTTTGTATTATTTGCTCCAGCTCTTTGAAAAATACTGGTGGACTTTTGATAGGAATGGCATTGAAAGTATAGATTGCTCTAGGCAGTATAGACATTTTAACAATGTTTATTCTTCCGATCCAAGAGCATGGAATGGTCTTCCATCTTTTTGTGTCTTCTTCAATTTCTTTCATGAGTGTTCTGTAGTTCCTCGAGTACAGATCCTTTACCTCTTTGGTTAGGTTTATTCCCAGGTATCTTATGGTTCTTGGTGCTATAGTAAATGGAATCGATTCTCTAATTTCCCTTTCTGTATTTTCATTGTTAGTGTATAAGAAAGCCACTGATTTCTGTACATTGACTTTGTATCCTGCCATGTTACTGAATTGCTGTATGAGTTCTAGTAGTTTGGGGGTGGAGTCTTTTGGGTTTTCCACATAAAGAATCATGTCATCTTCGAAGAGAGAGAGTTTGACTTCTTCATTGCCAATTTGGATACCTTTTATTTCTCTTTGTTGTCTGATTGCTGTTGCTAGGACTTCTAATACTATGTTGAACAAGAGTGGTGAGAGTGGGCATCCTTGTCATGTTCCTGATCTCAACGGGAAGGCTGCAAGCTTTTTCCATTGAGGATGATATTTGCTGTGGGTCCATATACACTATGGAGTATTATGCCTCCATCAGAAAGGATGAATACCCAACTTTTTTAGCAACATGGACGGGACTGGAAGAGATTATGCTGAGTGAAATAAGTCAAGCAGAGAGAGTCAATTATCATATGGTTTCACTTATTTGTGGAGCATAACAAATAGCATGGAGGACAAAGGGAGTTAGAGAGGAAAAGGGAGTTGGGGGAAATTGGAAGGGGAGGTGAACCATGAGAAACTATAGACTCTGAAAAACAATCTGAGGGGTGTGAAGGGGCGGGGGGGTGGGAGGTTGGGGGAACCAGGTGGTGGGTATTAGAGAGGGCACGTATTGCATGGAGCACTGGGTGTGGTGCAAAAACAATGAATACTGTTATGCTGAAAAAAAAAAAGGCTATTGTAGTGTCTAGAGGAGAAAGAAAGTAAAATCATGAAAAATAATTTTTTTCTATTAAATTAGAACCCAATGGACAACCCTTTTTGAGAAAATATAAACTTGGTAAGAGTAGAACTAAGAATTGTGACACCAATTTCCAATACTCAACCCAAAAAGACAATTTTTCTTGTTATGCTGATAAATGCCTGTCTCTTCTTTTGTTTCCGATTCTGATTTCCTTCCGAATGACCAACATAGTTGAATACATGGGCTTCTAAGAGAAACAGTTTCAAAATTCTAGAAGAGTTTTTAGGAAGATAGATCAATAATGAATCACAAGTGTAATGTATCAGAATTCTCCCATGAAAGTGAAATAAAAAGGTCATCATGTTAATGTTTGTGAAGTCATTTCACATTTGTAAAATATCCAATTCTGACTGTATAAAGTGGTTATGATTTACTTACAGTTCTAGAATAAATCAAATAATGTTCAGGGTAATACAGCACAATAAATAGAAAGGCACAATTCTTCAATTCAAATATTGACCTTACCATTGGGCAATTGCATTAAATGGGGGGAGTCCTTGGGGCAATTAGCATCTCTTAGCTTCCATTTTCTTACCTATAAAATTGAGATAATAAGTGTTCTTTTATTCAGCAGGTTATGGTGAGGACTCATCACAGAGTATCACACGCAGGAATGACAATAAGTACCAGCCATGTTATTATTTACAGGTTTTATATCACCAATATCCTGTTTTGTCATGAAAGTTAATGCATTTACAGCTTCTGGGAATTAAGATGTGGGCATATTCGGGGAGTCATTATAGTAAATTACTCATATCAATGTAGAGTGTTTTCATGATTCTGACAATGATAATCTCTCTTATGAGAGTTATGTCATTTAAAAACAATTTCAATTCTACTCTTCTTTTTGTTTCTTGAAAGACTGACAAATATCCTCAAGAAAAAAGTATGTCATGAACATATGCACAGCACGGATAACACCAAGGGTTCATGGAAAAACTTAAAGTTTAACTTAAACCCAATTCTTTCTGATACATGTTTATGATGTTACAATTAATGGGATTTGTTTTTCTTATTTACAGTAAATATAAATTATCTATTAATTTTCTCTTTTATTGGTAAGATGCAATAATTTTTTGAACAAAAGTAACTAAAATAAAAGTGAAGAAAGACAAGTTTGTTTCCAGGGAACACATGAGAAATCTGTTTTGATCAAAGTTCAAATGCCTATCTAAAATTTCCTACTCAGGATTTTCCCTAATTACTTTATCATTTTAGCACATTTAAAACAGAAATTTTGACCCCATTTTTTATACATATTGGCTTATGTTCATAACTGTCCACATTTTGGACTTCTCAAACAGGTGAATACAGACCCTAGTTAGTAGTCAGTGGTTTGATGACTGAAAGTGGACAGAAGAAGAAAAAGGCAAAAGAAACTAATTTTCTTCCAATGTTAATTTTAGATAAAAGTTTGGCAAAATCTCAATTTTATGTCAAAATTGAGAAGATATTTCATGAAATATGATGCAATATTTATTGTTTTTCATTATAAAGGGTGTCTTCTGATAAACACATGCTTGTAGTATGGCCAATAATGTTGTAATTTTGAGAACTATGCACGGGTGGACATATGTTTTTTTCACTACTGATAGGGTATCTTTAACAAGAAAAACTCAAAACCAAAACCAAATTCCAAACAAATTAGAAAAAGAGAAAATGCAAAATACAGAAATAAATTATTTATAGGTATCAGAAATGCCTAACTCAAAAAAGGATGAAAAGGGCCAGGATTCTGGAGATAGAACTTTAGAAGGGTGAGCTAATTATCTGCAATGTCATAGTACCTGTTGTTTTTTCAAATCCGTATGTTCATAAGAGAATTTTGAAACAGCAGAGCCTACTCCTATAGGAACAGAAGAAAAAAAAGCCATTTTTGATGTCTTTCAGAGTGAAAATGCTTCCTTTTCACAACACTTTTTAACCTCTTTGCTGCACAAAGAGGTCTAAAAGCTAAGCTGAGTAGAATTTTGGCAGTCATGCTAAAATTCATGGCAGTCATGCCATGGCACTGCAGAGACAGAAACTAGAATTGCAGTCTCCCTGGGGGAAAAGGTCCAAGTGAATGTGCTGAGATCTCAAGAGGAAACGAATCAACCCAACCTTCACTTACTTTGGTCAATTATTAGCTTAAGGTAATGAGCTTTCAAATCATTTTACTTAGTAAAGGAAATAAAGAACCATCTCTAGAGAAAGATCACTTCATTTAGGACCTATACATTTATAAAAAGATACTGACACAAAATTAAAAAAAAAAATCAATCAACATTAAAACAGACAGGGCCATATGGCCAGAAGTTGAGGACTATAAGAAAATAAACAAACAAAAAAACCCAACAAAACAAAAAAAATTAAAAATAGACTCATACATGGTCCAGTTATGTAAGATAGCACTCAGGATTTAAAATATCGTTAGTATGTTGGGGCACCTGGGTGGCTCAGTGGGTTGAGCTGCTGCCTTCGGCTCAGGTCATGATCTCGGGGTCCTGGGATCGAGTCCCGCGTCGGGCTCTCTGCTCAGCAGGGAGCCTGCTTCCCTCTCTCTCTCTCTCTGCCTGCCTCTCCATCTACTTGTGATCTCTCTCTGTCAAATAAATAAATAAAATCTTTAAAAAAAAAATATCGTTAGTATGTTAAAGGAAATAGAGAACCCATCATTGTAAAAACTAGTTAAAAGTATGGAGAAAATTGAATATAGAAATGTTTGAAACATACCAAATAAAAATTCTGGATTTGAAAATGTTTATTTGAAAATCAGAATTCATGGAAGATGGTTAGGACACGAGAAAATAAAAATGGGATTTTTGAAACTGAAAATAGACAAATAGAAAATACCTACATTGAAAGAGACAAAGAAAAGAATGCTGATTTAAATAACAAACATGGTATGTAGGAAATAGCAAAAATAAAGTGCAGAGGGAGTGTTCTCAATGTATCAGGAAAAATGGTAATCCTTTGAGAAGAATATATTAGAAATTATCTTCATTACTGTGGGTATATGCAAATGTTTATTAGGATAAGGGAAAGGTAAATAATTTTAATATGTAATGCTACACCATTCTTAACATTGTTTTCAATAGTCAAAAATTATATGAATTGAAAATTATGAATTAAGTTAAAATCTCACTTGTATTGACAAAATTTAAAGAGGTCCTACATTTTATATGTCAAATATCATAATAATTTTGTTCTGAATCTGTTAAAAGGATTCACAAGAATTCTGGGACATATTTGTTAAGTAATGTACAAGATGCAGACTGATACACCTTTATTATATTTGAGATTCCAACTGACCGTAAGTAGCATTATTGTTCGATGGCATGATTTTTTCCAAAATAGTGAGATATTCTTGGTAAACATATTTTTAAAAACAATTTTCATGTTAGGTTTAATTCTGAAAATGCCAATGAATATTAAAACTATTCAAAGTATATTATTTGGATCCAGGAACAAAGTTAAATCTTAGGTTCAGATAATTTGCTCAGGGGAGAGGACAATTCTCTTTTATGTGGAATTGTCCCAAACCCAGGACATCTAGTATTTCAAGGATAAACAGCCACCAGAGTTAGTATCAGTTGGGCCCCTTCAATCACTAGGACAACAAAATATCAACTTACAAATTTCCAAATGCTCCACAGAACAAAAACTCCCTATCTTCCCAGACCCATACTGAGAATTACTCTCTTTAGGGATATTTTAGGTCAATTTTCAAGGGGCTGAAGTACCTTAATTTCTCAATCATCATCTTTTAATATTCTCCTCTCAAGCTCATATTCAGTTATTTGGGGAAAAAAAGTAGGTGTATATTGAAAACATGGCCTCATTCCAAATAATTATTAATCATCACCACCAGAATTTAGATCTTTCCACTTAGGCTACCAAAGTAACTACTGAATCCTTATTTCTGCTTTTCCCTAATTCCCCATTGGATCCCCAAATCAATTCTCTATGAAACAAGAGGAAACTTCTTTTTTTTTTCTTTAATAACATTATGTCCCTTCTTTAATCTTCTCTCTTCAAAGTATTTCCTTCCTCTTAGTATAAAATTATAAATTCTTCATTTGTCTTGCAAGTGCCACAATAACTTGCTTCTATATACTTCTGTCAAACCTATGTTCTACTGTTCTTCCACTCATTACCCACAGACACATTGACCTTCATATTCTCCATGCAAACATGAGGTTCAGGAATCCTGGGGTGCTCCCTTTCTTCCCAGATTCCTAAAATGTGCCTTCTTAAGTTATACACTTGGGTAGGTGCCTTGTTTGAATCAAGTCAGGTCAAATAACATCTCTTCTGTCTAAACCAGAACTCAATCCACTTAGCAAGAATAATTTTCCTTCACAGAACCTATTATTAACTGACATTATATAATGTATTTATTTATTCATCTGTTATATTCTGTTTTCTCCTCTAGATGCAATCTTCAAAAGGCAGAAAAATGATCTGATTGTAATCTGTTATATCCCTGATACCTAAAATACTACAAGGAAATGATATGCATTCAATAAATGTTAAGTCCTGGTATAAATAAGCTACTAGTCTCTTTTCTCTAAACTTTAGGAAAAATAGTTTAATTCAATGAATATTAAAAGTATAAGATACTTTCTTTGAAATGATTTCCAATCTTTCTATTGAAAGTTCTTTCTCTTTCTTTTCCCACTTGACTACACAATATATCATTTTATGAGATCATAAAGTAATATATATTTTTAGTCCCAAGAAGAATTTATCCATTCTGAAACCTTTAGTCTGATAGCTATTGTTTTAATATTTGCTAAAGCAAATCTTCTAAGCCTCTTCTATTGGAATGTATTTTTTTTAATGCTTTATTTGTATTCCTCTTTAAATGAGTAAAGGGAATAATCTGTCCACAAAAGACTTAGAGTAACTCTGATTCCAATGGGAAATTGAATATTTTTAATAAAATATTGAGGTATGTTATTTTACATTTCATGTTATGTGATCTGTAATATAAAAATTCCTGTCTGGGTATTAAGAAACAAGAACACCCTGAAAATATCCTTCGGGTCACACACAGGTAATGCAAAGTCAATAAAATTGCTTCACTAATAATTTTGAGACTTCCCAAAGGTTTTGGCAGAGAGTTAAGTTTTTCATAAGATGAGAGAATATCCAATGCAGAGGAATTGAATTTATGAGTCAGAAGTGCATAGTTTCAGAAGCTTATAGTATTCTAATCATGACTTCATCATTTCACTTAGTGGAACTGTCACAGATCTATAATAATTTAATCTTCCAATCATTGAGCTATCTTACCTCTAAATAATACAATTCTGTTTTTCCACAGAGATATAAATTAAAGAACAAGATCTTTTATAATAGATAACAAAGAGAGAAAGAAATAGTGTAGATGGTAACAGTCTGTCAATCCATAAACTTTGAGTGGAGATGTCCATAATTCAGTACTCATTCACCAATGAGGACATTTACTATTTTATTATTATTATTACTAAGGACTGGAAAAGATATGTTTGCATGTGTACTTACATTAAAATAACTAACTTGAAAAAGAAATTCTCTTAGTAATTTTAACATGTACTGCAGTGTAAGTTTTATTTTCTTTTCTGATTTTTACATAACTTCCCCAAAGATACTGACTTCCTTTATGGAAACTGAATAACTTAATTTACTTAAACCACCACAGGGAACAACAGAAGAATGACAATTTCAGATTTTCATAGTTTTTTATTGTTGGTTTACTGCTTACAATTAGCACATCTGTGCTCTGTGCCAAAAGTTGTTCGTTCATTTGTTTGTTTATATTTTTGTGAGTAGCTGAAAATTTCAGAAATACATACATAACATTTATTGTAATTCTGTTAAAAGTATGAGTCCAAACATTATAAATTAAACTATTATTTTCTCAAGAAATAAATACCTACAGTGAGTACTCATATTTTATTCATGATATGTGTGTGTTTGCAGCATTACAAACTTTGAGTCATTTTCTTTTTAAATTTTATGTCAAATAAAGTTGAGATTATGTAGCAAGTTATATTTTAATGTGCAATTTTAATGCATAATAAGAAAAATATTCCTTTTAAGATACACTCACCAACTATAACTTAATAGTAAATCAAGTATAGCATTTGTGAATATGCATGTATAATTAATTTACATAAGTTAATATGTTCTTATTATTTATATATTAATTATTATATATCACTTATTTGTTAAAACTGATCAGAAACTAAGACAAGTATGGATTTATTTTAATTGGATTATTTAATATAATTTAATAAATGTTTATATTCTAATAAATGTTCCTTTAGTTTATAAATAAATAAATTTTATTTTTAAATATTTTTAAAATTTTTATTTATTTATTTGAGACAGAGAAAGCACAAGCAAGGAGGAGGGTCAGAGGGAGAGGGAGAAGAAGACTCCCTGCTGAGTGTCTTGATAGTGGGCTTGATCCCAGGACCCTGAGATCATGACCTGAACTGAAGGTTGCCGCTTAAAGGACTGAGCCACCCAGGTGCCCCTATAAATTCATTTAAAAACTTAATGTCTATAAAACCTTAGAAAGAGTTATCAGTGGGAAAATTCCATAATTTTTGTTAAGTATGTTAGCTATATATATTTTTGACTTCCTAGAAATTGACTCAATATCACAAATCCAAAGGTTTAAGGTATACCTACAAATATATTAACAAATTCAGGAAAGTAATATTTAGTCAGTTGTTCATACACCAAAAAAAGTTTGTCTTAATTATTTTTATTTTAGCTCATTTGCATTCAGAAATATTTACAATCTAAGTATTAAAAAATTGGTATGTATTTAAATTATTACTGTGTGCAATCTGCAATGAAGAATAATTATTAAGACTGGATACTGCCCTTCCAAAGATTACTATTTAGTTAGTAAGACAGAATACACTCTTAAAACATTAATACATTAAAATTGTATGAAAAACACATTTAATTAGAAAATAGCATCTAAAAATGTTAACTCACTTTTAAGGGACTTTTAAAAACTTTCTTTGACCATGCAAGTTTCTGGATAGCAAGGATATTTGATAACTGCTTTATAATATTTCTCCTATAATAATGCTCAGCTTACAAGCACTTTGTCCTTGATGAAGGCTTTGGTCAGCATCCCTGCCTCCCACTACACATTCTTTCACACAAAAAGAGAAAACTGCAAGTTTATATCTCAACAGATCTCAAATCTATTTCACTGCTAAGATGATAAACTTCTAGTTTTATTTCCCATTCAGGTTTAAAGCTTCATTTAGTTTCTAAGTAGCAAGAAGTCTACATTTTATTGCCTGAAATATGCAATGAAGTGGTAAAAATCTAAACTCCCCCCTTACATACAAGTGTAAGAAACAAAAAAATTGGGTAAAGGATGGAAAAATCTCAGCACAGGCAGGAATATAACGCAAATGTGGATGAAGGGCTTAGCTTAAGAAAGGATCACACTCTATATCTGCCCTAGTCCTCTTTGTCACTGCTAATTCAGTATTGAACTTCTGCAGCTCTCTTATAAGAAATTATACTTAAATATTGTTTGAACTCTTTATGGAATTTTAAAGTTTTCAACAAGTGAAAATATAAATACATTTGCACCATATAGTATATATGATATTATCCAATGATAATACATTATTGTAAGAAGATTTTTTCTTAAATTATTTAATTCTTTTATATCTGCATAAAAATATTTTGCATATACAATCCATCTATGTATAGGAGATTTGCTCAAATTATTATTTATTTGGTGTAATTTTTACATGAACAGTTATATTCTCGGACTGCCAAGAAAAATATTGTTTGGCAAAGTGACACCATTGAGAAAGAAATGTTTTTAGTATTTGAAGAAGAAATTATTTAATCCTTTGCAAAATTTGTTAAATATTCTAGCTCAAAAATAAGCTTTGAATTTCCTCTCAATTTTGAAAAATTGAGAAGTGATTTTCTTGAAATATAATTATAAATAACAAAATATGTAAGTAGAGTATAATTGAGAAGCTTGAAGACCCTTAATTATAGTGGTGCAAATGTGGCATTATAAAACTTGAATTGCAGCCTAATTATTACTTCTTTTTTTCATCTTAAGAAATTGCTGACAAATGGTTTATAGTTTTAACTTAAGAAACTAGAATAAAATTTAGAATTAAAGATATGATGGCTCAAAAAACATGTTGGCGTATACTATCTATTTGGCTCTGAAACATATTATGAAATTTAAAAAAGTACAGCATAAATTTGTACTTGAAGTGTATATGTGAATCATAGTAAGGAAGAACACATTTTTATTAATTAAATAGGACACTTGTACATTCTGATTTTGCTTTCTATGGCTTCTCTTTCTTATGAGTAATTGTATATGGTGTGTGTGTATAAATGTAAATTATGTTTATGCTATTTCTTTTTTTTTAAGATTTTATTTATTTATTTGACAAATAGAGATCACAAGTAGGCAGAGGTAGGCAGAGAGACATAGGAAGGGAAGCAGGCTCCCCGCTGAGCAGAGAGACCTACGCAGGGCTTGATCCCAGGGTTTATGCAATTTCTAATAAATATAAGTTATATACCTCTCTATATTATCTGTATATTTATTAACTACATATTATGAATGGCATTATATCAGATATACTTAGTACTATTTAACAAAGTGTTTTATGCGGATAGAAATTCTAACACAATGTAATTTTTCACATGCTATTTATTGAAATATGTATGCATGTATACACACACACACAGCACAAATATGGTCAGTTTTGTAAAGTATTTAACAATTTTTTCAATCAAAATATACAATCTTCTAATCACCCTGGAAATTTCTTTCAACAAAAACGTTGCAGCTGCATGTTGTATGAATTAAGTATCTGTCTGTGATTCTATATCAATTTTTCTGCATTGAAATAGTAGACTTCTGCATTTGTATAGATAGACAGGTACTTTACTATCTACTCACATTTGGTTGTCCTTTACTGTTAATTTTCAGTAAAAGACTGATTAAACTTTTTCTGTAGACACTGAAAATTCTAGATATTTACTTTCCCAGTCTGCCCTGTATTTAGTGCATGCGGACTTGTGATCTAGGCCTAGATCATAAACAGCTTCAGTGCCAGACTTTAAATTAAGAGCTACTGTGGCAAAAAGATACGGTAAAGAACCCATGCTGACAACTGTAGTGAAAGGACAAATCCATTTTCTAGAGACAGCAGTCCAGCCACCATGACTTAAGTGCTGGTGGTACTGGTGGGCAATCAGGATGACTTTTACTCAGAAGTTTTCTGTCCTATGATTTTGCTTTAAGTTGGACTTTGTGGCCTCCCTTCATTCCTATTTCCCAACAGATTTCCTCTATTCTTCTGGATGATTCTCTAAGCTTACCAAAGTCTATGAAATACTTTTGATTCAAATCAGCCAGTCATTTTTGTTGTTTGCTTCTAAGGACACTGAATAGTATAAATAAACATTTCTCCGTGGTATCAGAAAAAGAGGGGGAGGGGAGTCAACACATGTTTCAGGAAATAGGGAGAAAATATGTGGTCTGTAAATGACAAACTGCCCCAGAAGAAAAAGATTTGTCCTTTATATGCAAGTGATAAGAAGGCATAGGAAAAAGTGAAGGAGAGAAAGAAAGGAACAATAATTGATCATACAACACAACTGAAGAGACAAAATAAATTACTTTCCCTGGGAAGAAATAATGAGTGCCAACATACTAGCTTCAAGACCAGTTGGAATCATGTGTGCCAGAAAGAGCCAACTAAAGAGAGAAAATGCATTTCTTCAGTCTGACTTTGCGGGGGGAAAGTGCTCCTGGCTAGTCACATATTTTGGGCAGATGTGGGGCATCTGTTGCTTACACCTGAGAAAGCTAATTAGCTAATTAAATTCTTAGGAGGAGCAGGAAAACACGCCTGAGGTACAAGATTCACCCCAGCTGAGTTGTATGCTGTAGTACCAGAACTAATGCGAATTTAAAGCTCTCTGACTAGGAGGAAGGAAAACAAGTGAGGATTTTATTTCAATCCATAATTACAGAAGTTAAGTAAATAAAAGAAAAAGGATACTCTATTAGCAACAAGAAAAACAGTGCACAATTCAGTTTTCTATTAATCGGCTTTATTATTTTAAATAAACATCTATTCATGGCAATGTTACTTTTTAATATTAGGCAAATGTTATTATATATTAGATTTCATTTATTAAATTTAAATCACTATATATTGGACAACTTGATTATATAAAAATCTAAATGCATGTTCTTCAAGTACACCCATACATAAAAAATAAATTTGGCCTTGATTCCCTTACACTTATTAGAGCACAAGGTCAGCTGTTAATTCAGGCCACCGAGATTAGCATCTTTATGTTTCCATGATTGGGTTTTGCCTATTGGCTCCATAGAAGGCACACTGACATGAAACACATATTTTTCTCATAATTCACATAATTGGAGTGAACTCAGAATGCAAAAATTGCCTAAGTTACAAAATACAATTCTACTTTACACTAAAGTTCTTGACTGAATCCCTTATTAATGAGATTTTCTCTTTGTACATTAAATGTAAAAACATGCCATTATAAACACTATGGAGACAACACTTAGCACTATGCAGAATGCACTGGTTAGAGAAGACTGAACCGTAATTTGAATTACCTAAGTTTTGAAATACAAACATGTGAAGATGAGTTCAGTGTGTCAACTTGACTAGGCCACAGGATACCCAGATATCTACTTAAAAATTATTTCTAAATGTGTCTATGAGGGGGTTTTAGGAAGAAATTGACATTTGAATCTTTAGGACTGAATAAAGCAGAGGGTCCTCCTCCAGGTGGGTGAGCATCATCCAATCCATTGAGGGTCTGATAAAACCAGAAGGTAGACAAAGGGAGAATTCACCCCCCATGCCTGATTTCTGAGCTGTGAATGGGTGTTCTGCCTTTGAACAGGACTTAGGCCATCAGCTCTCAAGGTTCTCAGGCTTTCAAACTCAGACTGGAATACACCACCTGCTTTCCTGGGTCTCTGATGCGTAGGTAGCAGATCATGGAACTTCTGAGCCTCCATAATAATATGAGCCAATTCTTCATAAGCCATTGGTAAATAAATAAATAAATAAATAAGTATACACATATATACGTATATGCATACACATGTGTATGTATATATAGATATATATGTGATGATATATTTATCATTACATATACATATATATGTATATGTAATACATGTATGTATGTGTATCCATCTGTCATCTATCATCTATCTGCCTGTCTTCTATCCATATCTTAATATAAGGCTCTGTTTTTCTGGAGAAATTTGAATGATACAGAACATGTATAATTTTGTTTAAAAAATATAATCTAACACTTAGAAGTGTTGTAAAGTACTAGCTCAACAAGTGAAGCTTTAAAAAGGCACATGTTAATACTTCAGTGTTTTGATCACAATAGAAATGTTAGAACTGAAGTAAGGCACCTGTAACCAAGATGAAATTTAAAAATTCTATTTTATATTAGGTTATATTGACTTACTACAATTTGTGAGAGAGTGAGATAATCTCATTTGTAAGCTAAAAAAAAAATACATTAAAGACACCTACACCTTAGGGGAAATAAATGTTTACTTACCTTATAAATAAAACTATGAAGTTTTTTGTTGTTTTTCTTCATTACCATATTTTTAAATTTTCACTTAATGTTTCTTGAAAGGGAAAATATCTATTCAATTTTTTCTTTATAATAAACTGTCCTTTTATTCTAATTCTGATCATGAAATTTCCAGGAATTCTTCTTATAATAAAGGGAAAAGAATACTACTAAGTGAGGATGACTGCTTTTGTCATTAAAATAATATATTCTTGTAAAATGTATTGAAAAATGACCCACTGTGCCCTTTAAAATGCTTAGGCCTAATGCAGTATACAGCAGTGCATTTCATTTGCAAGGTCAAAAAAAAAACTAATTTAGAAAGATATTTTGTTTTTAGTAACCTCTTATATATCACATAAGCATTACATTGAAACACAACATTAAATAGCTATAATTTTATGCAATTTATAATTTTTCATAAAACACACATATTTAAAGACTTATCTTTTAAAGTGGGCCAGAAATTATTATTTCTGTGTCTCCTTAATGGGTAGCAATTAAATAATTAAATAGTAATGTGAATATTCTTCAAACTTCAAATATGTTATGACAAGGAATACTTGAAAAAAACATAATGAAAGAGATAATTTTGAAAAGTTTACATTTAATAATGTGAAAATAAAAATGTTATATTTAGTTTTGATTTTTAAGCTAATCTTAAAATCTGGATAAAATTTAAGTTTTATATATATATATATTTTAAGATTTTATTTATTTATTTGACAGACAGGGATCACAAGTAGACAGAGAGGCAAGCAGAAAGAGAGAGAGGGGGAAGCAGGCTCCCTGCTGAGCAGAGAGCCAGACGCGGGGCTCGATCCCAGGACCCTGGGATCATGACCTGAGCCAAAAGCAGAGGCTTAACCCACTGAGCCACCCAGGCGCCCCAAAATTTAAGTTTTAAAATGTAAATACTACAAATTGTATTAACAGATAGAGCAACCAAAATTGCAACGTAATTTACAAGATACACAATTTGCCTAAATATTTAAATGATCTTGCCCTGGCAAATGCCAGATAGATTACTTTTCTATGAAATTGGCAAGTAGAAGCTTGTTTGTCAGTAATATGGTTAATAGCTACCTTTTTTAGAGTTTGTATAAGCTGTGAAATAGATTCATTATAAGAAGAGGAGGTTCTCATTTTTTTCAATGAGTTCATGGTACAAATGGAAATGAGAAATTATAGGATATTTTCTACATATTAAAAATCTTGTCAAGCTGGCTCATTGTTGCACATAAATCTACATAATATTCATTATCACTGATTGCCTAGATGGCTTATCTTTCTGTTGATTTTTAAAAATTGCAACCATTTGCAAGTATCCAAATGTATTATTACATTGAATTATTTTTTAAAATCTTTATTCTACACTTGGGATATGGATTCAGCTGTGTTTTCAAGTTAAAATGACCTTGGCAAGCCATTAACTTTCCAGGGTTCAATTTTCCTATTTCCAAGATGTGATAACAATACCTGCCTCTGTTTACTTTGAAGAGAGTGAAAATAACGTAGATAAGGTAGATTCTCCCAGGGCCTAAAATAGCTGCAGATAGTAAATGAAATACTTTATAGAAGCGGAATTAACTTTTCCCAGCCACTAAGTAAACTTTGACTAAGTTACTCTTTCAAAATTGTTATAGAAATGCAAAGAGCAAAAATACAAATACAAGCACAACATAAAAATTAAATTAAGCATTAAATTGCTTTCAAACTGAAGACCAAATCCTGTGCTATAAACATAAACACAAGAAGAAAAAGGCAAGAAGGCAAGAAATGGTGCTAATGAAAATTTAGTATTAAGTAATATACTAAAAGAGTGGTTTATAGTGTACACTGTCACATATTTAATTTAATTGGATTCTCCTAATAATCACCTGGAGAAGTGTCCTGTAACACATTTGTAGCAGATATGTCATGTACCACCAGATGCTCCTTCAAGAAATCTGTCTTCCCATTGCCTATGTTGTAGCTAGCTTGGAACCTCCAGCTCTTTGTCAGAGTTGTCTCGACTTTTTTTTCCCAGCAACGCCATTTATTTTCTTGTTTATTTTGAAATAATTTTAAATTCACATAAAATTTGCAATAGTATAAAAATCTCCCATATAAACTCTACTAAGCTTTTGCATTGTTAAAATTTTACCTCGTTTGCCTTAGCATTTCTCTCACTTCTATTTCCCTTTTCTATATCACTTGAGAGTAAGCTACAGACATAATGTCCTATTAACCTTTAATACTTTATATTTACAAAAAATTATCCTTCTAATGAAAATACAACTATGAAAATTAGAAAATTAACATTGACCCAATATTACCATCTTGTCAACCAACTGCATTCAAATTTTGCCTATTGTCTCTATAGTATTTATAACTTCAAGAAATGTGTGTCATCATGTCCCTTTAACTCCTCAATCTGAAATAGTGTCTGAATCTTTCCTTGTCTTTCATGATTTCGATAATTTTGAAGAATATTATATATATAATATTTTGTTATATATTATATATGTATATGTGATATTTTGGTATAGTTGATATTTTGAAGAATATATAGATATATGGATTCATAGACATTCAGACATATAGATATAGATAGATCTTCATTTTGATGAGAAGAACCCATTCAGGTTCTTTAGCATACTCCCATCATTCTCTAAATTTTTTCTTACTTTCTGGTAAAAGTTCTTCTAAGCTTATATACTATTTTTTATGACTTGTATGTGGAGTCAACCATTTCTCCAAGGACCTTTAGTTTTTGTTTGTTTGTTTTGTTTTGTTTTTTAAGTTTCTAAGTAGAGAATACTGTTTAGAAATCAAATACACAAATATGCATATTTCTATATTTATCTTTAAGTCTATCCATCTGTCTGTATGTCTATCTGTCCATCTATCTTCTAACTATCTTGAAGCCATAAATTCACCCTGCTTCCTCTAACTGCAATTCCACATTACAGGATTTTCCCTCATACCAACTTTTCTGTATTTCTAGAGTGCTAAATCTGGCTCTAATCATCAAAGAAGTATTATTGTTTGATCAGTCTCTCCTGTATTTGATCAAACTTTTGCCACATCACTGGAAAATTCAGCCCTGATCATGCTTCATAAACTCTACCCTGGCACACCTTCCAAAACCATGATCCAGACAAGCCAAGGACATACTATTCTCCGGGTAACCCTCAGCCAATGTATAACGTGATGGTGATTACTGAGAACACTCTCTTTTTCATATGGCTCCCAACCAATGACTAAGCAGAAAAATGCATAATGGCATACTTATTTCCATCCTATTTGGCATACTTCTAATGTGCAGGTTTTGCTTCAGGTCTACCCACTAGGCTTGCAGTCATATATCACAGTCATTTATCTAACCCTGGCTAGTCCTTCTTCCTCCCTTTTCTTTTTGTAGGTGCTACTCCCAATAATATCTGTATGCCTAAATTCATGCCCTTCTCTCCTTTCCAGAGAACTGAAATTATGACAAGGGCGTGGGCAAACCTACCATGACTTTCATGGAATGTAAATAAATTAATAATTATTGTGAAAAATCTTATAAGCCAAGAATTTGCAGGAAGTGAATGCCTCCCTAGTTTCTAATTATTTCATAGAAAAGTTTGTATGTAGGCAAGGTAGAGTCTGAATTGTCATGCTATGGAAATATTTTAGTATTGCGATGTCTTTGAAGCCCCATAAACCTCTAGAGAGAGAGCAAATATGGAACAAACACTGATAAGAAGTGGGATGTATTTAGCTATAGAAAGAGGAAGAAATAAGTGTACACCCTCTTCAGAGTACTACCACACAGGTGCAAAATCTAGATGGCTTCCATCAAAGATAGAATAACTATGGAATAACTAGTAACATTAGCCTACCCCCAATAAACTATAAAGCCAGATAAAATATATGAGGTAACTGCTTTAAGGTAGTAACAAAAAAGAACACAAGACTGCTATATCTGAGAAAAGAGAAGCAGACAAGTCAAGTCCCCTAATAATGTCAGATCTATGCCTGCAAAAAATTTCCCACCAGTAATTCAGAGAACTGGATTACAAATATAAAAATTATATATATAAATTGAGGAGACACAGATCAGAGTTTGGGGAAGTAGATTGGTTTTCATCTGCAGCAGCATCCCAAAGTAGAAACTGCATAGAAAGATTGCCCAAGGTGTCCATTGGGCAGATCATATCTCCCCTATGAGATAGTGATAGAGAGCTACCATTTGTGTGTATGGAGTGGGACAACTAAATGCTTCCCAAGAACAGCTGCTGTGGAGCTAAGAGTGGAATACAGGTGTGTAAATTTGTCACGAGTTTGTATTATAGGGGTCTACTTAGCCAGAGCTACTCCATCTCGGTTAAACAGATATTTTGTTGTTTATGCAGTAAAACTTAAACTGACCCTGCCCTATCCCCAGGGGAACTTACTTAAAAGCAAGTCTGGGAAAACAGTAAAATATGGTCGACCAGTCCCTGATAATAGAGGCCAAATACAAGGACGGGTCAGGTCAGGTGGAGATAACAGAGTCCAGAATG
This sequence comes from Enhydra lutris kenyoni, assembly GCF_002288905.1. Taxonomy (NCBI): domain Eukaryota; kingdom Metazoa; phylum Chordata; class Mammalia; order Carnivora; family Mustelidae; genus Enhydra; species Enhydra lutris. The sequence goes on from NW_019154087.1 coordinate 668,384, forward strand.
CAAGGACGAGTCAGGCCAGGTGGAGACAATCTCATTGGCCAGGCTCAACCACATGGCCTTTGCTCTGTAAAAGCTAGTCTGTGAGGCTGGGGGTGGTAGCTCTCTCTGTAAGAAATGGCCCTGGCCGGTCGGTTTGATTTTTGGTGCTGGCATGATTTAAAGCTTTGCTTGACCTTCGCTTTGTATCAGTCTTGCTCCTTTGATCACGGACCCCATCAGTACTGTCACAAGTTAAGGATGTGTATGTTTAAAATATGAGAGTTTTAATGTGTGTGAATTATTCCTCAATAAAATTAAGTAAAATTAACTTTATTGTTGCTGATTTAAAACTGAGACATGCTAAATTAAAGAAATGTTTTTTTTGTTTTTTTGTTTTTTTAATTTTATTTATTTATTTATTTGACAGGCAGAGATCACAAGCAGGCAGAGAGGCAGGGAGAGAGAGTGAGGAGGAAGCAGGCTCCCTGCTGAGCAGAGAGCCCAACACGGGGCTCGATCCCAGGACCCTGGGACCATGACCCGAGCCGAAGTCAGAGGCCTTAACCCACTGAGCCACCCAGGTGCCCCAAGAAATGTTTTTTTTTTTTTTTTTAATCATAAGACCTAGAAGTAAAGTGACCATTTGAAAATTAAATTTAGGGCCGCCTGGGTGGCTTAGTCAGTTAAGTGTCTGCCTTCGGCTCAGCTCATCAGGCTCCTTGCTCAGTGGGGAGACTGCTTCTCCCTCTGCTGCCACTCCCCTCTGCTTGTGGTTGTTCTCTCTTGCTCTTCTCTCTCTCTCTGAAAAATAAATAAAATCTTTTAAAAAAAGAAAATTTTATTTATTTATTTATTTATTTATATTTATTTATTTATTTACGCAAACAGAGAGAGCGAAGACATGCACAAGCAGGGGGAACAGTAGGCAGAGGGAAAGGGAGAAGCAGACATCCCGCCAAGCAAGGAGCCCAACACGGGACTGATCCCACATGAGCCAAAGGCAGATGCTTAACTGCCTGAGCTACTCAGGCACCTAGAAAATTAAATTTAGTAACCCTTAATTCAAAGCTAAATGGATTTCTCCCCCAACCTCTTGCACTACCAATCTGTCAATAATATATTATTATATTATCATATATTAATTATAATAAAATGCTACTTTCTATATGATATTATGTATATCTCAATAGATACTCAGACACACAGACACAGTCAATTCTTGTTATCTGTGGTAATTGTGTTCTCTGCAGTCACCAGGGACACTGAATAAGAGTACACGGAGATGTTCTTAAGTGAAATATAGAGTTAGGTCCTTGCGAGCCTCTAGTGTCCACATTTTCATCAACTGATCAATATATAATCTTGTTTTATTTGCATTTCTCCTTAAAGACACTTTATTTAATCCTTAATGCTGATTCATTAATATTGAATGCATGGCCAACAGCACTATAACTCATGTGCAAGTAAAATCAATCTAACCTATGTATTTTCTTTGTGCTTAGGAAAACTAGATAGTACTTTAGTACTACACTTGGGGAACATTTTAAACAAATCTCTGACAAAAGGTACAACAATCTAAATAAAGATGACATTAAATAGACCACAGAAAGAACACATTTATGGTGTGAAACCTGAAACAAGAAGTACAGCTGCAGATGGAAATGTGCATGTGATTCAAATTTTTCACCTCTTTGCATAGTTCTGTAAGTGACCAAAAATTGCCAATGGAATATCAATTTGGGAGATAAAAATAAGCTTTAGTCAGTTAAGAAAATTTACAAATATGGAATCCATGAATGATGATTGTATAATATTTACATGTGTCAATGTGTACTTTAAAAAAAAAGATTTTATGTATTTATTTGACACAGAGAGAGAGATCACAAGTAGGCAGAGAGGCAGGCAGAGAGAGAGGGGGAAGCAGGCTCCCTGCTGAGCAGAGAGCCCAATGTAGCCCTCAATCCCAGGACCCTGAGATCATGACCTGAGCTGAAGGCAGAGGTTTCACCCACTGAGCCACCCAGGTGCCCATTGTGTACTTTTTTTTAATTTAAGAATTGCAATTCCTTTACCAACTTCTCTTTATGGGAGCAAATGTCTTATATATGAAAATCAGTTACTGACGGACCTCTATCTTTTCCTGAGAACCTGTTGGCCACCTTTCCTTCAGTGTTTGACAGAATATATACCTTAAATGGTTCCTATATTACCTTTAATAAGGTTCTGGGGCATACCAACTCCCTTCTCTTCATTTTACTCAACCTAGATCTGGAGGTATGGAATTGGATGTATCCCTGTCTCCATAAAGGTTTTGAATGACTCTCAACATTAAACTTTATAATTTGACAGTGTGAACTTCCTGTTTTGGCTTCATCACTTAAAGAAAAAAATAAACTTCAACATTCTATATGTATAAAATCATACATTAGGAGCTGCTGGGTTATTGTGTTCGTTAATTTTATGTATCACTTGGCATGCCATAGAGCCCAAGTATTTATTCAAACACTAGATCAAATGTTGCTGTGAACGGATATTTAAAAGATTGTCATTCATACAAGTAGACTTTTAGTGAACCAGATTACCCTCCATAATGTGAATGGATATCATCCAACCAGTAGAAGGCCTAAATAGAAAAAGACTCAGATCCCCTAAGGAGGAGAAAATTCTATCTCTAGATTGTCTTTGGTCTTGAACCACATCAACTCTTTCCCTGGGTCTAGAGCCTGCCCTGCAGATTTCAGACATGTCAACTCCCACAGTCACTGAACAAATTCCTTAAAATAAATTTATCTATAAATACACACATCCTATTGGATATTTTTTTCCTCTGGACAGCTCTGACAAATACAGTCATTAAATTCTTATGTGATACAGGCATTAAAACAATTTTGTGCAAATGGGATTTTGTAAACATTAGTAATGTTTACATAGGCTTTTAGATAAGACACATGTGCATGCACACACACACACACACACACACACACTATTCACTCTGGATTGCAGGAAAAAAAAGGAGATTTCTTATGTATACTGTCTTTGGTCATTAATTTCATATATTGCTCTGAATATCCATATTATATTAATTAGAAAATGTTACTTGAGAACCATTATAACTTCTAAAATAAGAAACTCAAACTTTTCAGTAACCAACTTTTTATATTTGTTTGGTACTCCTACTCTTTTATTTCTTTTATGGCTGCAATTTTTCATCTACCTATTCAATCTGGAATGAACAAATTGGTCACCTTTTAACTATTACTTTTTTTTTTAATTGGGCATGTATCAATCTATTTAAAATGTGAATTTGAATTTAGCTTGACCAAAAATGTATTTTTTAAAGATTTTATTTATTTATTTATTTGAGAGAGAGAGTAGGAGGAGGAGAAGGTGAAGGACAAACAGACTTCACACAGAGCATGGAGCCTGATGGGGGGCGGGGTTGATCTCATGACCCTGAGGTCATGGCCTGAGCTGAAATTAAGAGTAGGACACTCAACTGACTGAGCCACCCAGGTGTCCCAAAATGTATTTTTTAATACTATGAAGATTTCCATAAAACCAATCCATCTAGTCAATATTTTTTCAACGTCTATTCTGATGGTAAACACTTACTGAATGGCATTCCAGTGAAACCCAGAGTGAAATGATACCATGTATTTATATATATATTCATGTTTTCAAGCATCCGTTAAAATGATTAAAGAACATCTTTTGCTCTATCTTATTATTTTTTAAATTAATTTATTTATTTTAAAGAGAGAGAGAAAGAAAGAGAGAGAGAATATTAGGGGGAGCAGAGGGAAAGAAAATCTCAAGCAGACTCTCTGCTGAACAAGGAGCTCATTGAGGGACTCAGTCTCAGGGCACTGAGATCCTGATCTGAGCCTAAATCAAGAGTCAGACACTGGGGTACCTGGGTGGCTCAGTGGGTTAAAACCTCTGCCTTTGGCTCGGGTCATGATCCCAGGGTCCTGGGATGGAACGCCACATCGGGCTCTCTGCTGGGTGGGGAGTCTGGCTTCCCTTCCTCTCTCTCTGCCTGCCTCTCTGCTTACTTGTGATCTCTGTCTGTCAAATAAATAAATAAAATCTTAAAAAAAAAAGAGTCAGACACTTAACCAACTGATTCACACAGACATACCTGTTTTGCTCTAATTTAAACAATTTTAATGTGAATGTAAAGATTTCTAGAGTTCTTGTAAACATTATTTGACATAAAACATGTAAGTCATCTGTCTCACTCCCTTGCAGATAATAAATATTTTAGTGTTGTTTCTGGCATGGGTTGTTTTGAACTAAGACTCCTAGTAAAAAGAAAAATCAACTCTGAAATCTCAAAAGAGCATCAAAAAGTGTCTGTTTGATGGCATTAGAAAACTATCAAGCAATGAAGACTTGCAGGACCAAAATGAAAGGAATAGAAGAAGGCATGAAATGTCAGCCTGATATTTGGCACTGCTAGCTCCTTGAGGTATTATTTGATTCAAACTGTGTAGCTAAAAGCCTGATGAACTGGTCAGATATCTGTTAGTAAGAAGAGGCTTTAAAGCTATATGGAGCTTTCAACAGTCTCACTAAGCAGGGGACTGATTAGTATCTTCTAAAAAGTTTAGTATCTTCTAACTTCTAAAAGTTTAGTATCTTCTAACAAGAAGAGACTATAAAAAATAAAGACTTAGAATGGAAAATAGGGAGTAAATCACCATAGGACAGAAGTATATTAGACTGATAACAATACTTCACGGAGACTTAATCCAAGATTCAAAACTAGTTCAATGCCTGAATAGATCAAGGTAATATATTCCTACCATATTAATCTAACCTTAACCATCTTCTATATAACATTATCCCAAACCTCAAGTATTTTTACCTTTTAATATGGAATATTTGATAATCCAAAAACTAAGTTATGTAAATATATATGAATTGACACTAAAACAAGTGAGAAAATTAAATCAACCCAAAGGAGGATCCAGATATAAATTTATCAGATATATGATTTAAAATAATTTTATTAGTATGTTTCAGATAATAAAATACAAGGTAAAATTTTTCATCAGAGAAAGCGAAATTGTTGAGCAATAGTTAAACATAAATTCCAAAACTGAAGATAGAATAACTGAAATTCAAATTGTATGGGTAGGTTTTACCACAGATTTTTGAAAGTGAAAGAATTAGTTGACTGGAAGATATATCAGAAGAAAAAACACAATCTGAAGTTCAGAGAGACAGTTATAAGGTTAATTTATTTATTATTTTATTTATGTATTTTATTTTATTTTTAAAGATTTTATTTATTTATTTGACAGAGATCACAAGTAGGCAGAGAGAGAGAGAGGAGGAAGCAGACTCCCCACTGAGCAGAGAGCCCAATGCGGGGCTCGATCCCAGGACCCTGGGATCATGACCTGAGCCGAAGGCAGAGGCTCAACCCACTGAGCCACCCAGGAGCCCCTATTTTATGTATTTTAGAGAGTGTGTATGTGTGTGAGAGCAGGGAGAGAAGTAGAGAGAGAGGGACAAGCAGACTCCACACTGAGCACACAGCCCAACTGGAGCTCCATCCTTGCACCCTGGATCACGACCTGAGCCAGAAATTAAGAATTGGGTGGTTAACCTACTCTGCCACTTAGGTGCCCCTATAAAATTAATTTAAAAACCAACATACATGATACAGTGAATTCAGCATGTGTGATATTAGAGTCCCAGAGGAAATGAAAGAGAGATGAAAGAACATTAATTCAAGAAACGATGATGGATAATATGTAGTACACATGATAAATTATATAGAGAATATTAATCCATTCACAAGGGAATATATTTGCATGGTTTCAATTACAAGAATTTCCAAAGTGACCAAAATTAATCTATGACTATACGTTAGAATTTAATTTACTTCTCAGGAGGAGGATTAAGGTAATAAATTGTGGTGAGTAAAAAAAAAAAAAAAAAAAAAAAAAAAAAAAATTCTGATTTGATGGCAATGTCTTATTTTGTGAGTCTGTTGACTTTATTATAATTCATTTAGCTGTACACTTAAGGTTTTATATGCTTCATTATGTGTATGTTATAACTGTGTTCAATTGTGATTGAAATCATTAGTATCTTGTCAAAAGCTTATCTCTAGAGAACCCCAGTTATGGTAATATAAATGGTGAAAAACTATTTCCCATTTATTTATTGTCCATAACTTGTTAGCTCTCTTTCTAGGTAACAGTTTAGTATTAATTTAGCAGAAGCTACTTTTAACTTATATGCTTGAGAGTACATAAGGAGAAAGCATCTAAAACTGAATGAAATTTCAGAGAATCTCATATAGGTTAAGAATTAAATCCCCTCCAAACTTCTTACTTCCATTTCATCTTCATTCATTTCATCCTGATGTGGCAAGAAAATTTACATGGATAAGCTTGCATCTCTCTGAAATACAATAATGCATACTGAAAAATACATTCACTGGTATCAAGAAGTTAAATTTTAGTGAACATAACATAATTTCTTAAGATTTCATGTCATAATCAAGTTTATAAATTTGATGAGTTTACTGGATAATCTCAACCATAAATACACAAACTTAATCTTCATTGAAGCTTTGAAATCAAATCTTGACTCTGAGCATTCAAAACAAAATCAGAGGTTGAGCCAATTAAAATGTATCAGTTGTATGTTACAAAACAAATCAGAGTAAGGACAAAATTCATGATAACGTTGTATCTTAGCTTGCTTTATGTAATTTTCTAACTGTAATCTTCCATGCATTTTTACATATTAATGTAATAAATAGTGACTAAATGTAAAAGGGACAAATGGTATTTTTTTCTTGTTATTCTTTGTACTCAGGAAGATGGGATGTTTAAGTGACAACTCAGTTTTCCAGGTGCAGTCAACTTGGATATCCAAAGAATCTTTTTTGATTCATGCAGAGTCATGTATTAACCACTTGAGATTTGGATAAAAATGGATTTAAGATTCCTCATTTCTCATTTAGAGATAATTGCTTTAATAACTTTCTCTCCAGCTTCTCTTCAGAAAATCATCTTTCTAAATTAGTTGGCTATTGAAGGTCCTCAGGTGCACACATGTCAAATTTAGTATTAACTGAAGTGTATTCTCTATTAGAAGAAGAAATTCCATCTGTGCTTATATTCAATGTCTGGCTACTGAAATATATTTAGTCTCAGTATCTGAATTACTCTCACAGTGAACCAAACTTATAGGATGACAAGTTAAAAATTGTTTCCTTTTTGCCATCAAAAGGAGGTATAAACCTCCAATAAATACTTGCCCAACATTTAGAGCATTCAAAATTATGATTTTATAATGAGATATGTAAATAACAGCTATATGAATATATTCAGAAAACAGGATCTTATGCATTCCTTTAGTTATTTCCCAGGGAATAAGACCTAGGCCAATACTATGCAATCTACTTCATAAAATACTTGATTTTATTTAAAATATGCTGCAACATGAAACCTGTAATTGTTGTAGTGGAGGTTTCTCCTCAAGACTCCAACTCATGACTGCTGCCCCAATATAGTCAGAATTTAATAGGTGAATAAAGTTGGCTGCTTTAGAATTGATAGCTCCTAAATGCATTTATAGAATCTCACTCTTCTCATCTGCATTGAATGTTGATGCTTTTGGTTTCATAGCTATACATCCAGAAAAGATAGACTGACACAGTGCCCATCTTTCTAGGCATTGCATTCTTGGTTTTTCTATCTCTCACTTGTATACCAAAGCCTCTCTTCCTTCTAATTTTTATTTTAATAGCAGATAATAATTTATTCTGCTTTCACAATGTTTAACAGTTTACTATGATTCTTATTGAAAGTTGAAAATATACTGATATAAAATAGGTATCATTCTTCAAATAAATGGATAATACCTCCTCAGATAGGAGGTACATAGCTAGTCTTCATTTATTGCCGTATTTTTATAATCCCTTCAACTAAATGCATAAAAAGCACCTGTTATGATGGGCAGACATATTGATTTATCTAAGCATATGGCTTATGGAAATGGACAATTCATGTAATCTTATATACAATTTGACTATCAAAGTACATTAGGCATCTAATAAAATATTTATATTTACAGATTTTAGATTTTTCCATCAAGGAGTCAAGATGGCGGAGAAGTAGCAGGCTGAGACTACTTCAGGTAGCGGGAGATCAGCTAGATAGCTTATCTAAAGATTGCAAACACCTACAAATCCAACGGGAGATCGAAGAGAAGAAGAACAGCAATTCTAGAAACAGAAAATCAACCACTTTCTGAAAGGTAGGACTGGTGGAGAAGTGAATCCAAAGCAATGGGAAGATAGACTGAGAGGGGAGGGGCTGGCTCCTGGCAAGCAGCGGAGCAATGGAGCACAAAATCAGGACTTTTTAAAAGTCTGTTCCACTGAGGGACATTGCTCCAGAGGCTTAACCAGGGTGAAGTCCACGCGGGGTCAGCGTGGCCTCAGGTCCCGCAGGGTCACAGAAGGATCGGGGGTGTCTGAGTGTCACAGAGCTTACAGGTATTAGAATGGGGAAGCCGGCTACAGCGACAGAGCCGAGGAGTGTGCTCTAAGCTCGGGGTTACCTTGAACCAGTCGCAGGCTCGGTCAGCTCGGAGTGCCGCCGGAGGCCAGGGTGATGGGAGTAATTGGGCGCTGTTCTCTGAGGGCACACTGAGGAGTGGGGCCCTGGGCTCTCGGCTCCTCCAGGCCGGAGACTGGGAGGCTGCCATCTTCATTCCCGTCCTCCAGAAATCTACGGAAGGCACTCAGGGAACAAAAGCTCCCGAGAGCAAACCCAAGCGGATTACTCAGCCCGGCCCCTAGTAAGGGCGGTGCAACTGTGCCTGAGGCAAAGACACTTGAGAATCACTACAACAGGCCCCTCCCCCAGAAGATCAACAAGAAATCCAGCCAGGACCAAGTTCACCTACCAAGGAGTGAAGTTTCAATACCAAGGAGAGCAGCGGAATTCCAGAGGAGGAGAAAGCAAAGCACGGAACTCATGGCTTTCTCCCCATGATTCTTTAGCCTTGCAGTTAATTTAATTTTTTTTCTTTTTCAATTTTTTTTTCTCTTCTTCTGCTAAATTTTCTTAACTTTTACCCTTTTCTTTTTTAATGTTTTTTAACTAGTTTATCTGATATATATATTTTTTTCCTTTTTATATTTTTTCTTTATTGGTTTTCTTTTTTAAATTGTTTCTTTTTTATTTTTTTTCTTTCTGAAACTTTTTATCCCTTTTCTCCCCCCTCACGATTTGGGATCTCTTCTGATTTGGCTAAAGCATATTTTCCTGGGATTGTTGCCAACCATTTAGTATTTTACTTGCTCCTTCATATACTCTTATCTGGACAAAATGACAAGGTGGGAAAAATTCACCACAAAAAAAAGAACAAGAGGCAGTACCAAAGGCTAGGGAACTAATCAATACAGACATTGGTAATATGTCAGATCTAGAGTTCAGAATGACAATTCTCAAGGTTCTAGCTGGGCTCGAAAAAGGCATGGAAGATATTAGAGAAACCCTCTCGGGAGATATAAAAGCCCTTTCTGGAAAAATAAAAGAACTAAAATCTAACCAAGTTGAAATCAAAAAAGCTATTAATGAGGTATAATAAAAAATGGAGGCTCTCACTGCTAGGATAAATGAGGCAGAAGAAAGAATTAGCGATATAGAAGACCAAATGACAGAGAATAAAGAAGCTGAGCAAAAGAGGGACAAACAGCTACTGGACCACGAGGGGAGAATTCGAGAGATAAGTGACACCATAAGATGAAACAACATTAGAATAATTGGGATTGCAGAAGAAGAGGAAACAGAGAGGGGAGCAGAAGGTATATTGGAGAGAATTATTGGAGAGAATTTCCCCAATATGGCAAAGGGAGCAAGCATCAAAATCCAGGAGGTTCAGAGAACCCCCCTCAAAATCAATAAGAATAGGTCCACACCCCATCACCTAATAGTAAAATTTACAAGTCCTAGTGACAAAGAGAAAATCCTGAAAGCAGCCCGGGACAAGAAGTCTGTAACATACAATGGTAAAAATATTAGATTGGCAGCAGACTTATCCACAGAGACCTGGCAGGCCAGAAAGAGCTGGCATGATATATTCAGAGCACTAAATGAGAAAAACATGCAGCCAAGAATACTATATCCAGCTAGGCTATCATTGAAAATAGAAGGAGAGATTAAAAGCTTCCAGGACAAACAAAAACTGAAAGAATTTGCAAATACCAAACCAGCTCTACAGGAAATATTGAAAGGGGTCCTCTAAGCAAAGAGAGACCCTAAAAGTAGTAGATCAGAAAGGAACAGAAACAATATACAATAACAGTCACCTTACAGGCAATACAACGGCACTAAATTCATATCTTTCGATAGTCACCCTGAATGTTAATGGGCTAAATGCCCCAATCAAAAGACACAGGGTATCAGAATGGATAAAAAAACAAAACCCATCTATATGTTGCCTACAAGAAACTCATTCTAAACCCGAAGACACCTCCAGATTTAAAGTGAGGGGGTGGAAAACAATTTACCATGCTAATGTATATCAGAAGGAAGCAGGAGTGGCAATCCTTATATCAGATCAATTAGATTTTAAGCCAAAGACTATAATAAGAGATGAGGAAGGACACTATATCATACTCAAAGGATCTGCCCAACAAGAAGATCTAACAATTTTAAATATCTATGCCCCTAACGTGGGAGCAGCCAACTATATAAACCAATTAATAACAAAATCAAAGAAACACATCAACAATAATACAATAATAGTAGGGGACTTTAACACTCCCCTCACTGAAATGGACAGATCATCCAAGCAAAAGATCAACAAGGAAATCAAGGCCTTAAATGACACACTGGACCAGATGGACATCACAGATATATTCAGAACATTTCATCCCAAAGCAACAGAATACTCATTCTTCTCTAGTGCACATGGAACATTCTCCAGAATAGATCACATCCTCGGACCTAAATCAGGTCTCAACTGGTATCAAAAGATTGGGATCATTCCCTGCATATTTTCAGACCACAATGCTCTGAAGCTAGAACTCAATCACAAGAGGAAATTTGGAAAGAACGCAAATACATGGAGACTAAACATCATCCTTCTAAAGAATGAATGGGTCAACCAGGAAATTAAAGAAGAATTGAAAAAATTCATGGAAACAAATGATAATGAAAACACAATGGTTCAAAATCTGTGGGACACATTTTAGATTTTTCCCCTATAAAATTGCCAAGATATTAATCTGAAAAAGTGACACTATCATTTCAATGATCCAAAATGGTTTTAAATATAAAATAAACTATCAAAATCACATTTTTAGAAACCCAAATGATACAATTTCTTTCATTTATGGCTCTTTCACTAACAAAAAAAAAATGATTTTACTTCTCTTAAGATTATGATGCTATCTGTCTTGCATATAAATAGTTCTCAATTAATTTATTTTGCTTTTAGCATTTGGATTTAAATAGTGTTTAGCTAAATAAAAATAGGAGTTACTGAATTCTAAAATTTTTGTATATTAAATATTAAAAACTTTTTTATGTTTCAAGTTTTTATAAATTATGGTTGGTTAAAATATAGTGTAATAATAGTTTTTTTTAATATATTTTATTTATTTATTTGACAGAGAGAGACACAGCGAGAGAGGGAACACAAGCACAGGGAGTGGGAGAGTGGGAAGCAGGCTCCTCCTTGAGCAGGGAGCCTGATGTGGGGCTTGATCTCAGGACCCTGGGATCATGACCTGAGCCGAAGGCAGAGGCTTTAACCCACTGAGCCACCCAGGCGCCCCAGTGTAATAATAGTTTTAAGAGTAGAATTTAGTGACTCATCACTTACATAAAACACCCAGTGCTCATTGCAACACATGCCCTCCTTAATGCCCATCATCCATTTAGCCCATTCCCTGCCCACATCCCTTTCAGCAACCCTCAGTTTGTTCTTTATAATTAAGTGTCTTTTATGGTTTGCTTCCTTTTCTT
>NW_019154087.1:680383-764123 GCF_002288905.1 Enhydra lutris kenyoni
TTTCTTTCTTTCTTTCTTTCTTTCTTTCTTTCTTTCTTTCTTTCTTTCTTTCTTTCTTTCTTCTTTTTTTCTTTCCTTTTCCCTATGTCCATCTGTTTTTTTTCTTTTTTCTTAAATCACATATAAGTGAAATCATATGGCATTTGCCTTTCTCTGACTGACTTATTTTGCTTAGCATAATGCTCTAGCTCCATCTATGTCATTGCAACTGACAGTATTTTATTCTTTCTTATGGCTGAGTATTATTACGTATCTTCTTTACCCAATCAGCAGTCGATGGACATTTGTGATTTTCCCATAATTTGGTTATTGTTGATAAAGTTGTTATAAATATCAGGGTGCCTATGCCCCTCTGAATCACTATTTTTTTTTTATCCTTTGGGTAAATACCTAGTAGTGCAATTATTAGGTCATAAGGTCTATTTTTAATTTTTTAAGCAACCTCCATACTGTTTTCCCAGGGGCTGAACCAGCTTACATTCCCACCAACAGTTTAAGAGGGCTCCCTTTTGTCTGCATCCTTGCCAACATTTGTTGTTTCCTGTGTTGTTAATTTTAGTCATTTTGACAGGTGTAGAGTGGTATCTCATCTGTCCAGTATTCCCAACACTATTTGTTAAAGACACTGTCTTTTTTCTATTCAGTATTTCCAACTCTGTCAAATATTTGTTAACCATATGGTTGTGGGTCCATTTCTGGGATTTCTATTCTGTTCCATTGATTTATGTGTTTGTTTTTATGCCAATACCATACTGTTTGATGATTACAGCTTTGTAATATAGCTTGAAATCTGGAATTGTGGTGCACCAAACTTTGCTTTTCCTTTTCAATATTGTTTTGTTTAGTTGGGATCTTTGGTAGTTCTGTACAAATTTTAGAATTACTTATTCTAGCTCTGTGAAAAATGCTCATGGCATTTTCATACACATTGCATTAAATGTGTAGACTGCTTTCAGTAATATAAAATTTTAACAATATTTGTTCTTCCAACCCATGTGCATAGAATGTTTTTCCATTTCTTTGTGTCTTCTTCAATTTCTTTTGTAAGTGTTCTATAGTTTTCAGAGTGCAGATCTTTTACCTCTTTGTTTAGGTTTATTCCTGGGTATCTTATGGGGTTTAGTGCAATAGCAAATGGGATTTGTTCCTTGATTTTTCTTTCTGCTTCCTCATTGTTGGTGTATAGAAATGCAACATATTTCTGTATGTTGAATCTGTATCCTATAACTTTGCTGAATTCATGTATCAGTGTTAGCAGTTTTTTGGTGGAGTCTTTTGGGTGTTCTACATAGACTATTATGTTGTCTGTGAATAGTGAAAGTTTGACTTCTTTTCCCATTTGGATGACTTATTTCTTTTGTTGTCTAATTACTGAGGCTAGGATTTCCAGTACTATCTCATGGTGAGAGTGGACATCTTATTTTATTCCTGACTATAGAGGAAAATCATTCAATTTTTCCCCATTGAGGATATTAGCTGTGGGTCTTTTATATATGTCCTTTATGATGTTGAGGTATGTTCCCTTCATCTCTACTTTTTTGAGGGTTTTTAATCACGAGTGGATGCTATATTTTGTCAAATGCTTTTTCTGCATCTATTGCATATCTATTGAGGGGATCATATGGTTCTTATCCTTTCTTTTATTAATGTGGTATATTAAATTAATTGATTTATGAATATTGAAACATCTTTGTAGCCCAGGAATAAATCTCATTGATCCTGGTGAATGAGTCTTTTAATGTACCATTGGATTCAAGATGCTAATACTTTGTTAAGAATTTTTGCACCCATGTTCAGGGATATTGAGCTGTAATTTACCTTTTGTGGGGTCTTTGTCTAGTTTTGGAATCAAGATAATGTTGGCCTTGTAGAATGAATTTGGGAATTTTCCTTCCATTTCTCTTTTTTGAAACAGTTTGAGAATAGGTACTATTTCTTCTTTAAATGTTTGGTAAAATTTCCCTGGGAAGCCATCCAACCCTGGACTTTTGTTTGTTGGGAGATTTTTGATTACTGATTAAATTTCTTTACTGGTTCTGGGTCCACTCAAATTTCTTATTTCTTCTTGATTCACTTTTGGTGGCTTGTACATTTCTCAGAATTGTACTTTTCTTCCAGATTGTCCAGTTTGTTGGTATATATTTTTCCTAATATTCTCATAGTTGTTTATATTTCTGTAGTGTTGATTGTGACTTTTCCTCTCTCAGTGATTTTATTTATTTTTGTGATTTCTCCTTTATGTTTGATAAGTCTAGCTAGGGGTTCATTAATCGTATTAATTCTATCAAAGAACCAACTCCCAGGTTCAATGATCTGTTTTACTAATTTTTTTGTTTCTGTACCATTTATTTCTACTCTATTCTTTATTATTTCCCATATTCTGCCAGCTTAAGGCTTCATTTGCTATTCTTTTTTGGGGGGGGGGATGGTGTTTCCTGAGTACACAGAACTTACTGACTTCTGCTTCAATTCTCTTCCTGAGGTATAAAAATTAGTAAAATAAAAAATAGACTTACTAGCCATTAATTTGTGGTGGGAGAACTAAAGATTGAAGAAAAAATCATAGCTTTCCTAATACTGTTACTATTTGCAAAGTAAACAATCTATATCATAACATAAAAGATTACCTAAACTCACAATAGTACATTTATATCCATGCATATCAAGATCACTGATATACCTAACAATAACTTCACAGAATTATGTTTCTGAAAATAAAGAAACTAATTCTCCCAGCAATTTGGCTGGTTAACAAATTCTGTTCATTATAACTCATATAAGTGAAGTCCAGCCTTCCATATAAGTAGCCTTCCTTGACTCCCCCATGGGATGCTTCATGGCTCTCTTTCTTTCCTTTCTCTATTGTTTCTAGAAACCAAATATCCAACTTTGGTTAACCTCAAGTATTACTAGTGGTTTTGTGGTCAGTGTGCTTTAACATATAGAGATCCTATAGAAATTTGTCTGAGACCCTCACTGCCTAGACTAGGGCACTTGATTGACTTAGTAACAGTGTGCAAATATAACTCTTAGTCTTCATCTGCTTGAGGCACCAGAGTAAATAAATACATTGTAATATATTCATAAAACAGCATGTTAAACAATAATGGCAATAGAAAACTACAACAATAAACAACAACAAATTAATCTCACAAATAAAATAGAGAAATGTCAGACACAAAAGAATATAAACTGGATTATTGTATTTATATAAAGTTTTCAAATAAGCAAACATAATCAATACTGTTAGAAGTAAAAATGGTGATTATCTTTGGAGGGGAAGAGTAACTAGAAGAGTATTTTGGCAGGCTTCTGAATTCTTGTCAAATTCTATTTATGGGTCTGAGTTCTGGTTACACAGCTGATTATCTTTAAAATTATGTTTAATGAATTGTGTACTTTTATGAATATGTGTTATATCTCAATAAATGTTTAGTAATAAAAAATAAACAAAAAAACCAAAAGCCCAAAATAGTAAGTAATATATTTTACCATCAAGATCTGCTCTACAAAAAAAAAGGGCTGTATTCTTTTTAAAAATGTTTATTTGATTTTTATCAAACATTATTCAAATTTCAAGAACCAGGCCTAATAATTTAATAAAATTTTAGTTCACCAAATAAAAAAAGAACTTAGATTCAACAAATTAGTATAGGTTGTCTCAAGATACCACACAGTCATAAATTTTATTTCAGAAATTTAAAAATTAAGTATAACACATTTCCATACAAATATAAATCTACTATACAGACATTTGTTATTTTCTGATGACGTGCATGTTTTGACTGAATTTAAAAACAATCATTTTGCTTAGCTGAAGACACAATTCTCTTTTTCTTCTTAAGCCATTCCTTATCATTAAAAGCTCCAATAGGAATGAATATCTTGTCAAAGTCCTTCTGTATGCCCACATATCGAATACACAATTATCATTTTTGTGGAATTCAGATTCTGAAAAATGTGTTTTCTGTCAATAAAAACCAGCTATTGCCTATATCATATAAAGGCCTTGTAAACTTCAAAACCTTTTCAGATTATTAGAAAAACAAGCATTAGTTATTATAAACTAAATATGCTTATTTTACCAAATATTTCATTTATAAATGTCTTATTTATTTTGAATGTTATATTTTTAAAATCATCAATGTGATCAGGAGACAATCTCCCCAAAATAATTGTGTTTAAGAGGTCTACTCCTTAATACATAATCAAATTTGTACCTGATTAAACCCAGTTCTGACATATTACCAAAGATCTCAAAATATAGTTACTACATGGTCTTTAAAGTTAGCATTTTTTGACTTTTCTGGTAATTGGTCATATTTATGACCAATTACAAAGGATTGATCAAATAACTAAGCAAAATGAAATGACAATTGGCTGTTAAGGAATCTAGAGTAATTGGAAAACATGACAATAATTAAACTCAGAGATACACAACAAACTAAACTCTTTAAAGGAAGTAATAATAAGTCAACCTAATTAAATGAGCAGTATTAGCAAATACAACAATAAAATTTCTTATCTTACTCATTTTCCAGTGGAAACAGGTTTAAAATTGCAGTTCTTTTAAATCTTGCTTTTAAGTATTATTTAATATTAAAATATTATAAAAAATGTAAAATCTTGGTGTGTCTAGGGGATAAGTTAGTTAAGTGTCTGCCTTAGGCATGATCCCAGAGCCCTGGGATCAAGCCTCACATCTGGGTCCCTGCTCAGTGGGAGTCTTTTCCTTCTCCTTCTCACTCATTCTCTCTCTTGGTATCTCTGTCTCTTTCTCTCAAATAAGTAAAATCTCAAAAAAAAAGAACATAATAATTTGATATTTTTAATAATGACCAATTAGAAAATCACTTCTATTAATTGCCACTAATTTTATTTTTAATTATTTTAAAATTGTTTCTCTTTTAATGAGATAAAATTGGTATATAGGATTATTACTTTCAGATGTATAACATAACAATTCAATCTTTATTTTCTCTACAGAGTAGTCACCACAGAGTCTAATTACCATCATCACCATATAACTGGCAGCTCACTCCTCAGTGAGAAGCTCTGGGCTCATGAATTCCCTTCCTACTGTGTGTTGCTGTATCAGGGTGGGGTTTTGGTGAGACCATGTTTCTGCTTCTCCTACCCACTGCAATGTGACCTTTTAATCCTTGTTGTGGACAAAACTGTTCAGCCAGTTTCAGTTCTTTTTCACAGAGGATTCCTTTATATATAGTTGTAGGTTTGGTGTGTCCATGGAAGGAAGGAAGTTCAGGTTCTTCCTGCACATACTTTTCAATGGTCCTAAAAAGTTATTAATTTTACTTTTTAAAATTAATGAAATACTCAATCAGTTTGGAATTAATTTTAGTGTATGCAGTGAGAAAGAATTAAAAAGTTTTACTATTCAAATGATTAGTAATTTATCACACTGCGATTATATTTTCCTCACAATGCCACCTCAACTATGTACTGGATTTTCATATGTATTTGTTTTGCTCTATGTGTTATCCTATTTCCTTGAATGATTTGTGTGCCAGTAACCAAAATTATTAGCTTAGTCTTTCAACTTTCCATTGTCTGATTTTGTTTCTCTTTTCCACTATTTAAAAAAATTTTTTTTTAGTTTCATAATATGCTTTCCCAGGTTCAAAAGAAAAATAAAGTTCATAAGTAAGATTACACCAAATTGATTGATATGAGAACTGACATACTTTAAATGCCGACTTTTTCTCTCTGAAAACACTTTACATTCTGCCACTCATTTAAATATTTCTTATTCAATTAAACCAATGAAATTTTTTAAGTTTTCTGTTAAGGTTCTTGTTGTTCCTTAATGATTTTTTTTATAATTAATTTAATGCTTTGCATTACTGTTGTAATTAGGATTGTTACTTTAAAAAAAAATTGGGTCCATTATTGTTGATGAAGATAAAAGCTACTGCTATTTGTACATAAGTTTTATAACAACTAATCCTATATACACTTGTTATTAAATGCATTATTTCTTTCATTTGTTCATAATATTTATTTTCCAAACATTAAATCAAATTATAGAAAATAATGATACATTTGTGTCATTGCTATTATTTTAATTGATTTATTTTTTCTTGACAGCTTGATTTTGCTAATAGTTCTAGAAAAAATATGGTAAATAAAAAAGGAGACATTGAGCCTACCTGTTTTAATTTCATTAATCTTTATTTATGCTTCTAGTATTTTAACATTTAGACTTCAGCTTTAGGTTTATCCATAGACAGATGGAACGATGGAAGCTAGAAAACAAGACAGTCAGTGAGAGTGAGGGGAAATTGCAAGCAGAGGGATAAACATATTCAATAGATTTGGTAACAGGAGAGAGACCAAACACACACACACACACACACACACACACACACACACACACACTTGAGAGTTTCTTTTAAATCAGTAATTGTGTTGAATTTATCAAGTAAACTTTAAGTCTTTAATGAGCATAACATATAGAAAATTTTAACCTATTACTATATTATTATATTTTGTAATAATTGACCACCTTACTTTTATATATCCTGTGATTATTGATCTGTAATTGTCATATTCCATGACATCTGCCTTAGGTGGAGGAAAGTAAAAATATTAGTGATGTTTCTGTTATTAACAGCTCTGTTGATATCACCTTTGTTGAGTTAAAAAAGTAAAAAAAAAAAAGTGTAGCCCTGGTTAGGGGCAGGAAGGAAGATTGTATGATTTAAATAGGCAATTGATGCAAATAGAGATAAATCATGGTAGATAAAGTGATCACAAGTTATGTCAATTATAGAGTGGAAATAACCATGCTATTTTCCTGCCATCACTTCACATATGGAATAAAATATAATTTTGTCTCTGAGACAAGGTGTATACTAATGACTGCTATCGTGAGAGATCACCAGATGTTATCTTAAGGTGGGAATTTGGATTCCTGCTGATCGTTAAGTTCAATCTAAGAATTCTTATTTAAAAGGACATGGCATAAAGCAATCTGATGACTCAGTTTATGGGTACTTGACTGCAATGATCACTCGGGCATGGTTTATAGGTTTTGTCTACCATTCTGGTTAATTTTAAGATATTCAGAAGTAAAAATTAGAAATCATAGCAATAGGGCAAAAGAAACTGAAGAGTTTATCTTGTACACTTTCCGTGGCCATAAATCAAAATAATGTGTTGCTTAAGTAGCCAGCTAGGTGTGGTTAGAAAATGACTGCTACTGCCTACTTGGTTTATCACAGCTTAGCATGCTTCCTTGACTATGTCAAATATGAATGGAGATGAAATCATTTAAGGACAATGGGAATGGGATCTTAAAAAAGTAGATTTTGGTGAACTTGACAATTAGACAAATTAATCTGACAAGATATGTTCATGGGAATCATTTTTTTAAAGATTTTATTTATTTATTTGACAGAAAGGATGAGCACAATCAGGGTTTGCTGCATAGAAAGGGAAAGAAGCAGATTACCCATTAATCAGCCTGATGTAGGGCTCAATCCCAGGACCCTGGGATCATGACCTAAGCCAAAGGCAGATGCTTAACAGACTGAGCCATTCAGGTGGCTCATGTTTACAGGAATCTTTAAGACACATCCCAACAGAACTTTATTAAATTTTGAACAAACCCAATTGTAGCTGCATAACACATGGTTCTCTGGGTACAGATAATTTTTCCTAAGGGAAACATTTCATTATTCTGTAAAGACAACAACATATATGGTAGCTTGATTAGCTCTGGCATAGTCATAGCAAACATCCTTTAGATATCTTCAATAATGATTCAGGCAGATAAAAATATTTCCTCTAGGCTTTGAGTCTTTACATCTGGACACTGAGCTTTGTTGCAAAGTTGGTTGGATCCACTGTTTGCTTATTACTTCTTGGCTTACCTTTTGAATTTGGAAAGCACAACTTGAAGCAACCTCCCTTAGAAAGGAGTGTAAGGAGATAAAGGAATTGGGTCACAATGACATTAAATATCCTGAATGTGAAGCAGTCAGCAGGTGCTGAGAGCCAGTGTTGAATCAAGTTGTGTGGCACCAGATATCTCTTACAGAAGCATTCCAGGGTGCACCTTGCCTGGATCACAGTTGATACATTCAGCTACATATCCCCTCAGCCATCTCTCACCAAAATGACTAGGAGGAGGAATGCCCAACAGAGGAAAAATTCAGAGACTGTACCCTCTCCATCAGAGCTATTGGATATGGACATAAACAGTATGTTGGAAAGGGAATTCATGCTAACAATTATCCAGGTGATTGCTAGGTTGGAGAAAACCATTAATGATAAAATAGAATTGACTAGGGCAGAAGTGAAAGCCACCAGGGAAGATGTTGCTATCAATGAGTTCTAATCTAACCTGAATTCTCTAGCAGCTAAGGAAACATTCCAATGTCAGAATTACTGGAATCCGTGAGTGGGGGAGGGGGATCCTGGAGAGGGCGAGAGAAAGAAAGAAGACTAGAGGATATAGTTGAACAAATTCTCCATGAAAATTTTCCCAATCTGGGGAATGGAACCAGCATTCATGTACTAGAGGCAGAAAGGTTTCCCCCCAAAGATCATAGGATCTAGAAAGACCTCAACACAACTGATTGTGAAACTGTCATAATTTTAGACAGGAACTCTTGAAAGCAGCTAGGGGGAAGAGATTCCTTATGTACAGAGGAAGGCCCATCAGAATAATGTCAGACCTGTCCATAGAAACCTGGCAAGCCAGAAAGGGCAGGCAAGATGTATTCAGGGCACTAAATGAAAAGAACATGCAGCCATGAATACTTTATCCAGCAAGGCTGACATTCAGAATGGATGGAGAAATAAAGAGCTTCCAAGACCAGCAAAGTTTAAAAGAGTATGTAACCACCAAGCCAGCACTACAAGAAATATTCAGGGGGGTTCTATGAAAGAAGAAAGAATCCAAGAATGTCATAGAACAGAAATTTACAGAGACAATCTATAGAAACAAGGACTTCACAGGCAACATGATTTCAATAAAATCTTATCTTTCAATAATCACTGTCAACATGAACGGCAAGGTTTAAAATAATATGTGACCACCAAGCTGACACTACAAGAAATATTAAGGGAGGGGGCCTATAAAAGCAGAAAGAACCCCAGAGTGTCATTGAACAGAAATTTATGGAGACAATCTATAGAAATAAGGACTTCACAAGTAACATGATGTTAATAAAAAGGTATCTCTCAATAATCACTCTCAACATGAATGGCCTAAACACTCACATCAAACGGCATAGGGTTGCAGATTGAATAAAATGACATGACCCATCCATATGTTGTCTACAAGAGACCCATTTGGAACCTAAGGATACATCCAGATTGAAAGTGAAGGAACTATCTTTCATTGTCAATTGGCCTCAAAAGAAGGCTGGGGTAGCGATTCTCATATCAGATAAATTAGATTTTAAACTAAAGACTGTAGTCGGAGATACAGAAGGACACTACATCATTCTTAAAGGATCTATCCACCAAGAAGATCTAACAATTGTAAATATGTATGCCCCCAATATGGAAGCAGCCAACTACATAAGACAACTGTTAAACAAAATAGTCATATTGATATGATTACCTTAATAGTAGGTGATCTTAACACACCACTCTCAGTAATAGACAGATCATCCAAGCAGAAAATCAATAAACAAAAGCATTGAGTGACACATTGAACCAGATGAACCTCATAGATATATACAGAACATTCCACCCTAAAACAAGAGAATACTCATTCTTCTCGAGTGCACAGAATAGACCACATACTCAGTCACAAATCAGGACTCAACTGATACCAAAAGATTGAAATTATTCCCTGCATATTCTCAGACAACAGTGCTTTGAAACCGGACCTCAACCACATGAAAAAGTTTGGAACAAATTCAAACACTTGAAAGCTAAAGACCACCATGCTTATGAATGTTTGGATCAACCAGAAAATCAAAGAAGAACTTAAACAATTCATGGAAACCAATGAGAATGAAGACACTTTGGTCCAAAACCTATGGCAGACAGCACAAGCTGTCCTAAGGGGGAAATACATAGCCATCCAAACCTCCCTCAAAAAAAAAATTGAAAAATCCAGAATATACCAGTTCTCTTTACACCTTCAAGACCTGGAGAATCAACAACAAATTAAGCCAACCCCCCACAAAAGAAGGGAAATAATCAAGATTAGAGAAGAGATCAATGAGATAGAAACTAGAGATTCAGTAAAACACATCAATGAAACTAGAAGCTTGTTCTTTGAAAGAATCAATAAGATCGATAAACCATTGGCCAAAATAATCCAGAAGAAAAGAGAGAGGATCCAAATTAATAAAATTATGAATGAAAAGGGAGGAATAACGACTAACACCAAGGAAATAGAAACAATCATCAGAAATTATTATCAACAGTTATATACCTATAAGTTAAGCAACCTAGAAGAAAGGGATGCATTCCTAGAAACCTATAAACTTCCAAAACTGAATCAGGAAGAAATTGACAACCTGAATAAACCAATATCTATTAATAAAATTGAAACAGTGATCAAAAACCTCCCAAGAAATAAGAGCCCAGGACCTGACAGATTCCCTGGGGAGTTCTACCAAACTTTCAAAGAAGAAATAATATCTATTTTCCTGAAGCTGTTTCAAGAAAATTGAAGCAGAAGTACAACTTCCAGACTCTTTTTATGAAGCTAGCATTACCCTGATCCCCAAACCAGACAAAGACCCCACCAAAAAGGAGAATTTCAGACCAATATCCCTGATGAATATGACTGTCAAGATTCTCAACAAGATCCTAGCTAATAGGATCCAAAAGTAAATTAAAAAGATTATCCACCGTGACCAGGTGGAATATATCCCTGGGTTGCAAGGGTTGTTCAACATTTGCAAATCAATCAATGTGATAGAACAAATCAATAAAAGAAGAGAGAAGAACCACATGGTCCTCTCATTTGATCCGGAAAATCATTTGACAAGATATAGCATCAGTTCCTGATTAAAATGCTTCAAAGTATAGGGATAGAGGGAACATTCCTCAACTTCATAAAATCTACCTCTGAAAAACCCACAGCTAATATCCTTAATGGAAAAAAGCTGACAGCCTTCTCTTTGAGATCAGGAACATGACAAGGATGACCATTTTCACCACTGTTGTTCAACATAGTACTATAACTCCTAGCAACAGCAATCAGACAAGAAAAAGAAATAAATGGTATTCAGATTGACAATAAAGAAGTCAAACTCTTTCTCTTTGTAGATGACATGATACTTTATACAGAAAACCCAAAAGACTCCACCCCCAAACTACTAGAACTCATACAGCGATTCAGTAATGTGGCAGGATACAAAATCAATGTACATAAATCAGTTGCTTTCTTATACACTAACAATGAAAATATAGAAAGGAAAATGAGAGAATCGATTCCATTTACTATAGCACCAAGAACCATAAGATACCTGAGAATAAACTTAACCAAAGAGGTAAGGGATCTGTACTCAAGGAACTACAGAACACTCTGAAAGAAATTGAAGAAGACACAAAAAAGATTGAAGACAATTCCATGCTCATGGATCAGAAAAACAAACATTGTTAAAATGTCTATACTGCCCAAAGCAATCTATACTTTCAATGCCATCCCAAAATTCCACCGGCATTTTTCAAAGAGCTGAGACAAACAATCCTAAACTTTGTATGGAACCAGAAGAGACCCTGGATTGCTAAGGAGATGTTGAAAAAGAAAAACAAAACTGGGGGCATCACATTGCCTGATTTCAAGCTTTACTATAAAGCTGTGATCACCAAGACAGCATGGTACTGGCAAAAAAAACAGACACACAGACCAGTGGAACAGAGTAGAGAGCCCAGATATGGACCCTTAACTTTATGGTCAACTAATCTTCAACAAAGCTGGAAAAATTATACAGTGGAAAAGAGACAATCTCTTCAATAATGGGGCTGGGAAAATTGGACAGCTATGTATAGAAGAATGAAACTCGACCATTCTCTTACAAAATACACAAAGATAAACTCAAAATGGATAAAAGACCTCAATGTGAAGCAGGAATCTATCAGAATCCTGGAGGAGAACATAGGCAGTGACCTCTTCAACCCTGGCCACAGCAACTTCTTTCAAGATATGTCTCTAAAGGCAAAGGAAACAAAAGCAAAAATGAACTTTTGGGACTTCATCAAGATCAAAAGCTTCTGCACAGCATGGGAAAAAGTCAACAAAACAAAGAGGCAACCCACAGAATGGGAGATGATATTCGCAAATGACACTACAGACAAAGGGATGATATCTAAGATCTATAAAGACCTCCTCAAACTCAACACACTCACAAAAGATAATCATGTCAAAAAATGGGTAGAAGACATGAACAGACATTTCTCCAGTGAAGACATACAAATGGCTAACAGACACATGAAAAAATATTCATCATTACTAGCCATCAGGGAGATTTAAATCAAAATCACATTGAGATACCACCTTACACCAGTTAGAATGGCCAAAATTAACAAGACAGTAAACAACAAGTTTTGGAGAGGATGTGGGGAAAGGTGGACCCTCTTATATGGTTGTTGGGAATGCAAGTTAGTGCAGCCACTTTGGAAAACAGTGTGGAGATTCCTTAAGGAATTAAAAATAGAGCTTCCCTATGACCCTGCAATTGCACTACTGGGTACCCCAAAGATACAGATGTAGTGAAAAGAAGGGCTATCTGTACCCCAATGTTCATAGCAGCAATGGCCACAGTTGCCTAACTGTTGAAAGAACCAAGATGCCCTTCAACAGACAAATAGATAAAGAAGATATGGTCCGTACATACTTTGGAGTATTATGCCTCCATCAGAAAGGATGAATACCCAACTTTTGTATCAACATGGATGGGACTGGAAGAGATTATGCTGAGTGAAATAAGTCAAGCAGAAAGAGTCAATTATCATATGGTTTCACTTATTTGTGGAGCATAAGGAATATACGGAATTCATGGGGAGATGGAGAGAAGTGAGTTGGGGGAAACTGGAGGGAGAGATGAACCATGAGAGAGTGTGGACTCTGAAGAATAAACTGAGGGTTTTGGTGAGGAGAGGGGTGGGAGGTTGGGTGATCCTGTTGGTGGGTATTAAGGAGGGCACACATTGCATGGAGCACTGGGTGTGGTGCATAAACAATGAATTCTTGAACATGGATAAGAAATTTAAAAAATAAATAAAAATTAAAAAGAAAAAAAATATTTCCTCTAGTCTCATGATTGTGATTAGGAAAAAACAAACAAACAAACAAACAAACAAACAAAAAAAAACTTGCTAACCAAAATAAGATCACTAATAGGAACTATCTTCCAGGGGAGATAGAAGGCAGTACGCAGACACCAGAAAGCTTTAAGTAAATGGAATAACCAAGTAAAGATTCGAAGGAACCTCTTACCTAACAAAAGTGCTAGAAGCTGGGTTATAGCCTTAGCCAGTAACGCAAGTTGATATTCAAATCAGGATAGAATTTGCTATCTTTAAATTTCAGTGCTTAATTTGCTACTAAATCAAGTCAATTACAATGTAATCAAGTCAATGATCTAAACATCATGGGTAAGAGTGTAATTTATCTTCTCTGATGTTCAACTATGAAATTAAGCACATAAAGATCTAATACTGTATCATCTTTGTGGGATGGTATATGGGCTAGTATCTGTAAAAGTTTATACTATGAGATCTGTGATACGGCTATACATATACGTACTATGTAGCTTCCAGAATTTATTGAACAATGGTTTCTAGTAACCACCACAGTCACTGCAACTGCAGTGGTACATGAAAGGAGGTCTTAAGGGGGTGGGGAGAGGAATGGAGAATAACATGATAATTTTAAATGAAGTATTGTGTCAAACATTTTTTTTTCTTTATACTGTAGCTTTGCAGTGTAACAAAGAGTTTGAAACTTCACTGATAAAATTAAGACTGTGAAGTATGAAAACGATTCTCAGTATAAGAAAATATTTTGGTGACTTGAGTTCAGGCCTCCGATTAATGTGATATTGTGGAAACTAAACTGATTGGTTAGAAAATAAAATAAATTTGACCTTAGAAATATGACATACATACTAAGTATTTTATTAATCTATATTTTAAAAGTTTTTAACAGTGGTTAGTGTTGGGGTCCATTATCAAAGGAACGAGACTGAGACAAAGTGAAAGTTATGCAAAGCCTTATTCTATGCCAAGCATTAGAAGTTAGACTGACCAGCCAGCAGAATGAGACTGAGATAAAGTGAAAGTTATGTGAAGCTTTATTCTATGCCAAGCATTAGAAGACTGACTGGCCAGGGCCGCCTCCGAAGAGAGTGACCTCCTCCTGATCTCACAGGCTGGTTTTGTAGGGCATAACTGCAAACCCAAGGTATGTGGCTTCTATTGTTAAGGCGTTAACTCCTGGAATCGATACCCAGAACCATACCAGGAACTACGGGGGTGTTTATTCCTGGAATAAAGTCCGTGTATGTAAACAACAATATAGCTACCTAGGCAATATGGAGTTGCTCTGGCTAAGCAGGCCCTAATAGTTAAACAGGTTTTAACATTAAATCAGCCCTTACATTCCCCCCTTTTCTTTGGAGATTAGTCAATTCTTTGACTCTTCAGCCAGTTCTTGAGGGTGAAAACAGGCTGAACTGAGGTGTCGTTAACTTTGAGTGTTGTTCCATCTGCTGTTTTTCTGATTTTCTATTGGGCTGTTTTAGGCCGATGAGGTGTCCCCTGGCTGCTGCTGAGTAGCAACAGGGTTAAAAGTGACCAAGTTATGAAACCCTTCTGAGTCTTAGTTTTAGTCCACAGTTAGTGGGGTCCACCAGCAGTGGCTTCCATTTCTGGGGGGTGTCCTTGTTTTTGGCTCATTTGACGTGACACGGGTGAAGCCAAACCCTGATGCCTTCTACTTTTACTACCATGGGGGTGGTCAGGATGATCATGAATGGTTCCTTCCAGTGGGGCTCCAAGTTTTCCACTCAGTGACTGCTTATCCAAACCAAGTCTCTGGGTTGGTAAGGATGCAGTTCTACCTTCGTCTCTGTCTCAGTGTAGGCAGCTCAGATCCCTGTGTGGGCTCTTTTTCAGACAGACTGTAGTGCCTACAGTGACTGGAGTACAGACTGATCGGTCATTTCTGTTAGGCCAACCTTTTGTAGCCATGGGCAGAGTGGAGGGGGGGTCTCCTGAACATTATTTTAAATGGGGTAACCTTGTTTAAGTAGGGTGTACATCGTGCCCTAAGGAGGGCAAAGGGAGGGAGATACACCTATCCATCACCAGTCTCCAGAATTAACTTTGTCAAAGGCTCCTTAAGAGTCCGGTTCATGGGGCGCCTGGGTGGCTCAGTGGGTTAAAGCCTCTGCCTTCGGCTCAGGTCATGATCCCAGAGTCCTGGGATCGAGACCCGCATCGGGCTCTCTGCTCAGAGGGAGCCTGCTTCCTCCTCTCTCTCTGCCTGCTTCTCTGCTTACTTGTGATCTCTGTCAAATAAACAAATAAAATCTTAAAAAAAAAAAAAAAAAAAGAGTCCAGTTCATTCTCTCTACTTGTCCAGAGCTCTGGGGCTGGTAGGCACAGTGTAGTTTCCAATCAGTGCCCATGGCCTTGGCCAATGCCTGTGAGACTGAACTCACAAATGCAGGGCCGTTGTCTGACCCAATTGCAAGAGGCAACCCAAACCTAGGAATTATTTCCTCTAGTAGCTTTTTGGCTACCATTCCTGCCGTTTCATGTTTGGCAGAAAAAGTCTCTACCCAGCCTGAAAATGTATCCACAAAAACTAACATATACTTGTGTCCATTCTTTCCCTGTTTCATCTCTGTAAAATCTACTTCCCAATAAATTCCTGGTTCCCTTCCTCTTTCTCTTTTTCCTCTTCCCATCCTAGTTCCTCCCGCATTTACTGCCTGACACTGAGCATATCTATCAACCACATCCTGAGCCATACGACCTAATTTAGAAACCTGGAACTGTTTACCCACAAGCTCCTTAAGCTTGCGTGTCCCTAAATGAATGCCCTGATGTATTTGGCTTACTGATTTTTTTCCTAGTCTTCAAGGGAGAATTAACTTTTCTGCCCTAGTCTTAGCCCAATCCCCTTCATAGTCTAATTTAGTCCATTTTTGTAAATATTTTAAATCTTCCTCTGAATAATCTGGTTTTTCTGGTAGGGCTAGAGCCGGGAGTGTAACCAGTTCTTGAGCCATTTCCCTGGCTGCTTGCTTTGCTGTTCGATCTGCTAATAGGTTTCCTTTTTAAACCAGATCAGTCCCTTTTTGGTGCCCTGGGCAAAGCATAATGGCCACCTCTTTCAGGTCCCAAATAGCCTGGAGGAGAGCCAATATTTCTTTTCTGTTTTTAATTTCTTTTCCTTCTGCTGTTAATGGGCCCCTTTCTTTATAAATAGCCCCATGTATATGGAGAGTAGCAAAGGTGTACCTGCTGTCCATCTAGATGTTGGCAGTCTTACCCTTGGCCATCTGCAGTACCTTGGTGAGTGTGATCAGCTCCGCTTTTTGCGCCGAGATTCCGTGTGGTAGGGCTGCCTTCCAGAGCTCCTGTTCAGGAAAAACCAGTGCAGCCCCTGCATACCTCTCTTTCCATCGATTATGTAGCTACTCCCATCTGTGAACAGAGTCATCTCTGCATCCGGGAGGGGAGTGTCTCAAGGTCAGGCCTTATTCCTGTGATCTGGGTTAGGACCTCCCTGCAGTTGTGAGGGTGGTCAGCTAGCTTTTCTGGCAGCAACGTGACTGGATTTAGCACCGCCGGGGGCCTGAAAATCACTTTTGGTTCCTTGAGGAGGAGGGCTTGATACCCTGTCACTCGGGAGTTTGTCATCCACTGGTCTGGTGGGGTCTGGAGGAGGCCTTCGATAGCGTGAGTAGTGGTCAAGATGAGATTTTGACCCAGAGTTAATTTACTTGCATCCTTGACCAGGAAGTCTGTGGCAGCAATTATGCGGAGGCAAGGGGGGAACCCAGCCGCTACTGGATCTAGTTTTTTTGCCAAGGCCCCAGAGTCTGAGTCAAAACCCCTTTGACCACCCCTGCATTTTCATCTACATACAAGTGGAAGGGCTTGGTAACATCTGGGATGGCCAGTGCTGGGGCACTCAGTAAGGCTGTTTGTAATTTTTGAAATTCTCCTTCTGCCTCAGCTGTCCATTCTACCATAGTGAGTCCTCCCTTAATCAGTTTATAGAGGGGTCGGGCAATCTCCGCGAACTGCGGTATCCACAGTCTTCAGTAGCCCACTGTCCCAAGAAACTCCCTCACTTGTTGGGGTGTGGTGGGGCGGGGGTATCGGGTGATCACCTGTTTCCTGGACTCAGACAGTGAGCGCACTCCCTAGTGGAGATCAAAGCCTAAATAAGTGGCATGGCTCTGACAAAGCTGTGCTTTCTTTGCTAACACCTGATACCTTTTATCCTGCAAAGTCTGTAAGAGAGTTTTTGTCCCTCCCCCACCCCCCACAAGCATGACTCATAGTCATTAGTGGCTATTAGCATGTCATCAACATACTGTAACAGAGTGACTCCCGGCTTGGTGATTCTGTACTCACACAAATCCTCGTGTAGGGTCTCGTCGAAGATGGTGGGTGAAGTTTTGAATCCTTGGGGAAGTCTTGTCCAGGTGAGCTGGCCCTGGAACCCTTCCTGTGGGTCAGACCACTCACAAGCAAAGAGGGGTTGAGACTTCCTTGCCAAAGGTATGCAGAAAAATGCATCCTTGAGATTTAAGACGGTATACACAGTTCTTTTGGAGCCTACGAGGAAGAGTAGGGTATAGAGTTTGGACACCATCGGGTGGATATCTTCAACCCATTTGTTAACTTCCTGCAAGTCCTGAACGGGTCGGTACTCCTCAGTTTCAGCCTTTGTGACAGGCATTAAAGGTGTGTTCCATGGAGACTTGCAAGGAACTAGGATCCCGTCTCCTCGGAGGCGGTTAATGTGTTTTTGATCCCTTCCTTTGCTTCCCAGGGGAGGGAGTACTGCCGGACTCGAACAGCTGTAGCTGTTGCTTTTAACTGTACCATTATTGGAGGCAATCCCTTGGCCAGGCCAGGAGGCCTCCCTTCTGCCCAGACTTCGGGAAATTCGACCTGTAGGGTTTGGAGAAGGCTTCCCTCCCTTATATCCTCTGGTTTTGAGACTGGCTTGTAAAGGAGATGTTCATCTACTGCTGCCACATCTGCACAGTGGGTTGTCCCAAAGTCACAGTCATGTCTTATTCAGAGAACTGAATGCCAGCCCGTAGTTTGTAGAGGAGATCTCTTCCCATCAGGTTATACGGGGCATTAGGGAGGACCAAGAATCGATGCTTGACTACTCCCAAGGCCAAATTCAAAGTCCTTTCTGTTGTCCATTTCTGTCTTTCTGTGCCATTTGCCCCTTGTACCCAGACTTCCTCTCCAGATAGTTTTCTGGAGAGGCTTTAGTAATGATGAAAATTGGGCTCTCATGTCCACCAAAAAATCAACTGATTTCCCCTCTACCTCAATTTTAACCCAAGGTTTGGGGAGGGTCTCTGAACCATGGCCCCTTCAGTCTTTGGTGACCAGCATTGCATTTTCTTCTTAGGGCACTCTCCGGCCCAGGGTCCTTTTCCCTTGCAGTAAGCACACTGATCTGAATCTAAGCCTTCCCAGCTGCTTTCTCTGTGTTTAGGCTTTTTTTTTTTTTTTTTTTTTTTTTAATTGCCCTTTCCCACCTGCCTTTTTTTTTTTCCTTTGCCCTTCTATTTTTTTTTCTGTCTCCTTCCCGCCTCATGTAACGTCAAAACTTTAACTATTTTTTAGTCTGTTTTACATACTTTAAGGCAAAACTATTTACTCTCTTAGACCCTCTTTTTTTGTGTGTACAGTTTTTTTAAACTTACTATCAGTTAACTGCCTTTCCTCTGGTTTTTCAGACAACATTAAAACTTTTAATAAAAACCTTATGGCGTTTTTCTTTTGGTAGTCTGTCCTAACCATACCTTTTTTTTTTTCCTGAAAATTTCCCTTCACAAACATTTTACAACATTCTTTTGTATCCAGGTTTTGTCCCAAGTCATTTCCTTTCAAACAACCATCTCATTTAGGACAAAATTACCTTTTTCTTTAACAAAATGTATTCCCATTCCTTATCTTTCTTATGTATCTCCTACTTTTTTTACATATAGGGTTATTTCCCTTACTTCCATCCGTCTTAGTTACAGTTAGCAGTTTTCTATTCTTAGAAACATTTCTGTTTCTAGTGATGGTTAAGTATTAACCAATTGTGAACAGTTACAAAAGAATTCTGTAGATGGCAAATTTATGAATCAGTTAAGCACAAAACATGTTTACCAACAGATTTAAAAAGCACAAACTTAGTTCCAGCAACCAATGCTTTAGCATTTTATCCCATTTCGTTAAGACCTAGATGTCCAACAACTTTAATTCCATTTGTCATCCAAGCAAAACTTTAAAGTTTCAGGTTACCAAAGACTTTGAAAGCTACTTTAACAATTACCCGTTAAAACTTTGAGACAGACAATTAATCATGAGTTCAGTTATTTCTTTGCTAACAGATTTTAACAAATAACATGAGCTTATTTGACCTTCAGTGAACTTTGATTGAATTTTCACATTTACTGCTGTAACTTTAAAGACATGTCTATCTTAATTAAACCAACAAACTTAACTTAGTTCAAATACTGATTTATGTTTCACCTGGACCCACTCCACTATTTTTTTTAAATTTTATTTATTTGACAGAGAGAGAGAGATCACAAGTAGGCAGAGAGAGAGAGGGAAGCAGGCTCCCCGCTGAGCAGAGATCCCGATGCGGGGCTCAATCCCAAGACCCTGAGATCATGGCCTGAGCCGAAGGCAGAGGCTTAACCCATTGAGCCACCCAGGCGCCCCCCCCCCCGACTCCACTTTTAATGTTTACCTGAGACACAGGTGAGAAGATCTGGAGTGGGGGGTGTTAGGTCCAGGGGCTGCTATTCTTGCTCCTTGACAGTGAAGAGGGAAGGAGCCATGGTGCAGAAAGCACTGAGGATGGTCTAGAGGCCAGTTATGTAGGCCGCACACAAGTCAGTGCAGAAACAGAAGGGGGAGTGCTGGCAGAAGGCAGAGAAAGGATTCCCAGTTTTAGAGAGTTTTCCTGGGTAAACCTTGTCACCCAACTGGGTGGTTTTACCTTGAAAATCCTTGAAATGCTGGAGAACAAGACTTAGGGGTGTCATAGGTCCCTCACTCTCCGCTTGCCCCAATTCTCCAAACACAACAAACAACACAACAGACAACAAAAAGACAAGACAAAGACAATTGTAGACCAGACCCAGCAGCCCTTCCTCAACCAGATATCAAGTCTAAGGATGTGCAAGATATAATCCCAACTCAAAAATACAACCTGCCGCTGGTGGGGATTTTCTCGGTCCCCTGACCGCCTAGGGGGACTTGACCACCCTAGCAGGTCCCCTGATCACCTAGGGAAATTTGAACCCCCTGGCAATCTCCCAGTGGAGGGATGGGGCATCCCCACATCCACTCCAGCCCTGCGGAGCAATGCTATGTCTAGCTTCTCCCAGGTGTGTTATACGCTGGAGCTCTGCAACCAGACAGACAGACAGACCAGATCCTGCAGAATAAAATCTCAAGATCTTACCTCCGGAGGCTTTTCCCAGAAATTCTGATGCTGACTCAGTTCTCATCCTTTAATCCTGGACGAGCCCCCAGAATGTTGGGGTCTGTTATCAAAGGAATGAGACTGAGACAAAGTGGAAGTTATGCAAAGCCTTATTCTATGCCAAGCATTAGAAGTTAGACTGACCGGCCAGGAGAATGACACTGAGACAAAGTGAAAGTTATGTGAAGCTTTATTCTATGCCAAGCATTAGAAGTCAGACTGACTGGCCAGGGCCACCTCCAAAGAGAGTGACCCCCTCCCGATCTCACAGGCTGGTTTTATAGGGCATAACCGCAAACCCAAGGTACATGGCTTCTATTGTTAAGGCGTTTACTCCCGGAATCAATACCCGGAACCATACCAGGAACTACAGGGGGGTTTATTCCCGGAATGAAGTCCATATATGTAAACAATATGGCTACCTAGGCAATATGGAGTTGCTCTGGCTAAGCAGGCCCTAATAGTTAAACAGGTTTTAACATTAAATTGGCCCTAACATTTAGTGGAAATAAAAGACTGCTTAAACTGGAATTAAAAAAAAAAAAAATAGAGCTGTGAAGGGATATGGTCACAATTAATGTGCTTCATAGAATGAATTCCTACTCTCCATTGGGTGGTTAAAATCCTCTTTTTTATGTTAATAGGCTTCTTTGTATGAGAAAATATTGCAGCAAAACAAATAATAATAAGATACTCAAGAAAAACGTGTG
Source organism: Enhydra lutris kenyoni (assembly GCF_002288905.1). Classification (NCBI taxonomy): domain Eukaryota; kingdom Metazoa; phylum Chordata; class Mammalia; order Carnivora; family Mustelidae; genus Enhydra; species Enhydra lutris. The sequence goes on from NW_019154087.1 coordinate 701,786, forward strand.
TCAAGGGAATCCCAGGTAAGAGGATACACTTGGAAGACAGAGGAAGTGAAGATTAAAATAGCTAACCTGAAATCTATTTCTGTCCTGACTACCAAGGAGTGAGAACATAGGAGACCAATCTAATCTCCTATTAGTATGTTGTAAATACACTAAAAATATTCGGATTGTCCCTGTAAATACATCTTGATATTATAACTTTATGCACATGTCATCACCCAGAATATGTTGTATAAGCAATACAGACATCCAGGATAAGCAATGAAAATATTTTGTAATTTAGCAACTCCTTGGGAAGGAAGTAATAACCTCTGTATCACATTAGAGAATCTATCTACTTGGCTAGAAAGTGCATATTCACTATAAATAGATTCTTGGGAGGCCCTGAGTATGTTCTAGTCTCTTCCTTCTTCCCATATGCTACTAGATTGCTTATATTATTGAAATAGTAGTAAATCTTGATTCAAGGTAGTATTTCCAATTCATGTAAATTTACTTTCAACATATTAACTCAGAGCTCAAAGATAAATGGAAAATTTGGAGAAGATTTTTTTGTTGGTAATGGCTCAGATAAAGAGCTAATAACTTAGATGTTTAAAGAGATTTTTAAAGTGAAGAAGAAGGACACCTGCCTAGCTCAATTGGAATAACATGTGATTCTTGCCTGGCATTGTAAATTCAATCTCCGCATTGGGTATAGAGATTACTTAAAAATAAAATCAAGGCAGCGGGGGGGAAGGGGGAGGGAGAGGTTGGTTGGGTAAGGCAGATGTGCTAACCACTACACCATGGAACCGAGAGGTTGGTTGGGTTATGGACATTGGGGAAAGTATGTGCTATGGTGAATGCCATGAAGTGAGTAAACCTGGCGATTCACAGACCTGTACCACTGGGGCTAATAATACATTATATGTTAATAAAAAAAAGTCATAAAATAAAGTAAATAAATAAAAAAACTTGAAAAACAAAAAGACCAAACATCAGAGAAAGAGCAAAAAAAAGGACAATATATATGAATAGCCTATACATTTATAAATATATGCTAAAGGATGTTGAGTCATAAGAAATTTAAATTAAAAACGTATTATTTTGGGGGCACCTGGGTGGCTCAGTGGGTTAAAGCCTCTGCCTTCGGCTCAGATCATGATCCCAGGGTCCTTGGATCGAGCCCCACGTCAGGCTCTCTGCTCAGCAGGGAGTCTGCTTCCTCCTCTCTCTCTGCCTGCCTCTCTGCCTACTTGTGACCTCCCCCTCTCTCTCTTTCTGTCAAATAAATAAGAAATATCTTTAAGGCAAAAATGAACTATTGGGATTTTATCAAGATCAAAAGCTTTTGCACAGCAAAGGAAACAGTTAACAAAACCAAAAGACAACTGACAGAATGGGAGAAGATATTTGCAAAGGACATATCAGATAAAGGGCTAGTGTCCAAAATCTATAAAGAACTTAGCAAACTCAACACCCAAAGAACAAATAATCCAATCAAGAAATGGGCAGAAGACATGAACAGACATTTCTGCAAAGAAGACATCCAGATGGCCAACAGACACATGAAAAAGTGCTCCATATCACTCGGCATCAGGGAAATACAAATCAAAACCACAATGAGATATCACCTCACACCAGTCAGAATGGCTAAAATTAACAAGTCAGGAAATGACAGATGCTGGCGAGGATGCGGAGAAAGGGGAACCCTCCTACACCGTTGGTGGGAATGCAAGCTGGTGCAACCACTCTGGAAAACAGCATGGAGGTTCCTCAAAATGTTGAAAATAGAACTACCCTATGACCCAGCAATTGCACTGCTGGGTATTTACCCTAAGAATACAAACGTAGTGATCCGAAGGGGCACGTGCACCCGAATGTTTATAGCAGCAATGTCTACAATAGCCAAACTATGGAAAGAACCTAGATGTCCATCAACAGATGAATGGATAAAGAAGATGTGGTATATATACACAATGGAATACTATGCAGCCATCAAAAGAAATGAAATCTTGCCATTTGTGATGACGTGGATGGAACTAGAGGGTATCATGCTTAGTGAAATAAGTCAATCAGAGAAAGACAACTATCATATGATCTCCCTGATATGAGGGAGAGGAGATGCAACATGGGGGGTTAAGGGGGTAGGAGAAGAGTAAATGAAACAAGATGGGATTGGGAGGGAGACAAACCGTAAGTGACTCTTAATCTCACAAAACAAACTGAGGGTTGGTGGGGGGAGGGGGGTTGGGAGAGGGGGGGTGGGTTTATGGACATTGGGGAGGGTATGTGCTATGGTGAGTGCTGTGAAGTGTGGAAACCTGGCGATTCACACACCTGTACCCCTGGGAATAAAAATACATTATATGTTTATTAAAATAAAATTAAAAAAAAAAGAAATATCTTTAAAAAATTAAAAAAAAATGAAAACGTATTATTTTTGACATAAAGTGGTAAAAATTATTAAAAAAAAAAAAAAACTTAGAAAACACTCTGTTTGTGAGGCTATGGAGAAATAGCTATGCTAGTACATTGCCAGAGTGGTGAAAAATGCTGTAACTGCTCCAAAGAGGATTGGGTAACTTTCATCACATTTACAGATGCATTAATCATTTCACCAACCAAATTTACTTCTAAGAGTTTATTATGAATATATGCCTTTACCAATAGTAAACATTATATCAAATATTTCTATAAGACACCTATTGCTGCAGAATATATTGGAACAAAGTTAGTAGCTAAAATCCAGCATGCACTACTATCTCACAGCTTCTGTGTTAGGAATCCAGTGGTAGCTTAATGGTTCCATCTGTTTTAGGATTTATCACCAGGTTTCCATTATGAGTGGGACAGTACTGAGGTCTCAAGGAAGACTAGACTGAGGAAGGATCACTCCCCCTTCCAAGCTCACATGGTTGTTAGCAGGATTCACATGCTTATAGCTAGTGAGTTGAGAGATTCAGCTCCCCACCAACTCTTGACAGGAAGCCTTGAGTTTTTTGCCCTGTGAGTCTCTCCATTACATGCTTTTGCTTCCTCAAGTTGTAAAAGCTAAGGAGGCAAGAGACAGAAGCAACTAGCAAGATGGAAATTCAAATCTTATGTAATGTAATCATGGAAGTAACACCCTATTCCTTTGTCACATTCTGTTGGTTAAAAGCAGTGATGATTTCCTGTTTCAGCTCTGCATGTAAAGGACTTGGAAGTGAACACTCAGTTATTACAAACAGAAAAAGCTGAGTAAACTGAAAATCAACTTTCTTTTTTGTATACACTAGAAAACTAAGGTTGAGAGATGAAAATGGAGTGAATATAGAGATGGGAGTAAGACTTCACTGAATATGCATTTCTAGATTGTGCTGCACTTTGCACTAAGTATTTTTATAATAAAAATAATTATGAAGAATGGAATAAATGCATGCTAGGGTTAAAAGCAGAAAACGAAACCTGGAATAATACAAAGTTGGTGACTTTTTCCCAACTTTTCCCAGGAAATAATGTCACCAACTCCGGGACAAAGTACACTGAGAGTGACTGTATACCTTAGTGGAATATGGAAAGGAAAAGGGAATACTAAAATTTACCTAATATATTATTTTTGATCCATGTTCAAACTACTTTCCACAACTCTTCGAAGAAGGTCTTTCTTACCTCACTTGTGTCTGAACACTCTGCTCTGGAAAACATTCTTGGTATATATCTTCCTCATAGTGTCTGTGTGCTGGCATCTCAGATCTCCTCTGCATGAGAGCACCCTCTTCACCACACTGAAACTCTGAACAGCCATGTAGGTTTGTCTTTTTGTGCATGTGGCCACATATCTTCTGTGGCACATGAATTTCTTCACCTTTTCTCTCTAAACTCATCTAGATTAGTGGTAATGAGAACTATTCCTAGATAACAAGTTGTCAGAGTTGTAGATACCCCATGCTAAAACAACTAGATAATTAAATACAGTTATTATTTAAAAGATGGTAGAAAAGCCTCAATATTATCGTACAATTATTATATGATTTTCATGCATAAGGAAAGAACAAAGAAGAAATATCCTTGTGTAATCTCTCATCTTGATATGTAACATTTCCCAATCCTCCTCTACTTTTTTTGACTGATCTTAAGTGAATGATAATCTTTTTTTCAGAATGAGTAACAGGTGAATTTGTATTCACCTGAAAAAATATATATCTATAAACACACACACACACACACACACACACACACACACACACGTATATACTCATATTGAATATACATATACATATTATATATGTATACATATATACACATATATGTGTATATATATCTGTATATATATACACATATATGTGTATATATATATCTTAAAAAGATAGAAATATATAAGATATATATTATGATATATATGTAACCATTGTTAAGCAGAATTTGTTGAATCAGATCTCTTCAAATCAGAAATAAACATGCTTATTAAGTAATGTCTTATACTGACTATGATTTTCTTTCTAAAAATTTGAGATTTGTTTGTTTCCTTCATAAATTTTGTTAAGAATTCCATAAATGGAATAATAACGTCAATGTTTCTTGAGATTAACATGAGTTATTTAAGTATAGAGTTAGAAGATAAGGTATGATAATTATAATTTTGTATATATGTGTATATATATATATATATATATATATATATATATATATATATAGTCCTCATTTGTTATAAATGCTTTTGAATTGCAGTTAAGAAAATGGGTTGCATACAAATACTAATTTGAATTATCCCTATTTATATAATCGACACAGCTGGTAATTTATTGAGATCTATGCGTCAGGAACTGTTTCAGAGTTACAGTTGGATTGTCTAATTTGATCCTCACTACCACTCCAGTGAATGATTACTTTTTCATTTTTATGTATGAGAAAACTTAGAAAATTACTTGCCCAAGGTCTCACAACTACAAAAATAAATGCTATGAGGAGACAGTTATATGTGCTCAGAAATTTTTAGCAACGACATTATACTCTCTCAACATCATTTCTTCAGTCCCATATGTGTTTATAAATTATTTCAGAATCAATCTAATATTTATTTGTACTTATTCAAATTATTTATATCAAATTATAATAAAATAATTATTTCTATTTTTACCAAAATATATGACTGTCTAAATTTTTTAGAGCATTACTTTTATATATCTGTGTCTCATATAAGAAAATAAAACTATGGGGTGCCTGGGTGGCTCAGTGGGTTAAAGCCTCTGCCTTCAGCTCAGGTCTGATCTCAGGGTCCTGGGATAGAGCCCCGCATTGGGCTCTCTGCTCAGCAGGGAGCCTGCTTCCTCCTTTCCCTCTCTGGCTGCCTCTCTGCCTACTTGTGATCTCTGTCTGTCAAATAAATAAATAAAGTCTTTAAAAAAAAGATAATAAAACTATGCATTTCTCACACTCTATGTATAATTTTAGAGGTCTCAATAGAACACAATTTTCTTTCCTACAAAATAAATAATATTAAATTGATTCTGTAATTAATTCACATCATGATTTGCTTATGTAACTCACAAAATGAGTACCTATAAAAATGAACTATAAAGAAAACCAGAAGTAGAGATTAGAAGTTGACACACTGGTTTATTAAAGAGAAGTAGGTGATTATTTTGATGATAATGATAAACAGATGACAGATAGATAGATGGTAGATAATAAATGATAGGTGATATATAGATAGATAGATAGATAGATAGATAGATAGATAGATAGACAGAAGAGCATAGATATAGATAAAAATACTCTCAGTCCACGGAAGTGCTTAAGTATGCCAACCATGTTTTCCATTACAGGGATACAACCAATTTCAGTTATTTGATCAGCATCAGAAATCAAATAAAAGAGCTAAGACAGAAATAGATTTCTTAAATGATAGACCAGCACTCTGTTTGAAGTTGTCTGAAATTTGAATAGTGAAACTTACCATGCTGTTAAATAATTACCATAGTAAACAATGCAAATCAAAAAGCATTCTGCCTACAAAAGATAACATACAAAAAATATAGGCAATACTTGTAAATCAGATACTGTAAGTAAAATGAAGGCATGCAAAAATATTTTTTAGAAAGGAGACATCAGGCTTAAGCAAAGGTAACAGATCAAGTCCCTTCACACAGCATGAAGGTACAAAAACAACATTCAACTCTGCCTTTCTACATCAGGCTTTATTTATTTATTTATTTTTCTTCCCAAGGTCTGAACCTTAACAAGAATTGGGGGGAAAAATCCTAGGAATGCATATTTTACTGAACTAATATTAATTGAACAAATAGAAAAAAAAATCTGAATTATTTTCCCCTTTACAACACTTTCTCTAGATGAAGTGCCACCTTTCAAAAGTTAATAGATAATGAGCTTTGATGTGCTCATTTTAAATTTGTCAGTTGGGAATTAATTGCACATAAGATTTTATGTAGCATTAAATGCAAAGATCTTATATTTTCAATTATCTCACCAACTAGATATAAATTAGAAAAAGCTCTTCTAACTTAAGGAAATTTTTGTGTTAAAAAAAGTTACATTGTTTGGTATTTTGCACCTAAACCCTTAATAGAAGAATAACTCAAATACTATAAATCAGGAGAAGATAATTTTATAATGTTAGAATTTCCAGGTGTAGATTATCCTCCAAAAAAAAGTCTTTTTTTTCCTCACAATAAATCCAGTATTTTTTTTTTAACAAAAATGACTGTAGTGAGAGGCTACATGAATTAAAATTATGAACAGAACACCAATAACCAAATCAGCTACAGTAAATATACATTCTTAGCATTTGTGATTGCAATAATTATCCTTACCCAGCATAAAACAAAAAGTTAGGCAGTCACAGAGTTTCTGTTAGTCAAAAAAAAAAAGGAAATACAAGACTTTAAGAGTATTCTTTTTTAATACTTCCATTAAGGATGATTTCATTAAAAACAGTATTTCTACAATTTTTTAGTATTTCTATACTTTTAAAACTTCTCAACTCAGATGATTAATCAAAGATGGGATTTGTGCACACCAAATTTTCCTGCATTTTGAATTTTAAAATGCACTCTATCAACCTTATTTTTAAAAAACATTTACCTTTATACTATCGTCAGAAGTCACCATAAAACTTTCATTTAGCATATTTCATAAAAATAAACACAAGAATAAAAGCTTTTCAAGTTGATTTGTAAAACACATTTTAAATACTATTACAATTTTACATAGTGCATTGACTTGAATTCACAATTATACATTCAGATAATATTTGTGACAATTTTATTAAAGATCACTTGATTTGTATTACCGTAGAAAAACATAATTGTGCCTGCTGTATTTCAACAATAATCCTTCAACCTTCACAAAGAAATACAAAGAGCATACTTGAAAATGAAGTAGCAGAATATTCTTTTTTCATGTGTCTATGTCAGGTTTTCTAGGGGGAAAAAAACAAAACAAAACTGTATAATCATGCACACACAAACCACCCATCAGAATTTAGTTTTGTGACTATTTCTATATGTTATGTTTCAGCAAAGTTACTTACTAATATATAAATTTTGTGACTATTGATCACCTTCTGTGGTTTAAAAATCACTATGCCCTCATTTGTTTGTTTTATTTTGTTCATAAACATAGAAAGGATAAGAAAACAGATTTAGAAAAGTCATATTTTTATTTTGTTTTGCTTTGATCAAAAATGTCCTGCAATATATAATGTTGATTTAAAGGCTTAGACATGGGGTTTGTGTCAAAGATGGCAGAGGAGTAGCAGGCTGAGATGACATCAGGTAGCAGGAGATCAGCTAAATAGTTTATCAAACCATTCCAAACACCTACAAATCCAACAGGGGATCGAAGAGAAGAAGAGCAGCAATTCTAGAAACAGAAAATCAACAACTTTCTGAAAGGTAAGATCTGTGGAGAAGTGAATCCGAAAGAACAGGAAGATAGACCCTGGAGGGAGAGGCCGGCTCCCGACAAACAGCGGAGCAATGGAGCACAAAATCAGAACTTTTAAAAGTCTGCTCCACTGAGGGATATTGCTCCAGAGGCTAAGCAGGGGTGGAGCTCTCATGGGGAAAGCGTGGTTGCAGGTCCCACGGGGTCACTGAAGAATCAGGGGTATCTGAGTATCACAGAGCTCACAGGTATTAGAGCAGGGAAGCCAGCTACAGAGACGGACCTGAGGAGTGAGCTCTCAGCTCAGGGTTACTTTAAACTGTGACCCGTGGCACAGTCAGACCACTGCTCTTTGAGCAGGGAACCCACAAGTGGCAGATCTCGGGAGACCTCCCTGGAAAAGCAGCAGTTATCTGCTGGGTTTGGAGACTCCAGGTGGGGCTGTGTACATGAACACTGTACTCTAGTTGGTAAATTCATATCTCAGAAGTATATATGTTAGGAATTTTGAAACTACTTTAAATGTACACTAAGATTGAACAAATAAGTAAATATAGATAAGGAGGGGCAAGTTTCTCACTATTAGAAAGGCTACAATGAATTCTGTGGTGCTGAATTAGAGTTAGAACTATAGTTTGAACTCTTGTTTACTTTAATATATATATGAATAGATACAGAAATAAACATAGATATGTGTCTACATAGGCTAGCAGACATATATTTCTTAGCTCTGTCCACTAGAGGGTCTAGAAGAATTGAAACCCTAGAAGCAATGAACACACTTAGCACCCAGGTCTGGGTTTTTATATCTCATTGTCAGTAGAAGGAACCAGAGCTCCTTGAAGAAATGGCCTGTTCTACAAAACATTTAAAGAAGAATTAATTCCTATTCTCCTGAAACTGTTCCAAAAAATAGAAATGGAAGGAAAACTTCCAAACTCATTTTATGAGGCCAGCATCACCTTGATCCCAAAACCAGACAAGGATCCCATCAAAAAAGAGAACTACAGACCAATATCCTTGATGAACACAGATGCAAAAATTCTCACCAAAATACTAGCCAATAGGATCCAACAGTACATTAAAAGGATTATTCACCACGACCAAATGGGATTTATTTCAGGGCTTCAAGCTTGGTTCAACATCCACAAATCAATCAATGTGATACAGTCCATTAATAAAAAGAAGAAGAACCATATGATACTCTCAATAGATGCTGAAAAAACATTTGACAAAGTATAGCATCCTTTCATGATCAAAACCCTTCAAAGTGTAGGGTTAGAGAGTACATACCTCAATATCATCAAAGCCATCTATGAAAAACCCACAGTGAATATCATTCTCAACAGAGAAAAACTAAGAGCTTTTGCACTAAGGTCAGGAACAAGGCAAGGATGTCCACTATTACCACTGCTATTCAACATAGTACTAGAAGTCCTAGCCTCAGCAATCAGACAACAGAAAGAAATTAAAGGCATCCAAATCAGCAAAGAAGAAGTCAAGTTATCACTCCTTGAGATGATATGATACTTTATGTGGAATACCCAAAAGACTCCACTCCAAATCTGCTAGAACTTGTACAGGAATTCAGTAAAGTGTCAGGATATAAAATCAAGGCACAAAAGTCAGTTGCATTTCTCTACACCAACAACAAGACAGAAGAAAGGGAAATTAAGGAGTCAATCCCATTTACAATTGCACCCAAAACCATAAGATACTTAGGAATAAACCTATCCAAAGAGGCAAATAATATGTACTCAGAAAACTATAAAGTACTCATGAAAGAAGTTGAGGAAGACACAAAGAAATGGAAAAATGTTCCATGTTCATGGGTTGGAAGAACAAATATTGTGAAAATGTCTATGCTACCTAAAGGAATCTACACGTTTAATGTTATCCCTATCAAAATTCCATCCATTTTTTTTAAAGAAATGAAGAAATGAAACAAATAATCCTAAAATTTATATGGAACCAGCAAAGACCCCGAATAGCCAGAGGAATGTTGAGAAAGAAAGCCAAATTTGGTGGCATCACAATTCAGACTTCAAGCTCTAGTACAAAGCTGTCATCATCATGACAGTATGGTACTGGCACAAAAACAGACACATAGATCAATGGAATAGAATAGAAAGCCCAGAAATAGACCCTCAACTCTATGGTCAACTAATCTTCGACAAACCAGGAAAGAATGTCCAATGGAAAAAAGACAATCTCTTCAACAATTGGTGTTGGAAAATTGGACAGGCACATGCAGAAAAATGAAACTGGACCATTTCCTTACACCACACACAAAAATTGACTCAAAATGAAGGACCTCAATGTGAGAAAGGAATCCTTCCAAATCCTTTAAAAGAACACAGGCAGCAACCTCTTCGACCTCAGCTGCAGCAACTTCTTCCTAGGAACATCGCCAAAGGCAAGGGAAGCAAGGGCAAAAATGAACTACTGGGACTTCAACAAGATCAAAAGCTTTTGCATAGCAAAGGAAACAGTTAACAAAACCAAAAGACAATGGACATAATAGGAGCAGATATTTGCAAAAGACATATCAGATAAAGGGCTAGTATCCAAAATCTATAAGGAACTTATCAAACTCAATACCCAAAGAACAAATAATCCAATGAAAAAATGGGTAGAGGACATGAACAGACATTTCTGCAAAGAAGACAGCCAGATGGCTAACAGACACATGAAAAAGTGCTCCACATCACTCAGCATCAGGAAATACAAATCAAAACCACAATGAGATATCACCTCACACCAATCAGAATGGCTAAAATTAACAAGTCAGGGAATGACAGATGTTGGCCAGGTTTCGGAGAAAGGGGAACCCTCCTACACTGTAGGTGGGAATGCAAGCTGGTACAGCCACTCTGGAAAACAGCATGGAAGTTCCTCAAAAAGTTGAAAATAGAGCTACCTTATGACCCAGCAGTTGCACTACTGGGTATTTACTCTAAAGATACAAATGTAGTGATCTGAAGGGGCACATGCACCCGAATGTTAATAGCAGCAATGTCCACAAGAGCCAAACTATGGAAAGAGCTTAGATGTCCATCAACAGATGAATGGATAAAGAGGAGGTGGTATATATATACAATGGAATACTATGCGACCATCAAAAGAAAAGAAATCTTGCCATTTGAGACAATGTGGATGGAACTAGAGGGTATTATGCTAGCGAAATAAGTCTATCAGAGAAAGACAATTATTATATGGTCTTCCTGATATGAGGAAGTTGAGAGGCAATGTGGGGGTTTGGGGGGGTAGGAAAGGAATAAATGAAACAAGATAGGATTGGGAGTGAGAGAAACCATAAGAGACTCTTGATCTCATGAAACAAACTGAGGGTTGAAGAGGGGAGGGGGTAGGGAGAGGGTGGTTGGATTATGGACACTGGGGAGAGTATTTGTTATGGCTTATGCTTTGAAGTGTGTAAACCTGGCGATTCAGAGACCTGTACCCCTGGGGCTAATAATACATTATATGTTAATGAAAAAATTTAAAAAATTCAAAAAATAAAGGCTTAAACATTATTTACTCTAAACAAATACATAATGCTTTTGATTGCATTATACCTAGCCTGATTTTAGTTTTAAATGTACCCCCCAAAATATGCATTAAAAACAACTTCTAAACATTTTCTTCAGGTATTTTCATCTAAATATTAATTTCCCATTTTTCTATACCTTCTAAGTGCACACTCATAGAAATTACAAGTCCTGAGCACCTGGGTGGTTCAGTCATTAAATGTCTGCCTTTGGCTCATGTCATGATATCAGGGTCCTGGGATTGAGTCCTGCCTGGGGTTCCTTGCTCTGCAGGAAGCCTGCTTCTCCCTCTGGTTGCCACTCCCCTTGCTTGTTCTCTCTCTCTCTCTCTCCTTCTCTCTGATAAATAAATAAATAAAATTTCTAAAAAAATAAATTACAGACACAAAACTCATTCAGAATACAAACATCTGACTTTATAGCATATGAACTTTCCATTCCTATGTATTGTAGAATGGTCTTGAAAGAAGTTGTGCTAAATTATATTCCCTTGGATGAGCCTGGTGTTGGGTATAATGGAGGGCACATATTCCATGGAGCACTAGGTGTGGGCATAAACAACGAATTCTGGGACATTGAAAAGAAATTTAAAAAAATTATACTCCCATTATTTTTCATACTTCTCATTTGTATTTACTATAATATTTTTATTTTTATTTTTATTTTTTAAGATTTTATTTATTTATTTGACAGAGAGATAGATCACAAGTAGGCAGAGAGGCAGTCAGAGAGAGAGGAAGAAGCAGGCTCCCTGCTGAGCAGAGAGCCCGATGCGGGCCTCAATCCCAGGACTCTGGGACCATGACCTGAGCTGAAGGCAGAGGCTTTAACCCACTGAGCCACCCAGGCGCCCTTTACTATAATATTTTTAAAGAAAATAATGAAAATTTTTGTTTGAATATCAGTTTTTATACGATATGTTGAATTTCCCCTTGGTTGTCTCTATTTTGTCAAATTTTATCCAACAAACTGGAACACTTTCGTTATTTACACTCTGGGTTATTATATATTCTTATTTTTTTTTCAAATGTCCCTTTTGGTAGCTTTTATGCTTTTCAACTGAAATTCTATTTTTTTCAGAAGCCTGAAATTTACACTGATATATCTTATGACTCTAATTTTGCTTGATATCTTTTAGTTTTTTGAGTATTTTCTTTCCTTTTTAAATTTTTAAAACATTTCATTTTAAGTAATTTTAAAATAACAATATCCCCTTATAATTTTTCAAAGTTTAGATGCCAACATTGGACTGTAACTCTTTAAATTAGGTATTAAAATTTAATTTTTATATCAGAGAGTTTTTTAGAATATACTGAATTCTGTGGATCCACTTCTGGGAGGGAATTTCATAAGCTTTCAGACACACATATCTTACAATACTTGTTTAGTATGCTTACATACCCTTAAACCTCTGGTTCATTATTAAATTCTAAAAGAACATGCTACTAATAATCTCCATATAGACAATACAATTCAACAACATCACACTTAGTAAAAAAAGAAAACAAAACTTACAATTCATAACAATCTGCTCACATAAATGAATATTACAATGATTTTTTTCATAATCTAAATTCAGTGAGATCACTATCACAAAATTTGATATGTATTACAACAAAAAAATGTTCAAATTTGTAACTACAGCTGTCACAAATTTTATCTATATATAGAAATAATCTTGTCTATGTTATTAGTTGTCTTGGGGGAGTCAAAAGTTGTAAATGGATTTTACACATATATAGATTTTTCAGCTGAGTGGGGTGTCAACATTCCTAAACCCCACATTGTTCATGGGTCAACAGTAATGTTTTATACCAATTATACCTAAAAAGAAAAACAAACAAACAAACAAACTCCTTTACCAGCTTTCCATCTGGTAGTTTTCTATACAACCAATGTCATTGGTTTACTAGTGTTCATATTTAATAAATCACATTGGAACACTTAAAAGCACATGATAAACCATTGCTCCTGGAAGATGTTCATTCTCTAGTAATGATAGACTCTTGTGCAACTAATTTGATTTCTGGGGCCCAGTTATCATTAATCATGATATTATCATTTCTCCATTTAGAATCTTTCTTTATTATGTTCAGTTAGCCAGCATGTAATACATCATTAGTTTTTGATGTAGTATTTAACGATTCATTTGCTATATATAACACCTTTCTAGATGTGTTAGAAATGGAAAAACATTCCATGCTTATGGATTGGAAGAAAAATTTGGTTAAAATGTCTATGTTATCCAGAGCAATCTACACATTCAATGAAACCCCTATTAAAATACAATCAATATTTTTAACAGAGTTGGAACAAATCATCCTAAAATTTGTATGGAATCAGAAAAAGACCCTGAATAGCCAAGGAAATATTGTAAAGAAAACCAAAGGTGTTGGCATCACAATTCCAGACTTCGAGCTCTATTACAAAGCTGTAATCATCAAGGCAGTATGATACTGGCACAAAAACAGACACATAGATCAATGGAACACAACACAGAATCCAGAAATGGACCCTCAACTCCACTGTCAATTGATCTTTGACAAAGCAGGAAAGAATAGCCAATGGAAAAAAGACAGTCTCTTTAACAAATGGTGTTGGGAAAATGGACAGCCACAAGTAGAAACTGAACCATTTCCTTATACCATAAACAAAGATAAACTTAAAATTGATGAAAGACCTAAATGTGAGACAGGAATCCATCAAAATCTTAGAGGAGAAAACAGGCAGTAAGCTCTTTGACCTCAGCCACAGCAACTTCTTGCTAGACATGTCTCCAGAGGCAAGGGAAATAAAAGCAAAAATGAACTATGGAGCCTTCATGAAGCTAGAAAGCTTTTGCACAGCAAAGGAAACAGACAAAACCAAAAGACAACCTACAGAATGGGAGAAGATATTTGCAAATGTCTTTTCAGATAAAAAGCTAGTATCCAAAATCTATAAAAAACTTATCAAAATCAACACCCAAAAAACACATAATCCAGTCAAGAAATGGGCAGAAGACATGAACAGTCATTTCTGCAAAGAAGACATCTAAATCGCCAACAGGCACATGAAAAGGTGCTCAACATCATTTGGCATCAGGGAAATACAAATTAAAGTCACAATGAGATACCAACTCACACCAGTCAAAATAGCTAAAATTAACAAGTCAGGAAATGACAGGTGTTGGCAAGGATGCAAAAAATGGGGAACCCTTTTAAACTGCTGGTGGGAATGCAAGTTGGTGCAGCCACTCTGGCAAGTATGGAGGTTCCTCAAAAAATTGAAAACAGAGCTATCTGATGACCCAGCAATTTCACTACTATGTATTTATCACAAAGATACAAATGTAGTGATATAGGGGGCACATGCACCCAATGTTTATACCAGCAATGTCTACAATAGCCAAACTATAGAAAGAGCCCAGATGTCCATCAACAGATGAATGGATAAAGAACATGTGGTGTATAAATACAATGGATTACTACTTTGCCATCAAAGAATGAAATCTTACCATTTGCAACAATAGGGATGGAACTGGAGGGTATTATGCTAAGTGAAATAAATCAATCAGATAAATAATTATATGATTTCACTCATATGTGGAATTTAAGAAACAAAACAGGATCATAGGGGAAGGGAGGTAAAAATAAAATTAGATGAAATCTGAGAGGGAGACAAACCAAAGAGACTCTTAATCATAGGAAGCAAACTGAGGCTTGCTGAAGGGGAGTTAAGAGGGTAAATGGGCAATAGGCATGAAGGAGGGCACATGATGTGATGAGCACTGGCTATTATATGCAACTGATGAATCACTGAACTCTACCTCTAAAACTAATAATGCACTACATGCTAATTAATTTAGTTAAAAAAAGCTATAATCTTTACCCTTTTTTACTCAAGCACATTTGTTAATATAAAAAAAATTATGATGACTTTATTTTGTCCTTATTGAATAATCTTATTTTTCCTTTCTAAAATAGGAAAAAATATGGAACACCTGCATAACTTGATTATTATCGCAAATTAGCATTCTCCCAAGGGAATGGAAATTCCATGTCTTTTAGTTTACCATTCTCCTTTTTTATGGCATTTTTTTTTTCAGCTTACAAAACTTTGAACCTTGTAAGTAAAAATTACATAATTCTGAACGTATATTTTCTGAAGAACTCCATAAACCATTTGGTATTCTTGAGAGGAATAAGAAGAATCTCCTCATGGAAGAGGTAAACAACAACAGCGATTGTAAATCAGGAGTCATAAATGTCATTTGTATCAAAGGTGAAGGAGTATTTCATAATATCAGACAGGGAGGTATTAGTGGAAAATACAATGATGACTGAAAGCAGAAGAAAAATTAACCAAGATACATTAATTTTAAAAAAGAACAGAAGTTTGTCTAAATCTGATGAATAGTAGGGAGTAAATCATTTTAACAATATGGGATTTATTGGGGTGCCTGGGTGGCTCAGTCATTAAGTGGCTACTTTCCGCTCAGGTCATGATCACAGGGTTCCTGGATTGAACCCCACCCTGGGCTCTCTGCTCAGTGAGGAGTCTGTTTCTCTTTCACCCTCTGCCTCTCCCTCTGGCTCGCAAACTCTTCCTCTCTTTCTCTGTCACAAAAATAAAATGTTGAAAAACAACAACAATAACAACAAAAAATATAGGATGTATATTATTGACCTGATACAGTGAATTCATCCTTCCTTATAAACATAGTTCAAACAGCCAGTGACTAAGAGCAAAGTTGATACAGAAATAGATACTGAGCAGTCTGGTTTCTACCCAGTTCCCTGAAAATAACATTACTTAAGCGGTTGACATGTCATATAAACATTTAGGTTAATCCTAACCTCTTAGTTGTGTGCGTATATGTATGTTTATACACACATTTTCATTAAAGTGTTGCTTCTATTAAACTATTTTCAGAGGACAAGAATCATGAATATTTCATTTCCTTTATTCAGCTTCCTTGAGAGTGCTATGAGATAAGCACTTATTAAATGCTGTTGTTATTATCTTGCTTAATAATGATGATGAAAAGGGAATATAAACACCAGACACTTGCTAGAGGAAAACATGCTTCCTGTACATTGGAATATTCTGCTTAGTTCAGTATTCTGCTAATTAAAATAAGAGACACTCTCTTTGATAGTAGTCTTTCATGAAAGCTTTTATGGAAGTATATTTTGAAACTTAAATTATTGAACATGACTAAAGTTCACTCTAGTAAAAATCAAAACACAGTCAGAATACCTCACTTAACAATGCTGATATATTTTTACAATTATGAAAGACATTACATTTTACATGTTTAATGAAAAAATTAAGAATAGAATTTGACATGATAAATTGAAATGATTAGTAGAAATTTATTCTATTACCAAAAGAGAAAAGGAGATTGAAATCTTAAACAAGGGTAATCCATCTTTGAGATTCCTTTGACAAATAGTCTTATCTCTACCTTAATCATCTTTTTTGTAAGTTTGCAGAACTCTTCTCATTTGAATTATTGCTTGTCCTACAGCCTATTTTTAAAAAATGTTTTATTTTTATTTATTTATTTGAGAGAGACAGACAGCGAGAGAGAGCATGAGCTAGGAGAAGGTCAGAGGGAGAAGCAGATTCCCCGTGGAACGGGAGCCCGATGTGGGACTTGATTCAGGACTCCAGGATCATGACCTGAGCTGAAGGCAGTCGCTTAACCAACTGAGCCACCCAGGCACCCCAGCCTAACTATTTGTATTATATCATTGCATGTAAATATATAAGAATGTGTTAAACTGAAGAGCTATAAATCCTTTTAATATAGAGAACAAATAAATCAATTTAAACTTAAATACTTAGAATGTGCTTAATCATATTTATATAGCACAATTCATGCTGTCATAAAATCTACAATATTAAACTATTTCAGAAATTATTTCCACTACTTCTCACATTTTGTAACATTTTTGGAAGCGCCATAACAGGTGTTTTGTTTTGTTTTTTTAATTTTATAAACAAAAACACTGAAGCATATTTATTTTAACTGTAAACTCTTTTGGAAGTTTCATGTGTTTTTGTGGAAAGAAAGAATCCTTTGTCAATCACATAAATACTCTTTCTGGCTTTTAAACATTTTCTATAAACAATGCTACTCCTTTTATTTTACAACCTATTAGCATGAGAAAATCATGCAAATGTCCTTGTGACTAAAATGTAAAGCTCAGCATACAGAGAAACTAAAATTTATTCTATTTATGGAAAAGCTTATTTTCCCCTCCAAAATTCACATAATAGGTTTTCAAAATAGATATGCTTAATCTTGTTTTTCTGTCATTCAGAACAGTAATACATATGGTTCTTAAAAATAAAGTGTTAACGTTGACATTTTAGAAAACAAACACATCTCATTCATGCATTTAAGAATTCTTTACAGAAATTCAAACTCTACAGATACCTGCAGTAGTGTCTTATTTCAAAGACTTATTGTGGTACCTTTAAATGTAATAGAACTTAATGCTATAAAAAATTAGTATCAGTGAGATCATTCCCATCTTTTTTATACTATGAAAACTGAGTCTTTAAATGTATACTGAGTCTTAAAATTATTCATTGTAATGCTAACTCAGTCTTATCCTCCAACACCTTTCAAAGTGGAGATGAGCATAGGGAATGTCCCTTTGAAAAGAGTCAGCTGGCAATGAATTAGAAAGGGATATACTTGAGAGATCAATCAAAATAAATGAAATCAATCCAGTAAAAACTTTTTTTTTTTACATTGCTAAAGCAACAAAAACTCTTTAGTACAAAAAATGCCATCTGAATCAAAGTGACTTATAAAGTCAAAACCAAAACCAAACAAACAGAAACAACAAAATAAACCTGTAATTGTTCTCTGCTCATTTAAAAGGATTAGTGTAAAAGCAGCTATACAGGGAGCCTGGGTGGCTCAATTGGTTAAGCAACTGCCTTCAGCTCAGGTCCTGATCCTGGAGTCCTGGGATGGAGTCCAGCATCTGGTTCTCCCTCTGACATGCCCCTTCTCTTGTTCTCTCTCTCAAATAAATAAAATCTTAAAAAAATATATATTAAACAAAAGCAACTATACAATTTCTGATTAAGTACAGTTTTAACAGTTATTGGATAATTATAACAATGTTTATATATACTCAGTACCAAACACAAATGGCTAAACACCATTTGATACATAATTAAACCTCTCAACATCCATATAAAATAAAAAATTATTAGGTATATTATTTTACAGATGTGTAAAATGAGGCTAAGACACATTAAATAATTGGGAAACAGCTTAAATCTTAATCTGTCTCACAAGGTTTATAGCTATTATTTTATATACTTAGCAGTTACCATAAATAATATTCAGCTTAATTTAAAAAAATTTTCAGATGGCAATTCCAAATTAAAATTGACAGCTGATGTTTAATCTGATTCACATAGCTATGATTTAACTATGCACATTCACAGTATACTTAACCAATGATAAATTTTGACACAAAGATTTATCTGAACTATAAAAAATAGTTATTTGAAAAGTACTTGCAATTTTCAAAATATCTCACCTTCTTTCAATTCCAGACATAAGTTGGTCATGACACTTTCTTTTCCTGATACTACATAACATTTTAGAGTGTTTAGTTGTATGAACAAAATTTTAAGTTATTCAAGGGCTTTTCACTAATCACACCTAACCTCAGAAGCTTATCTTTATGTCTCAATAAATTAAATAACAGATTACCAAATGAATAAAAATATCCAGCTACATTAAAATATAACTGGAGGCCCAGTTATATTTTAATATAATATGTATTATATTAAATATGTATTTAATATAATATATAATCCAGTTATATTTTATATATATATATATATATATATATACTGGAAGCATATATATTTTATATATATATCCATATATATAAGCATATATATATATATATATATATATATATATATATATATATATGAAGGTTTTATTAGGATTCTAAAGAAAAGCAAAAAGGTGTCTGAGGGTGAAGAGGGTAAGGGCTTGGAATTGGCAGGTAAGGTAAAGAATCTTTGAGAAAAATATTTACAAATATTCTAAGAATTGAAGGGTAAATAAAATCAGTCAATCATATAAAAAAAACTGCATGTGCAGCTATCCAAGCAACATAAACATCCAGCACAATGGACAAAGGGAGGAAGGGCTTTACTTAATTCAGGAACAGAGTATGAAGAGTACTAGGGTAAAAGCTTAAAGAGGTAGGACAGGGAAATCCAAGAAGGAGTTTTCAAAGAAGATAGGGTAAACAAGATTGAAATGGTGTGAATGATAAGCTAGGAAAAAAAAAAAAAACCTTAAAAATTACACCAAGAGATTAAATGAGACAAGACAAACATTTCTTTGAAGATGTTGCTATGAAGATCAATAGTGACATTAATAAAAACAGCTCAGGAGGAGTATTGCAGAGAGATGGCACACAGTTATTTAAATACTAAATGTGGTCTATTTCTTCTGAAATATACAGAAAAGACTCAATATACAATAAATAGAGGTTGCAATTAAAACACAACAAAATTCTATTAAATGCATAGCTGATGGGAAATGTATCATTGCAAGAAAGTAAGGAATATCTCAGAACTACTAACTGGAAATTGGTGTTTGAGCCAGTTAGGGATAGAGTTGGAGACTGAATTTGGCTTTTTTTGGTAGTCAAGAGGCCTGGAAGTTTGCAGTGGTTTTGTCAAACAGATGAAGTGAATCAAGGCAGGAGGTGGGAACTAAGATTACAAAATAAAAACTCGATTTTCCAAGGTCTCACTGATTACTGACCAGAGACAGGAAAAGAGCAGAGATTTTGTTATCTATCTTTGAGGCCTTCAGAACATATAAAAATTGTTAACATCTGTACATGAGCACTATTTTAATACTGTGGGTGGGATGGGAAGAGGTCAGATGCAGATCAAGAGAGAGAAAGCAGAACAAATGTTATCATTTTGTTCCTCAGAGTACTCCAGGGAGAAGACAGAACACAAGACAGGACCAGTTAGGGGGAAGTCCTGGAACCGATCACAAAGCAGAGCGAGAAAGAACTGTGAGCACGTGTCTTTACTGTGGTTTCCATAAGAAAGGAGGGGCGAGGCAGGGTAAGTCCATTTAACATTGGCTACTTTGAATTATTTTGGGGCACACTGGGGCTTAGAGGCTCCCTTCTTGTCTGTTACTTGAGCCTAGGGCAATGGGGTCAGGAGTATAGTGGCTACAGTGTGAGAATCCAATAAGGGAGGTGGTTAGGAGTGTGGATTTAATTAGCTGTTCAATTTAGAGATTGTACTGGCCTCTAGCTAGGGCCTCAAAACTGAGTCAAGGCAGTATCAAAAACAAAAACAAAAACAAACAAACTACATTATAAGCACATAGTACAAATAAGAATAAAAATTCATTATGATATTAAGAAATTGCAGAACACCAAGGACAAAAACAAAATCTCATATGTACCTAGAGAAGAAACAAGAAGAAATTGCAAGAATAATATTTATATTACTTGATACTTTGCAATGGCAATATTATTAGCTGGAAGAAAATGAAACTGTATCTCTAAAGTACTAAGAAAAAATAATCTTTTTCCGGATTCAGTGTGCAATTAAACTAAATTACAAAGCAAATAAATATATGAGTTTATAAGAACTGGTACTTATATGTCAGACATTTTGTTTTAAAATATTACATACAGGACGCCTGGGTGGCTCAGTGGGTTAAAGCCTCTGCCTTTGGCTCAGGTCATGATCCCAGGGTCCTGGCATTGAGCCCCGCATCAGGCTCTCTGCTTGTCAGGGAGCCTGCTTCCCTTCCTCTCTCTCTGCCTGCCTCTCTTCCTACTTGTGATCTGTCAAATAAATAAATAAAATCTTTAAAAAAAAATAAAATAAAAATAAAAATTAACTCTGGGAAATAGAAAGAGACAAAATTCTCCCCAATGTTTTTTCCTGATGCTGTAAAACTTTGAAACCAAAACCAGATAAGAAAGTGTGAAATAGAAAAGTTAAGCTAATCTCTTGGATGATTATCTATTTCTATGTTTATACGCATTGCAAAGCAATTCCAGAAAAGGTATCCCATCTATTTATGAAAGACTTCTAGCAAAGTAGAAGAAAATTCCATAATTTGATGAATCTTTCTCCATTTTGTCCAAGCAACAAAGGACTGTTACATAAAACATGTTTTAAAAATTCCTGTGAGGGGGGAAAATTCTTGTGAGTTAAAAATCAGTGGAAGAGGAAATCCAGGTGGTCAGTACATATAACAATCAGGTAAATACAAATTTAAATTATGATGAAATATAATTTATGCACATCCAGTTGAACAAAAAAGTTGAAAATCTGACAAATCATTTTCACTGCAAGGGATGTATTCACATTCTCACAAGAAAAAATATTATATGAACATTTATTAAAACTTTCCCTTTTTTAGAGCAAATAAGAAAATAATCAAGTAAAAAATAGATTTATAGTTCTATAAATAGAATGAAACACTATATAAGAATGAAAACAAATGAAACAGAGCTACATGTATCAAGGAAGATATACAGGTCTGTATGCCATTGGAACATGAATTTCACTTTTTATAAAATAAATTATAATAATTAATAAAAAACAATCTCTGATATTGTTTATTTAACAAAAATTAATGTCTGATAAATCAAATGTTAAGACAAAATAATTTCATTCTGAAATAATAATTATACTCCCTTCAACACAAGTAATTTTTTTTCTCAAGAAAAAGATGTAATGGTAGAATTCATCTTTCAAATTAAAAATATGACATAATAATTTTTCTTTAGTTTCTCTAGATCAAAAGTGTATTTGTATTCATCTCTAAGCTGGTCACTGAAGTAAACAAATGTCTTCATTATTAAAATTTTCTACTTAGGAAAGAAACAAGCTATCAGATCAATGATATATCATGAGGAAAATTCTATGCATATTTATACTTGAAAGAAACCAAACCAAAAAGCTATATACTATATTATATAATATATAGAGCATTTTGGAAAAGGCAAAACCATAGAAAGAGTTAAAAAAAAAAATCTCTTGACAGGAGTTCCTGGGCAATTGGGGCAAGATGAATAGGATGGACAGGGGTTTTTGGGGCAGTGAGACTATTCTATATGGATAGAATTATGGATTCTATATGGTGGATACATTATGTATTGGTAGAACCCATAGAACTTACAATACAAAGAGAGAATCCTAATGTAAACTATGGACTTGAGTTAATAATGTATCAATATTGTTCATCAGTTGTAACAAGTGTATCACACTAATACAAGAGATTAGGGAAAAGAGAAACCATACTTAAGGATATATATGGGAATTTGGCACTTCTTGCTCAATTTTCTATAAACCTAAAGCCATTCTGAAGCAGTCTATTAATTGAAAAACATAACACACATATTCTAAAAGTAGATAAATGAACTATTGTTATATAATACAATCACATGGAAGAGATAAAAATACACTCACTAGGGCAAATAACTCTTATTTTTATCATGTCATTAACAAATGTGAGTAAATATGTATTGTGATGAATATTATGGGTATCCTTTGAACTATTTTTTCAGTTGGAATGTATTTGAAGATAATGTGAAATAAAATCTTCAATTTCAACATTTGATATGCCTAAGCTTTATGTGAAGAATGAACCTACACACCTTATATATGCACACCTAAAAGTAAAAAAAAAAAAAAGAAGGCAGATACTACAGATATTTTTAGGCATGTGCAGATGGTACTCACATTCATTTTAAGTTCATTTAATTCAGTGTGATCACTTTCTATTTTGTACTGTTGAGAGTTGTTAGACCTTCTTTGTTTGTCCTAAGCATCTCTGTCCATTTCTGCACAACAGAGCTCTTCCTTTATCAACTTTCCAGGTGAACTAATTTTGTATGTATATATATATATATATATATATATATATATATATGCAGACCGAATATACTATATATGTATGCATGTGTATATATATTTACATATTTATCTATATATATAAATTTATATTTATGCTAAATATATTTATATATTTATACACTTGTGCATATATGTGTATTTTGTCTGGAGGACTACTTTCTGAACACTTTCTTCACTCATTCTAAAACTTTGGGTTTTCATACTTTTTAAAAACACATCACTGGTGAGAATTTTCAAAGGCTCTGCCATTATCCTCTTCCATGCTACATTGTCATCAATTTTTTTATGTTTTATGAACCTTTGTATTTCTTTCCACCTACATGCAGTATATTTCTAGTTGTTCTCAGAACATGTTCTAAAAATCACTTTCTGTAATTACTTACTCAATAAGTTGATCATATGTGTTCCATATGTATTCTTTATTTGCTTCTCACAAGTCATCTCAAAGTCCTTATCAGCCTTTCATTGTAGACTGCTTTTTTAAATTTGAATAGAAGGAACATAATTTTTTTATTTTCTTGCCTTCCAATGGCACAAGTTTTGATTTAACTAATAGTATGAAATTGGTAAACATTTTCTTTCCTTGATTGTCATTACTTCAGCTTTTCCCAAAAAAAATCTTTCCTAAACTACTTTTTACACTGAGCAAATAATTAAGTGACTCCATTTTTTACCCAATTATTGTACTTGGATGCAAGGGGGCAGTGGTATAGTGGTTCAGAATGACAGCAATAAAGCCAAAGTGTTGAAGTGAAAGTGTATCTCTGTTGTTGTCTAGTGATTCCTCAGGAAAATTACTTGCCTTCCTGTGCTTCAGTTTCATATGAAAGGGGATAATATCAGCATTTACCTTTTAAGATAGGAAAGAAAAATAAAATTTGGGTTTATATAATTGATATGTTTGGCATATTAACTAGTTTCTAAAATTGTTCAATAGCTGTGGTCTACTTATAAGGCTATAGCCATGATTATTTTAAATGTATATTTTATGTAATCTGGAATACTGTTTTCTATAATATATAATATTCTCACATTCTTGGCACCATACAGTCCAGGAGATTAGATTTCTGTTTCCCTCTTTAAACCATCTGTACTTTAAAGATCACTAGTGGATACATGCTGAGAATTAACTACTCAAGAATTTTGACTTCTAGGCAAGTGGTTTGGTCTTCATTATGGAATGTGAAACAACTGGTAATGAGACTGGAAGTCATATTTTTGGGGCATCTGCAAAGTTCTAAAGATTGTAAAGCTTATCTAATTTAATCTTCATAAGCAATGTATGAATTTTGTGTCATTAGCTCCTCATTACCAGAAAGAAAATGGATCTTTTGGTGAAAAAGCCAGATTGGAGTTTTGGAGCCTTGATTTTTGATCCCATGTGCTGTCTGCTCACTACTGTAAAAATAGTCACACAAAATTCTAAACCCCTGCACTATAGTCATCTAAAAAGAGTCATTTAGTCTATATTTTATTTTACTTTATAAAATGTTTATATTTTATTGACCTTAACCATTAAACATTTCACTTTGGGTTTTCACTAAGAAACAAAGTAATAACATTTCTCACTCCTAGTCTAATTTAGAAGTGCATCACCAATCTCTACTGAACAACAGGTTAATGATTATCTACAAGGCCAGCCTTTCTAGGTATTCTGCTCTGTAGTAGGTCTATGTATCCAAATGATGTGAATAATAGTGTTTTCAAAAATGTATTATCTGTGTTATCATATTTTCTTTTCATGTTATTCTATTAAATTATATTCACAATACTGATCCATATTAATAGTCGAAGTTGTTTTTTGTTTTAGTTTTTGGTGTGTTTTTTTTGGATACAGTACTTTATTTTTATTTATTTTTTTATTAACATATAATATGTTATTTCTTTCAGAGGGACAGGTCTGTGAATCATCAGTCCTACACAATTCACAGGACTTCCTATAGCACATACCCTCCCCAAGGTCCATCACCCAGCCATCCCATCCCTCCCACCCATCTTCCCTCCAGCAACCCTCATTTGTTTCCTAAGATTAAGAGTCTCTTACAGTTTAGCTCTCTCCCTGGTCCCATCTTCTTTCATTTTTATATACAAAGAATTGAAGTTTTAAAGTCACTTGTTTCTGTCACAAGTCTGTACTTCCATTGCTTTTCGTTTCTCCTTTTGTGGTTTCTGTTTCTTTAATGACAGCACTATTATTTAATTAGTCCAGTAAGAATTTTTTTTAAATTTTTTATTTACTTATTTTAGAGACAGAGCATGAGCAGGGTAGAGGGAGAAACAGATTCCCTATGGAGCAGAGAGTGCTATTTGAGGCTCAGTCCAAGGACTCTGGGATCATAACCTGAGCCGAAGGCAGATGCTTAACCAACTAAGCCACTCAGGTGCCCCAGAAAATTTTGAATTATCTTCTACTTCTCTTAAATTAACTGCAAAACTAACTAAGGTACCTACAAAACCCCTGTGTCTGCCATTTCCCCTGGGCTGTGTCTCTGAAACAAGTTCCCCATCTTTATGCTCTTCCAATAGGACTTTTGATTCCCCATCTACTTGCTTGCACATCCTTCTTCCTTGTCACCAACAGAATGCCACTGTGAAAACACACTGGTGGCTGATGTTGCTAAAAGAATTATTTCATTGGTTTGGAAGAACTTTCATATTTTTAACATTTCACCCATTTTCGTTTTATGTGCTTACCTTCAACCACTTTTTCAACATTTTTGCTGACATTACTAGACTAATAAAATCTCCATTCAGTGTTATTAGCCAAAGTCATTTACATGTCAAATCCCAAAGTCAAATCAGTGGTAAAGAGTATCTCACCCACACTAAGAAAAAGTGTCAAGATGTGGTTATATAATGTATGTATAAAGATACTACAGAAGAATAAGAATTTGGCCAATAATTCTATCTGTACCTATAGGATGCTACGGACTGACTTGTGGTACCTCAAGGTTCATAAGTTGAAGCTTCAACTCCAAATGTAATGGTATTGTGAAATAGGGCCTTTAGGAGATAATTTAGTTTAGATAGTTCGTGAAAGTGGTCCCCTTAATGGGATTACTGCCCTTATAACTAGAGTTATCAGAAAGCTTAAGGTCCCTCCCCACCTCTGCCATGTGAGGACATAATGAGAATGAGGCTCTCTACAGAGCAAAAATAGAAATCTCATCAGAACAGGATCATGCTGACACTCTGGTCTTGGGTTTTAGCCTCCAGAACTGTAAGAAATTACATTTCTATTGTTTAAACCAGCAGATTTTTTTTTTTTTTTTGGACATTCTGAGTTGACAAAAACAATGATAAAGAAGCCCAACATCATTAAAGGGCAAAATCCGCCTGAGAAACTGGATAATTGGATTTACATTTTTTCTATAAAATGAAAAAAATAAAGCAAAAAATGTATATGGGTTCCTACCACCTTCATAGTTCTACTGATGACATAATACTAAAAATAATGAACCTTTATTTAGTAGTTACTCTATGGTAGGTCCTGCACTAATCAAGTATGTGTATCAATTTTCTTATTTTTCACAACCTTCTGAGATATGGCCCTCTGTTTAACTTCACCTTACAAATGAGGGAACTGGACACAGAGGTTAAGTACCTTAAGGAGGTCAAACAACTAGTAAATAATAGAGTCAGGATTCAAACCCAGGTGTTATACCAGTACTGCACATCTTATTTCATTTGAGTTAAAGCCTCAAATTCATACACAGAAGAATTCCAATGTCCTCATAATATTTCAGTGATCTTGTTAAAACCTAGACTGCAAAAAAAAAAAACAAGAAAACAAAACAAAACAAACAAACAAGCAAAAAAAAACTACATCACTTCATGCTACTTTAAATCATCCCAGTCTCATGATTCTCCTGAGCCTAACTTCACCCTCTTCCTTCTCTACTGTTCTCCTTACTGCTGCACAAACACAAAGATTGTTCTTGCCTCAGTATCTCTGAATTTGCTGTTTCTTTCTTTTTGGAATGCTTTCTCTAAACATTTATATACAGTTTCTCTTAATTGATATGATATACATTTAAAGGCTTATTCTTTTGAAATTGATATTTCTTAATGTCCTATAACCTTGATTTTTCTTTATGCAATTGACCTAGAAATCTTGTCATTATCTATCCTACTAATCAAACTTTATGGTTCCTCACAACATTTATTACTATCTGTAATATTGTTTATTTTTTATATCTCTCTTAGTACACTAAGGAACGGGAATTGCATTTATATGATATTGCTTAGTGAGAGTAGCAATTGGCAAAGAATAGTAATTTAGTAAATATTTTTTGCATAAATGGATATAAGACAAATGCAATTTATTTTTTTCTCTAGTTTAGTTTTTCCTAATCTTCTCCTATTAAAATATAAGCACCATAGTGTAAGGAACTTGCACAGCTTCTTCAATACCAGAGACCTATTCTTTAAAAAAAGTACGTGTGTACATAGTATATGTTGAATCAATATTTAATGAATACATAAATATTATTTCTTCATTTTTTGAGACAAGAAAATTGAGAAAAATAATTACTACTATAAAGCAGAATCAAGACAATCTCAGATCTGATCCATATTGTTTTCATTGCATGATTCTGGGTAAGGGAAAGTTTACTTTCCTGGAAACACAGAACTTTCTTTCTTTCAAGAAGAAAAATAATGATATGTCTCAGGGGCTATCCCAGAATCAAGATTTTTAAAGGCTAGATCCCTAATGAGGATGATTTTGGAACAGGGCATGACCAACAGTAGCCATGGGAAGGTGCTCTATAAAAGTATAGTAGAGCCTGAAGAAAATAGTTTGGGCAAAAGAATTGAAATTACGATGTTTTAGAAATTTAGTTGTTATGGTGAAATTCTCATATCAGTTCAGAAATATGACTTAACAGTTTCTTGTTTGTAACTCCAGAATTTGTGTATTTACTATTCCATTTACTACATATTTAATATATTTTCTGTATAAAATAATACTCTAAACATGAAATGTACTTTTGAGTTTGTCAAAAAGAATTTTTTCCCCCAAATTTGTGTCAGTGTAGAAGAGAGCAGTGGGTCCTGTCATGTGTTTTAACATCTTCGGTAACACCTGATAGAGTAAGTTCTTCACACCGTAAAGTGTCTGACCCCTCTGAAGTAAAACTTTTATTCTAAATGATAAAGAAGGCTACTGTTCCAGATGATTTCTCACAGCTTTTAAGGCAGTCCTTATGCTTATTTTATTCTTTCTGAGTTTCTTAAAACATACAGAGATTTTCTGCACTTCTTGGGAACACTCTGTCAAGGTTCTAATGGGTTTGAGACACAGTAAAAGACAGCTTTGAGTGGGACCAAAACAAGAGTGATAATTTTTTTGCAGACCTATCTTCTGCTAGGCCAAATATGAGATATGGTATTAAGCTAGTAAGAAAAACAACTAGGGGTGCTGGGTGGCTCAGTCAGTTAAGTGTCCAGTTCTTGATTTCAGCTCAGGTCATGATGGGCTCTGTGCTCAGTGAGGAGTCTATTTGAGATTTCTCTCCTTCTCCCTCTCCCTCTGCTCCTCCCTTTGCTCTCTTTCTCTCTAAAATAAATAAAATATATCTTTATAAAAGGAAAAATAACTATAAATCATAATCCTGATACCAACACAGTTTACATATTATATATATAGCTGAATCATATCCTTATGTTGCAGATAGTATATTACAAAGTACGACCAAGAATAAGTGCTAAAGGGCAATAGGAAAGGGGGAGATAATTTCAGAAGGGCTGGTCAAAGAAAGCCTCATGAAAGATCACATGTCAGCTGTGATTTAAAGGATTTCAGAATTCAAACAGATGTGCAAAATATAATCTACTAAGTTTAAAAAGTTCCACGGTATTCACTAAATTATACTAAGATGACTCCAAAGCATTAACACACTTTGATCCTTGGTTATCTAGATCTGAAACAAGAGAAGCTTAAGTTCAAGAATTATCATGTTCTGGAAAAACTGTGATGAGAAACCAAAAGCAGTACACTCTCCCAAGGAATAAGAATATTTCATGCTTATTATTTCATACTGCCTATGCCCTATGGAGAAAATACATTGGTATATAGACTTAAACATGTCTTTAATATAGATATGTTAAAGTCTATCAACAGAGTACAGTTGGGGGGTTTTAATTATATAGTATTGCTGCAATTGTGAAAACAAGGTAAAATAATTAAAATGGAATAGTTGGTTGGGTTCTGCCATAAGCTTAAGATTAATAGGAAAAATATTAAATCTCCTCTTTTGTAAACACAGACTTTTTTTTTTTTTTTCCTGAAAGCTCTTCTCACACTGTTTATGTTGAACCTTTTAAAAATAAAGGAATACCTGGGCAATATTTTCAATAATCCTTAGTAAAGTGTTTTCTTATGATACTAAAAAGAAATTCAGAGTTAGGGAGGCAAATCATGATAATAATTTTCTATGTAGCTTCATGAACACAAATAATTGCCATAGTCAGGAAATATTTACTCAGAAATAATTTCTTGTAAACAGTAATCATTTGAATTCACCAAAAGATCGATATGTAGAAATTAACATAAGTAACCTATTTTGAAATTCCAATTGAAAACCAACCTTATATTTACTTATAGTTTATGTATCTTATACTGTTTCAAATGAGAAAAAAGTATTTTGTTATAAAAGTAATTTACATTTCTTATAAAAATGATAAATTAGTTGAGTATAACTTCAGTGGAACAGTATAAATATTTGTGATGTAGTAATAAATTACTTGCTACTAAACATATTCAAACTGACCTCAATTGCTTATAATTAACTGCAGACGATGTTGAGAGTTTGGCTTGCCAATTACTTGACAGAAGGAAAACTGTAGGCTGGCAGTGAGCATACACTGGCATCCAACTTTCTGGGACTCCATTCTTTAGAATGCATTAGTTGTTACTACCAGATTGTATTTACTAACAAGATTTCAGAGTCTATCACACATAAGATCTACATTTGTATCTGTGCCATTTTTCTTAAGTTATACTCATACATATTTCAATATCAACTGTATGGCCACACAAGAAAGGAATGATTCAGTTGCTAACAAGCCAAAATGTCATCACAGAAGTGTCATGTTCATGTCAATACTTTAAAAAATTTTTTCCCCAAATAAGCATCTGCTATTTTAAAATTATTTTCCTTTATTTTGCTAAATTCATTCCTATTTCATGTTACATCCAGTTAATTTATCACAAGAAATATGTTGCAAAATTAATTTGGAAATATCATTTTGGTGTGTCCATGAGATTGTTTTATTGTAATTCATATCAGTTCCTTGAGTAAAAGAAATTAAGTAGAATTAAAATATTAACTTCATATTTGATCATTTATTTCTCAAAATGAAAATGTTGAACAGAATGCAGAGCAACCAATGATAAAAACAGTATTAAAAAGAGACAAAGAAAAAATATACTTTATTTGAGGGAATAATTCATACTATTACAGATTTTGTTTTTTTTTTATTTCTGTTTAAGTGTATTAAAACTTAAATGTCCTCTAATTTTTTAACATAGATTTTATAAGCTGAAGTAACCTTAGATATAACCTAACTATCCCCTTATAAAGCTTAGAGTGTGTAAATATTCTCCAGAATGTATATCTAACAGAGGTGTTAAGAATTAAGATAGCTAGTTAATTTCCTTTTTATGTGATTTCACCTGCAGTGAATTTAGTCCCCAGTTGTAGTCCTTATGTTGCTTAGTAAAATTAATTCCATCATTTAATAACTTCATCCTTAATGCTATTCATCTTGGGAAACAATACACAAAGTTGTCCATCGACACTTATATTGTAAACCACCATTTGCTTCCTCTGTCAATGTGTCATAGAGGGCCTGATAATGTGATTATTGGTCTTTTTATTTTTGCACAGTATTTTTTTCCTTGGCAAAGTTGACATTCATATTGATCAACTCTGCAATTCATTTAGGATTAAGAATATATTGTTCATAAACAGTATTCCTTCATTTTTCTTCAAGGAATGACTGAACATGAATTGAAAATTTTAGTTTGACAAAGCCAATTGACAGGACTACATAAATACTAAACTACATTTATGTGAATTATGAGAAAAGTAATTCTGCTTAAAAAGAAAAAAATACAAGTTGACATACTACTTACTTTTCAATAAAAATAACTAGAACCATTCAGTTATTGTAGATTACACAGATCTAATTACGTATTATTGAATATACCATAATAAATTATAATTTTAATTAAATTAATCAGGTAGTCAATTTCATTAGCAAATTATTTGCTTTGAATCATACATTCATTCATTCATATCATACATTTATTCATGTATGATATGAATATATATATATATATATATATATATATAATTTATTTATTTGACAGACAGACCGCAAGAGAGGGAACACAAGCTGGGGGAGTTGGAGAGGGAGTAGGGAGTAACAGGCTTCCCGCCCAGCAGGGAGCCCAATAAGGGGCTCAATCTCAGGACTCTGGAATCTTGATCTGAGGCAAAGGCAGACATTTAACAACTGAGTCACCCAGGCACCCCGAAAATTATATTTTTGAATGTTTGTTCTATTTCTCATTTTTTCATAAAAATTATTGCTATTTTTACATTAAGTGAGATCATAAAGATTATAGAGATTAAGCAATGTTAATTTGAATGTTACCTTGAGGTTTTAAACTTCTATACGTTGATGCTCCATCAATAGCATGTCACTTATGTTCACTAATATCAACTTTAAAAATGTTATGTGGTTGCTGAAGTTAACATATATTATTACAAGTTTTAAAATTTCAAGTCATTTAGAATAATTTTTTTTATTTTCGTGAACCTATCTTTAAAGATGATTTTGATCCATATAATAATACAAAAAATAATGTTGAAATACCATTTTATATAATAGATGGACTGATAATTGGTGAAAATGAATAGAGATGACCACACTTTTTTGTTGTTGTTGTTATTATTCTCAAGAAAATAGGATTTATATCTCTCCCACTTAAGACAGTTTATCTCTTATTGTATATTGATGGTGGGTGGGTCTTTGGTTGTTTTAACTAAGAGAAGGCAAAGAGAGTAGCACTTCCCTTGACTGTCAGTTATGGGCCTGGCTCTTATTAGACCTTGATGGCCTGCTTTTCTTTCTTGAAGTACTTGCAAGAGGCAACTTCTTTCACAATCATGTTGCCAAGATGTGAGAAGCACAAGACACCCATGTAAATGATTCTGTTGACAGCCCCAGCTAGGCCCAGTTCCCTATCATTAACCATCAGCCCTGTGAGTAAGTCATCTTGGAGGTGAATTCCCGAGTTCCAACAGAGCTATTCTAACTGGCACCATGTCTGCTCAAGTCCTGCCCAAGTGATTAAACTGTAAAAATATAAAAAAATTCTTTGTTTTAAACCACAAGTTTCGTTTTTGTTATAATGAACTCTTTAGTACTTTAAAACAATTTTTTTTTTAATTTGATAGACAGAGATTACAAGTAGTCAGAGAGGCAGGCAGGAGGGAGAGGAGGAAGCAGGTTCCCCGCTAAGCAGAGAGCCCGATACGGGGCTCAATCCCAGGACCCTGGGATCATGACCCGAGCCGAAGGCAGAGGCTCTAACCCACTGAGCCACTCAGGCGCCCCAAAACAATTTTTTTTAATTTCATCAAATATCATTGACACAAAACTAAAAATTAACTGTAAGAAACTGATATAAACCTTAGTTACAGAAACTTTTCCTTTATACTCCATTCACCTACCTATTTTCTGCTTGAAGTATGTATTCAATGATACAAATATTATCCTTTCCTTTTCTTTTCTAATTTCTGTTTGCTTCCTTTTTTATTGTTCTGACAACTTTATTTTAATTTTTTCTAACTTATGAGGAAAAATAATAAATCCCCTTAATATTCAAGTTTACATTTTATAACAGTAAAATAGTATTATGAAACCATGTACTAAATTTTAATAGCAGTTAAGTTTTGTAGTGTCAAAATTTTCATACCAACAATTACATAGTTGTTTTGATCAGTAGTTCACTACATAGTAATCTCTAATTAGGTTTTTATAATACTTATTTTTGCCTTTTAATGGAGAAGGAATATTATTACTTTGTGATTTATATCATAGTAAAAGTCATTGTACATTTAAACTAAGAATTTAGCCATATTATGCTGAGACTTTAAACACAGTAGATGACAAGAAATGCCTTATAAATATCTAAATAGGAAGCTCATAAAAAGGATTTAAAATGTTTTCAAATATTTCCTTGTCAATGCATTAGTTGAAAAAGCAGGTTTTTATTTAGCATGTTTTTAGATCAATTAGTTTTCTTGATTTTTATCTCAATTCCTAGTTTGTAGATCAAAGCCGTAGAATATATATTGACCAAATTAGGATAATACGCTTGATTTTCAACTGAGAGAAAATTATTATAAAATATTGATTTTGGTTAGAATGACATTATCTAACATCTGCTGGAAATGCATTATAATGTCTATGTAGATCATCCATATATAAGTTACTTAAAATATATAAGAAAAATAATTTCAAAATAATCAAGATATTTATTGTTTTTAATATATAAAAAACCTTAGCAGGAACACCTTTGTATAGTTTACTATCTATATAACAATGCACAATACTGGGGAGAGGTATGGGATAAAAAATCAGATTTTCAGAGCCAAGTCAAGATGTAGAGTGTTTTTATTCTAAACATTGACAAATAAGCAACAAAAGGGGAAGATATTTGAATTGAGTTTAACTGAGGCCAACATTACTTCATTACTTTATAAAGGAATCATAACTATAATGAATTCATCAGATGGAGAAAACAGGGCAAGGTTTTGATGTGAAAAGGGGATTCTCGTTGTCTAATGATAAATGTAGAAAATAATATAATAAAATATAGAGACTCAGACTCATGAGATGATGATTCTTAGTTATCAATTAAAATAAATGACTGAGTAATAAGTGTTTGGTTACAATTTTTAAACCTACACTTAAACTCAGAGTGGGTCCTGAAGTTAACATAAAGTTTGCACTTACAAGTAGTAATCATGTTACCTTAGTTTTGAGGGGGAAAGTGCAGAATCAGAGACTTAAGTAATAACCAAATAGATGTGATATAAAATCCAGTTACATGTGACATGTTTTTAATATGAAGCACATACAATAATTAATTTATTAAAGTTAGATGTTGTGTGCTACACATGAATTATTTCCAAACACTAGTTTAAAACTTTTAGTCAAATATCCTTTCTGTGCCTTTCACTTTATCTTGTACAACAGAATTCATGATTTCAAGGCACTGTCAAACATTAAAAACAACATTAAAAGCATTAAACTTTAAAATTTAATCTTTTTTTAAAAGATTTTATTTATTTATTTGACAGACAGAGATCACAAGTAGGCAGAGAGGCAAGCAGAGAGAGAGGAGGAAGCCTGCTCCCCGCCAACCAGAGAGCCCGATGTGGGGCTGGACCCCAGGATCCTGGGATCATGACCTGAGCTGAAGGCAGAGGCTTTAACCCACTGAGCCACCCAGGCACCCCTAATCTCATTTCTGATTAAAGTCTCTCCCTCCTTTATTTATTATCAGTGCTGTCAGAAATTATGAAGGGAGATGAAATGCAATTGTCTCTCTTTCCTCCGGTAGGCTCTTTTCTCTAGTGTTTTGGAAGCCAAAGGAGAGAAGACAAATATCCTTTAGTAAGCAGATATACTCCTTGGGGTGCCTGGGTGGCTCAGTGGTTGAGCATCTGCCTTCAGCTCTGGTCATGATCCCAGGGTCCTGGGATTGAGTCCCACATTGGGCTCTTTGCTTGGTGGGGAGACTGCTTCTTCCTCTCCCACTCCCCCTGCTTGCATTCCCTCTCTCACTCTCTCTCTCTCTGTGTCAAATAAATAAATGAAATCTTAAGAAAAGAAAACAAACAAGCAAAAACAAAAACAAAAACACACAAACAAAACAAAAAACAGATATACTCCTTATGGCAGTATCTGGTTATCAAGGTAAGATTGACTGGTCTCTGTCATGTCCTTGATAAATAGGAGATGCCCAACAGCCATATGACTCTAAATGCCAGAAGTGTAAAGTTTCCAGAGGAATGTGGAGAAGACCTTCCTGATGCAAAGTTTTAATGAGGGATATCTGCTTAGATCTAAAGTCTTTTGTCCTTCTTCTCTTCTCTTAGTTATACTTGCAGAAGCACACCTCACAGTTTTCCTTGGTAGGGTTTTTTTAGTGGTATGGGGGAATATCTAAGTCAACTAAAACACAACTGAATTCCACGGCATCTCTAGGAAATTTCCTCATCCTTGCCAAACCAAATAGTGAGAACACACTATTCCTAAAATATTTACCTTCCCTAACCTCTCTCCTCAGCTCTCTTTCTCACTCTCTTTGATCAAATAAGCATTGGCATCAGTTTAGCTTACCCTTTATGTAAGCAGTTCTCAAAACTGCAGATTTTATATCAGGCCTCCTTTGTTCGGCACCCTGGTATCTAATGAATAATTTTGTTTCAGCTTCTTCAGTTTTCCTCAAATTCTTCCCCTCAAATTTTCTTTCCTCAAATTTTTTTTCCCCTGTTTTCTATGTTTTGGTTGGGTGTGAATAAATAAGGGAGTTGAACTGATGGTTGGAGAATCTGCTTACCAATTGTTTAAAAGTTCCTTCAGAAAATGTGGCCATTGGTTTCAGTTTATTTTTAGTTTAGAGTCCTAGTAGCAATTATTGGAGCCTCTAGAAGGGTGCCAAAATGCATCTCATTTTAGACTTTTAAAAAGATTTTATTATTTATTTACTTATTTATTTACTTATTTATTTACTTATTTATTTACTTATTTATTTATTTGACAGAGAGCATCTTTGAGTGTGTACAATCAAGTAGGGGCAGAGGTAAAGGGAAAGGAAGAGGGGAAATAATCCCAAGCAGATTCCATGCTGAGCACAGAGCCCAATGAGGGGCTGAATTTCATGACCCTGAAGTCATGACCTGAGCTGAAACTAAAGAGTTCGATGCTTAACCAACTGAGTCACCCAGGTGCCCTTCAGTTTATATTCTAATTATATAGTCAAGAATACTTAATTTCCAGAACATGGATTCCTTGCTTTAAGTCCACATTTACTGATTAGCTTGTATAGTTCAAGAGTGATACAATTCCTTTCTTCATGAAGCCTAGGTTCCAGAAGTAGAAAAATAACCATTACCACCATAATAAAACACAAATAGAAATTCATTTTTAATTTGATTATACATCATGAAGATAATAAAATCGATGTGATAAGAGAACAGTGACTGTGATAGAACATTAGGTAGGGATATCTGGAAAGGCCTTTTGAAGGAAATGTCTGAGTTGAGATCCAAAAGATATACGGAAACTGATCACACAAATATAAGAAGATAAAACCTTAGTGCACATGTTTATAAGAGAAGTAATGTTGACATGTTTCAGGAAAGAAAAGAAGAACCAGAAGGATCATGAGGCTAGAACTTATGGCTTAGGAATGCATTGAGAAAAGATCAGATAGGGGGCTGGTTTAGAATCAGTTGATCCTGATAAAGAGTTTAGGTTTTCCTCTAAGTGCAAAGGAAAGTTACTAAAATATTTTAAGTAGAGGTTTTGAGTTATGTTTTAAACAACAGAATGAATTTTAACAGATAAAGATCAAGGTAAGGAAGATTTTGGAAGAGAGAGATGATGACAATGGAACTAAGAGGGTAAAATAGAGGAAGAAGTGGATTAGAAATTGGAGATTAGAAATTAGAAATTAGAACTTGCTAGAAGTTCCTTGGAGGCTCAGTGGGTTAAGTGTCTAACTCTTGATTTCAGCTCTGGGTATGATCTAAGCTTCATGAGATGGAGCAACATGTTCAGTTCTGTGCTTACTGTGGAGTCTATCTCACAGTGCTTACTGTGGAGATTGTCTTTCCCTCTTCTTCTGCCTCTCCTGCCCTGCACTTTCTCTTTCTCTCTGTATCTAAAATAAATGAATTAAAAAAATAAACAAATAAATAAATCTTAAAAAAAAGAAATTCACTTGCTAATGTATTAGAACACAAGATGAATACACACATCTTTCTGTGCATTTGAATATAAGATTAAGGGAAAGAGAAGGAGTAAAAATAAGTGAAATATTTGAACCTCTGTGTCTGGGGCATTCCATTTATATAGATAATAATGACCAGTTGAGGAAAAGATTCATGGATATATGAAGGAAAAAAATGGTTTCATTGTGCATATATTACATTTGCAGTGTCCATGAAATATTCAAATGGAGAAACAGGACATGAACAATTGCTCAACTGAAAAGACACTGCCAAAGAAATGCCATAAATACCAGTAAGAAGATGAAGTTAGAATTTTAAATGAATTACTAATGGCTGATGAATTACTAATGGCTGGCATGGGAGTGTGATGTCACTAGAGACTTCAGACATTGAGTACTCTCACACTCTTACAGGCTCTTCCTCCAAAAACCTCATTAGACATTTATAGGATGATTAGGGGAAAATGCTGAGAAGCCACCTGCCTGAACTGGCTGAGAATGAAGAACAGCCACCACAAGAACTCCACTTACACACATCTTACCTATTGCCCCTATGAGACAGAAGCCTACATATACCGGGGGAATATAAGAAATTGGCTCTTGCAATTATAAAGGCTGAGAAGTCCTAAGGTTTGCAGGTTTGCAAACCACCAAACTAGAAATCCAAGAGAGAGGATGATACTCTTCCAGACTAAGTTGAAGTCCTGAGAACAAGGAGAGCTTATAGTTTCAGTTCCAGGCCAGAAGCTGGCAGGCTCAAGCCCAAGAAGATGCAGTTTTTTAGTTCATATTCAAAGGCCAGAAAAGATTCGAGTCCCAGCTCAAACCATCAGGCAGGAAGAATTTCCTCTTACTTGTGGAAAGGTCAGGTTTTTTGTTCTATTCAGGCCTTTAACTGGTTTGGTATATGCCACCCACATTAGGGAGAGCAATCTACTTTACTCATTCTACCAATTCAAAATCTTTCTCATTCAAAAACCACCTCATAGATATACCGAGAATAAAGTTTAACCAAATATCTATCTAAGCACTCCATGGCCCAGTCAAATTGACACACAAAATTAATCACCATGGGAAGAACAACAACATTCTTGCATTAGAAGTCTAAGAATTAGAAGACTAGAATGCCTGAGAGAATCAATGGACAATCTCTGCAGTTGAGAGGAGGAAACAAGGGAGAACAGCAGCAAAACAGCTATCCCTGATGGAGGACTGGAAATACATGCTAAGCCAACCACTTTATTCGACAGAATTGTGAAATACCTGTGAAGGACATACCTCCCAGTTACAGCTGACAGCGCCTGCCTAAAACAGAGACATAATTGTAACCTCAGAAAACACAAACGCACACATTTAAGCACACAAACCACCAGCAGCACCATAACACTCATAATAATTGAGTAAAAACAGGAATGCAGCTGTGACAGCTGCAAGATACAGATTCTCTTTGGGGAAGCTGTGTTGTGAAAAGAGGCAAAAATAAAATAACAGTATGTCTTTTTCTCTTCTTTCCTAGGTCACCCAGTATAAGGCAATACTTTAGACATACAGCAACTTCGCACTTTCTGTGAAGCTAACATATTTCTTTTATTTATTATCTCCATATAAGTAATATTAAAAATATTTTAACATGAAAATGATTTTTAGCAAGTAAAGCATTGCTACAAATATTAATATAAAATCTGTTCATCTATAGATGTAAAATAGATTCAATTAAAGAATGTTTCATCCCGCTGTGCTTTCTAGAACACTAAAAGTATATGCATCTGACAGATAACCTATAATTTATGTTATGGATGTTACTTGTGCATTTCTCCATGCTTACTTCTAAATTTTATTCTGACATTGAGAAATACTACCCTTTGGAAAAACCTGAAAAAAAAATGGAAAAAAAAAATGGATAAATAAGTCAGTGCAGCCACAAGGGGGGAAAAAAATAAGAATTCTATGCCACTTCCAATTAATTTAAGATTACATAAAATTTTATAGGATTTATGTATATCTACATTTAACTTCCTCAGTGTTCAAAATAGCTTACCTTCAAAATTTCAACTAGTGACAAGAAATATTATGAAAGATTAATAAGTATATTTAATATAGTCAAGAAATGAGCTTCTTTATTGAACTTAGTAATTATGAAAATGTGTAATACTTTCTTTAAAACATGGCCTAATATAGTACGTTTATCAATTGATATATAGACAGTTGTCAGTATAACAGTAAAATTTAAAGTCATTTTATGCAATATATTAATAATTAAATAATTCAGTAGCAGTGATTTGATAAATTTTTAACAACATATTTGCTTGAAATTTATTAAAGGCAAATATTTTCTACTTCAAAATATTTTACATGGTTATTTAAATATGATTTATTGTATTTTTCACTATGAGGACTGAAATACACCATAGATGCATTTTTTTCCTTGATTTTTGCATTTTTTGAATTGGTGAAAGTCATATTTAGTTTGAAGTTATGGCAGAGATGTGACCTGAATAAAGGAAATCTATAGAGAAATACAAATCTCTGGTGGTTGTTTTTACAAATTTGATTAATTATAGAGCTACTTATTGATGCACAAAAAAGGAATGAGGCAAATGCCATATAGTTTGATTTCCACCTTTGGTATTATAACGTAAGTTTATCATAAGAGCAAAAGGCACTGAGTAATTATACTTGACAAATATAACAGTCTACTCTTAGCAGATGTAACTGTGAATCACATACTAGTGTGCAAACACTGGTTTTCTTCCTCTGAAATTCAAAGTCAGTTTCCAATTCAAAATTCTCAGGCACATGGTAAGTTTTCTTCACATAATATTACATTTTTATAAATCACATAATAATCAAATTTTTATCAATTAATGCTAATTTTATAAATGTAAGTTAAGGAAAATCATTTAATAGTAGAAAAGCTTTATCAGTACAAAATCTTTGGAACCTGGTTATACTTAGTTTAACTTAGACATTAAAACATTTATTTATTTATTTATTTATTTATTTATTTTAATGACATAGTATTTTATTTTTGGTGAAGGTCCAGACCAGCACTGTCTAGTAGAAGTTTTTGCCATTATGGTAGATCTGAACACTTAAACATGACTACAACTATTAAAATACTAAATTTCAATTTATTCTTAATCACTTCATATTGAAATATAAATAGCCACATGTGGCTGGTAAATACTGTATTGGACAGTGCCAATCCATTGTATAATTTGCATAGCTGGAGTGCTATTGAGTCTGGACCACAGTATATATCATGTTGTTTCTATTATACAACTTAGTTCTGTCAATCTTGGTAAATTCCTTAGATATCCTAATATACATCTATTGAAAATTAACTGACAGAATGCAAACTGACATAGATAGTCCACCTAATAATGGGAAGACAATGTATTCTATTCCTCTATTCATCTTCAATCTACCTCTGCATAGAGTAAAGACATAAAGAAGGGAAAAGGGTCTGCCTTCAGCTCAGGTCATGATCTCAGGGTCATGGAATCAAGCCCCATGTGAGGTTGCCTACTCATTGGGGTGTCTTTTTTCCTTTTCCCTCTGCCCCTACTCATGTGCTCTCTCTCTCTCCAATAAATAAATAAAAATTTTTATTTTATTTATTTTATTTATTTATTTATTTATTTATTTTTTAAAGATTTTACTTATTTATTTGACACAGAGAGAGAGAGAGAGATCACAGGTAGGCAGAGAGGCAGGCAGAGAGGGGGAAGCAGGCTCCCTGCTGAGCAGAGAACCCGATGTGGGACTTGATCCCAGGACCCTGAGATCATGACCTGAGCTGAAGGCAGAGGTTTAACCCACTGAGCCACCCAGGCACCCCAACAAAAATTTTTAAAAAAGGAAAGTCACTATTGTACTTAGAGTCCTTCAGAAATATAAGATATGCTTAGACATGTAAATAACATAATAATATTTTGTATTTTTTCTATGTAAGTTATCCTATATTGTCCTTAAGTGCTTAGTCTATTAAAATTATATATCCTAATTTTGGCACTTCTTAACCTGGGGATAAAATGTTTATTTTTGTAGTATTTTTTTTTTATGTTTTAGGTTTGGTAAAGTCTTATGTCATATTTTGAGGGCATATATTTAAAATACAATATATTAATTAAATAAAAACATATAATTAATTCATCTTACATAAAGCGGTGATATTTCAAACCATTTCCATTTAGCTAACCATATGACAAAAATAAAGAGCTATAGGACTGTCTGTAAGTGGTGAGCTGAAATAGAACCATAAGAGTGTATGTTATAAAAATATGCCATTTATTCCCTAAAAAGAACTTTTATAAATAATGCTGAACTGTTCTTGTCTAAACCTTCCATAAATAGATTTTAGATAGATTAAGTTGACAACCAAAAACAGGGAATGATAGCCAATTTTCCCTATTAGATAGCAATATTATTTTTTTAATGAAGTACCATGCAGACAGATATCCAGTACAATGAACATTACTTACTTTTTTTCCTTGTTACTATCTGAGCTGCAACTGTTCATGAAATAGTTTTATCTCTCAATTTTTTATTATTCTGTAAATACTTAAGATCTTAATATTCTAGTCAAATTAACTTTTAGCATTATACCATTGCCATCCTGTGAATAATATGAATTCTGAAATTATCTAATATTTTCTTCTTAATTTTTCATATATTATGAACAATAATGAAAAATGTACTTCTTTAGATCTAATTAAGAAATTTGGAGGTAATTATTTCCTCCATGTCTAATAAAGATAAAAGAGCCCTTTGAACACTTAACCCAAGTTGTTATTATCAGCAAATTCCTTGAAGAGTTCACGTGAAAAAGAATCAATGGACCTTCAATGTACTAATTTACGGTGTTCTCTGCCTTACAGAAGCAGAAA
The DNA here is from genome assembly GCF_002288905.1 of Enhydra lutris kenyoni. Taxonomy (NCBI): domain Eukaryota; kingdom Metazoa; phylum Chordata; class Mammalia; order Carnivora; family Mustelidae; genus Enhydra; species Enhydra lutris. Next base: position 744,079 of record NW_019154087.1, read on the forward strand.
AATGTACAAGAGAATCACTACACAACAATGATTATGTCTCAGACCTGTGTCATTAAGAACTAGAAGAAGCAAACATTTTTACCCTGTTCTGTACAGAGTACATAAACAAAACATGTATGTAAAAAGTATATTAAACTGTATTTATACAAATAAATGTTCAAACAAGAAAGAAATAAATCAATTATCAAACACTTGGCATCCCCAAAACATACATACATACATTTATTTATTTATTTATTTATTTATTTATTTATTTATTTTTAAGATTTTACTTACTTATGACAGAGAGAGAGAGACAGCACAAGCAGGGAATGCAGGCAGAGGGAGAGGGAGAAGTGGGCTCCTTGTTGAGCAGGAACCTGATGCAGGGCTCCACCTGAGACAAAGGGAGACATCTAACCGACTGACTACCCAGGTGCCCCTCCAAAACCATTTATAGAATATACAGATCTATTAATATAACAAATAGACAAAAAAAAAAAAAAGTTCTTCTTCAGTTTAGCTATGGAATGCTAGAGAACTCCCTACAATCTTTTATTTCTAATCACTATTTTTATTTTTGGCAAGTCAGATGTTTCTAAGCTTTTATCCATGTGCTCACAATTCTCTTCAGACTAAAAACAAATAAAAGATGAAAATCTAGTTTTAAGGATGTGGCCTAAAATATAATTGAAATAATAAGCAGATAGTATATTTTACACACCACATAGTAGGATTCACTTGTAAGCAATTGGTATTAAAAGCTTAATGCAGTTTTGAAACTGAATGATTTTTCTAAGGCATGATTTCTACTTTTAAGAGGCAAAGGAAAAAAATTAATTTGATATGGAAAAAAGTTTCAAGTTCTAATTACTTTGAAGTATTTTTAAAAATATAAAATTAATACAAGTATATATTATACAAATTTATAAATAAAACAACTGATTAAAATTAACATATAAAAAGTTATATAGCCAATATTAAAACAGAAATGCAAACATTTTTTTGAGTGCTTACTATGTGTTAGACAAGATTTAGCACTTCAAATGAATTAATTCGTTCAATCCTAATGATACATCAATGTATTAATTACTATTTCTTTTTTTTTTTAAGATTTTATTTATTTGACAGACAGAGATCACAAGTAGGCAAAGAGGCAGGCAGAGAGAGGAGGAAGCAGGCTCCCCGCTGAACAGAGAGCCCGATGTGGGGCTCGATCCCAGGACCCTGGGATCATGACCTGAGCTGAAGGCAGAGGCTTTTACCCCCTGAGCCACCCAGGTGCCCCTTAATTACTATTTCTATCCTCACTTTACCGATTAGAAAACTGAAACTAGGTCGTTAGCAAATTTGCCAAAGATACCAAAATTAGGAGTTTCAAATGCCTGAATTCAAATAAAATCAATGGACTACAGACCCTCATCTTTAACACATCTTTTAACACGACTTCATGATCCCCTGCAAATTCCTGTTAACTCTACCAATCCCAATCTTTTTTTTTTTTTCCTCCTCTAATAAATAGTTTGGTAGTTATATTCTAATTGAATTCTAAGCACAGTTACTCATTCATTTGCTCAATAAATACTTTTTGAATTAATTATATAAGAGACCTTGTACTAAAAACTGGATTTATAGCACTGAACTATAATGTCATTATATAAACTCTCATGGAGCTTATAATTTACCCACACAATAGATAAATGAATAGCCGCATAAATACAAGAATTTAAAGAGAAGAGTTAGTATTCCTGTGTTGAAAATAAATAAAAACTTTGAAAACATTCAATAGGGGCGCCTGGGTGGCTCAGTGGGTTAAAGCCTCTGCCTTCAGGTCAGGTCATGATCCCAGGGTCCTGGGATCGAGCCCCTAATCAAGCTCTCTGCTCAGCAGGGAGCCTGCTTCCTCCTCTCTCTCTGCCTGCCTCTCTGCCTACTTGTGATCTCTGTCTGTCAAATAAATAAATAAGTAAATCTTAAAAAAAAAAAAAAGAAAAAAGAAAAAAAAAACATTCAATAAAGGTAACTTGATAAAATAAATGCTGGAGAACATTAGAAAATGACAAAAAGAGGAAGAAATTAAGACCCTATTAGGATTTTTGCCTTAAGAATGCTTTTCAAGTCTCTTCACTGTCTAGTTCACTGTGAAAAAGCCTAAACTGGATGTCAATGATGAAGCATCATGGTTTTAGTGATGAAAAAAAGATGATGTGACAGTCTGTTCAGTACAACTATATTGAGAGAAATGGCTTGGCCATTTATCAGAGAGTGCAAATAAATATAGATTTATGTAGTTTAAATAAAAATAAAATATTTAGTTATGAATTTTTTCTTTAAAACACAAGTACTAATTATATGAGACAAGATGATGTATCTACTTTTATTTATTAGTTATTTGTCAAGTAGAAATGATGGCTAGCATGCATACCAGTCAGGTATATATTTTTAAATAAAGTTACACAATCTGACATTTTTCATTTAGATTTATTAAGATTTTTGTAGCTTGTTATGTGATAAGTTTACAGATACTTTATAGACATTTAGATAGAAATTGTATTCACTCAATGATTGAAAGTCTGAGCTTAATATATTTCTCATTTTTCTGTAGTAAAATTTAATTTTCTTTGAAAGTTTTTAGGATATATATTTTTTAATTTCAACATTGTGAATTTTATTAGAATATGTCCACACTGGTCATTTTTTTTTAAGATTTTATTTATTCATTTGACAGACAGAGATCACAAGTAGGCAGAGAGGCAGACAGAGAGAGAGAGGAGGAAGTAGCATCCCTGCTAAGCAGAGAGCCTGATGTGGGGCTTGATCCCAGGACCCTGGGATCATGACCCAAGCTGAAGGCAGAGGCTTTAACCCTCTGAGCCACCCAGGTGCCCCACACTGGCCATTTAAAAAAGAAAACTCATTCTTTGTTGTTTCTCTTGGTCCCGCTAAACTTTTCATATTTTAATCTTGTATTATTTTATTCTGTGAAAATACTTCTTAAATTAATTCTCTTAAAAAATGCATGTATGATGGACTATTACTCTGCCATACATCAGAATGAAATCTTGTCATTTGTAACATGAGTGAAGCTAGTGAGTATAATGCTAAATGAAATCAGTCAGAGAAAGACAAACATCATATGATTTCACTCATATGTGGAATTTAAGTAACAAAACAAATAAACAAAGAAAAAAAATGAAAGAAAAACAAACCAAGGAATAGACACTTAACTACACAGAACAAACTAATGGTTACCAGAGAGGAGGTGGGTGGGATGGAGGACTTAGGGGATGGGGATTAAAGAGTACAGTTATGATGAAAAAAAATGATATGCATGTATGTGATGTGTACGTGATAAAAAGATATATGCATGGGGTGCCTGGGTGGCTCAGTCAGTTAAGCAACTGCCTTTGGCTCAGGTCATGATCCCAGAGTCCTGGCATCAAGTCCCGCCTTGGGATCCCTGCTCAGTGGAGAGCCTGCTTCTCCCTCTGCTTGCCCCTCTGCCTACTTGTGCTCTCTCTACCTCTCTGTCAAATAAATAAATAAAACCGTATACATATATCTATATATATATATATAATTTTTAATTTGATTATGTTATTCTTTCAATTTTTCCCTTCTGGTGATAAATAAGTAATCTCAAAGAACTTCTAGAAGACAGTGGTTACAAGTTTAACAATGAGAAATGCATTTGTAGATAATATTCTCTAAATACACAAATATATTGAGGAAACGTGATGTAATGAGCACTGGGTATTATATAAGACTGATGAATCACTGAACTCTACCTCTGAAACCAATAATACTTTAGATGTCTATTAGTTGAATTTAAGTAAAAAAAAAAAAAACAAAAAACAACAAAAAAAACCAAAAAATTTTTTAAAAAGTACACAAATACATGTATATTTTCTAACCTTGACTGCGTGAACAAGTCTCAGCATAGTTATTGACAAAGCAAACAAATTTCTCTTAACATATAATATGCAGCATGTGGTAAATTTATTACACTATGTTTTTGTCCAAATATAATTCAGCTGCAATTTATATACATGCCAGTCTATGTCATTGGTTCAGGGCTAGTTAATTTGACACTGGCACACTCATTTAAAAGATTGTTTCTCCAGCCTAAGCAATCAAATCAAGCACGGACATGTGAAAATTCGTTCTGTAAAGTAGGAAAAAAGCAAAAGCAAAACAGAGACGATTGAGGTAGTCTTTGATGACTAGTTCAAATGTCTCCAAATTCCTGTATCCTAACTAGTATGTAGTTTCATTTAAAGACTTAAATTAATCCTGTAGACTAAAATAGACTTTATTAGGGTCAATAAATTAAAAAAAATTGCTATTTCATTAGGATACAATTACCATAAATATTAACATATAGTAAGTTCAAAAGTAATATCAGATTAAAGAACTCCATCAAATTAACATCAGATAACTTCTGAGAAGTTAAAAACCAGAGAAGACTTTCCTGTGACAAACATATTTCAAACACTCATTCACTAATATTAAAGGATTTCTGAACAATGTTCATGTCTGTATCACTTGAGATTAAGAAGCACAACATAGCTAATGCTCAATAAATAGTTGCTAATTGACCAAATGACTAATTAGAGTTCTAATTTTGGAATAAATTGTTCATTTAAGAAGTGCTTTAGGGAGTGTTATATTTTCTAATTATTCTGGGGTGTTGTGTGCCAAAAGTAAATATATCCTTTTGATTTATATTTCATGAGAATGAAATATTAATAATAATAATTACTTTCATAATAAAAGTTAACCTACATTTTGATTAAACATTATCTTTTTTGTGTAAAGATGTATTAAAATTTTATTAGGGTTTATCTATCTCTATCTTCTGTTTTTACTATTTATTTTTTATCTTCAGTTTTAAAGTAAAATTAAACAGTGAATAAAGAACAATTTCAACATTGGCATATTTATTTTTAGCTTATTCTTATTTATTTCTTCTAGTGAAGTGCATGGTGTAAGGAAAGATCAACAGAGTACTTTGCACCTATGTGTGTGCATGTGCATTTGTGTGTGTGTGTATGTGTTTATTTTTTAAAGAAATCTGACATCATAATGTGGAGGAAAAAGAACCCTCATACATCATTAGTGGGAATACAAAATTATATAGCCACTTTTGCAGATAGGTTGGCAGTTTTCTACAAAGCTAAAAATATTCTTACCCTACAATCCAGCACTCTTTGATATTTACACAGATGAGCTAGAAATTCATGGGACACCTGAGTGGCTCGGTCAGTTAAGTGTCTGCCTTCAGCTCAGATCATGATCTGAAGGTCCTGGGATCCAGATGTATAAATATAAATTTATTTAAGTAAATAAAATCTTTGAAAATAAATTGCTAGAGATTCACTATTATTTTGTTTTTAAGCTTTTATTTATTTATTTGTCAGACAGAGGTCACAAGTAGGCAGAGAGGCAGGCAGAGAGAGATTGGAGGAAGCAGGTTCCCCACGGAGCAGAAAGCCCCATGTGAGGCTCGATCCCAGGACTCTGGGATCATGACCTGAGCTGAAGGCGGAGGCTTAACCCACTAAGCCACTCAGGCGCCTCTATTTTTAAGCTTTTAAAATTTACTAATTTTCTCCCAAATTATGAAATTTGTTAAGGTATGTCTGAGGTGTTTTTTTTTTCCTTATTGTTGTTTGTTTGTTTTGTTTATTTGTTTGTTTTGTTTTGTTTTTAAGATTTTATTTATTTGAGAGAGAGAGAGAGAGTGATAGAGCATGAGCTGGGGGCAGGGAGGGGCAGAGGAAGAGGGAGTGGAAGAAGCACACTCTCTGTTGAGCAGGGACCCCTACATGCAGCTGGATCCCAGCACTCCCCTATCATGATCTGAGCCAAAGGCAGACTCTTAACTAACTGAACCACCCAGGTGCTCCTATGTTTTATATTTAAGGTCATGATGTTTATATAATGGAAGCTGATAAATTAAAAAGAGAACATCAGTTTTATAGTTCAACAAACCTTGATTTGAATACCAGCATTAGTTTAGTAGGCATATTATTGGTCATAATTATAATCTTTCTAACCATAACTGGCATAAATACTAAATAAAGAAAGCCTTGTGTTTATTTTATCGTTTTCCATATAGTATGCCCCCTTTTTAGGGAATATTTTAACACGTGGAAAAAATAAAATAAAACACATTTGAAAAATAAGACAAAATGTAAGCAAATTAATTTTGTTATGAATTTTAATTTAAAAATTACTCTCAGAGGTGTGCCTAGATGGCTCAGTCAGTCAAGTTTCTGCCTTGGCCCAGGTCATGATCTCAGGGTCCTAGGATTGAGCCCTGTATAGGCCTCTGCACTTAGCAGGGAGCCTGCTTTTCCCTCTCTCTTTGCCTCTCCCCCTGCTCATCCTCTCATCTCTCAATGTCGCTCTCACCCTCTCAATTAAATAAAAATAAAAAATCTTTGAAAAAAAATTAAGAAAAATACTCTTGGAAATGCACCTGGGTGGTTCAATTGGTTAAGCATCCAACTTTAAATTTTGGCTCAGGTCATGATCTCAGGGTCATAAAATAGAGCCCTGAGTCAGGCTCTGAGCTTAGTATGGAATCTGCTTGAGTTTCTTGCCCTCTGCCCTACCCCCATACCCTCTCTCTCTCCCTCTAAAATAAATAAATACATCTTTAAAAAAATTACTCTTGGAAAAATTTACATATCCTTTCAGTATATTGATGAATGACTTACTGTTGGGAGAGAATTCTCCATGGGTCTTTAGCATTTCTGCCGGACTTTAGAGTAAGAGACATTGACTACTTAAATCTAGAAAATCTTTCCAAAGTTGCTCGTATTTTTTTAGCATTTGATTTCTTATTCCAAGATTCAACAGAAATTCCCTTGCATCTTTGACATTTAATTATTTAATGTCCCTCTAAATAATATATTTGTTTTATCATCTTAATACAACTATAATGTGTGAAACATTGTTATGTATTTCCACAGGAATTTGACAAATAACCATTATGGTAGTTTTAAATATGCAGTTGTTCAGGGCACCTGGGTGGCTCAGTGGGTTAAGCTTCTGCCTTTGGCTCAGGTCATAATCTCAGGGTCCTGGGATCGAGCCCCACATCAGGCTCTCTGCTTAGCAGAGAGCCTGCTTCCCCCCTCTCTCTCTGCCTGCCTCTCTGCCTACTTGTGATCTCTCTCTCTATGTCAAATAAATAAATAAAATATTTAAAAATATGCAGTTGCTCAAATCATTTATATATATACAAAATATTTTTAAAAGTATTTATAATCTCGGGGCGCCTGGGTGGCTCAGTGGGTTAAGCCTCTGCCTTCGGCCCAGGTCATGATCTCAGGGTCCTGGGATCGAGTCCCACATCGGGCTCTCTGCTCAGCAGGGAGCCTGCTTCCCCCTCTCTCTCTGCCTGCTGCTCTGCCTACCTGTGATCTCTCTCTCTCTGTCAAATAAATAAATAAAATCTTAAAAAAAAAAAAAAAGAATACTTAAATAGAAACTTCCCAAGCTGAAAAGCAAAGAGGAGAAATGATGGAAAAAATTGAAGAGAATATTCAATAACTGAGAGATACCTATAGAAGGTACAAAACACATATAATGGGAATGCCAGAAAGGGAAATGAGTGATAAGAATAGAAGAATTATTTGAAGCAATAATAACTGTAATAATTGTAATAATAATTACAAATTAATGTCAGACATGAAACCACAGATGCAGGAATTCCAGAACATTCATATGAACTATATAGATGCAAATATAAAAAAAACAAAGATATATATATATATAGAAAGATAGATGATAGATAGATAGATAAATAGATGCCAGACACATGACAGATAGATGGGAGATGGGAAATGGGGGAATATGTTCAGTTATGTAAAAGACATAGAAAGTTAAACACTCACATACTTGGAGTTGTAAAAGTCAGAGGTTTTGGATTTAAGAACTTGAAAAAAAAACAAAAAAATGGAAGAAAATAACAAATACATGCACAGTGATTAAGAAAGAATATAGGGAGAAAAGGCAAGAAATAAAGCTAAGAGTCAGTTAATTCATTGAAAGGATCAAAAAATTGACAAACCTTTATGATTGATGTCAACTAAACTTGTGTATTTCCAAAATATACATCCATCAAGTCATTATGTTGTACATCATAAACAAATACAATGTTATATATCAATTATATCTCAGTAAAACTGAAAAAAAATAAAATCACAAAACACTGGAGAAACTGTTTTAAAACAGTAAGAGAAGGAATACCAAATATCAGGAATAAAAAATGAAAAGTAATTAAACACCAGGTGCCAACCTTTTTTCTTAAAGGATCAGATGGTAAATATTTAGGCTTCTCGTAACTACTGAATTTCTTGTTGTAACTAATCAAACTGTTTCTGCTGTAGTGGCATAAAAACAGTAATTGTAATAGAACAGAGTGTGACTGCATTCCAGAAAACTTTTTATGAAAACTGACTCTCAGGCTACAATTTGCTGACTACAAGTTTTTTTTTTGTTTTTTGTTTTTTTATTTTTGGTAAGAGAATTAGAGAGTAATGTACTATTGTATATCAACTATACTCAAATAACATTTTAAAAATTAAGAAAATTTTAAAAAATAAAAAATTAAAAATTTACTTTTAAGAAATATACAATGCAAAAAATCTTATAGACAAACTACTTTTGTAGGTAAGATACACATTCAAAAGATAAATCAAGGTATATTAATACTTTTAGCTTAATAAATTTAAAATGTATGTAAAATACACAATTGTCTAGAACAATGTATTTTTCCAAAACCAACTTAAAGTAAAATACAAAACCAGAATTGACCTGTAACAAATCCATTTATTCAGTAGTCACAGATCATCTCATAAAGATCATTTCAAACCTTGATGGTTTTACCAGTGGATTGTTCCAAACATGAGATAAAACAATAATTCCTATATTACATATAATTGTTTTAAACAGAAAGCAGAAGAAAACATATTCCAGTTCATTTTATGAAGCTATAATAACCTTGATATAAAAAGTAAAATAAGACAAAATCAGAGACGGAGACAGACCATAAGAGATTCTTAATTATGGGGAACAAAAGGGTTGCCCGAGGGACAGTGGGTGGCGAGATGGGATAACTGGGTGATAGGCATTAGGGAGGGCACTTGATAGAATGACTAGTGGGTATTATAGGCAACTGATGAATTACTGAACTCCTTGTCTAAAACTAATGATACACTACATGTTAACTAATTGGATTTAAATAAAATAAGTAAAAAAACAAAACAAAACAAAAGAAAACAAACAAACAAAAAAAACTTACCAGGATAGGAAAGGAAAACAAAACTAAAGTCAATCTAATGTATCAAAAATAAGGAAGAAAAACTTGAAGATTATCAAGCAGAAATCAACAATGTATTAAAAAATATGACATCATGGACAAAAGGTTTATTCCAAGAAATCCTGGAAAGCGGTGATGGCTTTATACTAAAATACCAATTAATGTGATGCACTGAAACAAAAGACTTAACAAAAATCGAAAAATAATTTACTGCCGTGGTATTAAAAAAATAAATCTTACATTTTGCCATCTAGAAATAAAAGAGAATGTGCTTAACTTGATTTCCTTTGGAAAGCATCATGCTTAACAAGGAAATGCTGAATTGGAAATATGAGATTGGAAATAAGGGAAATAACAATGTTATAAGTAATAAAGATTATATAAGTAATAAATATTAGAGATCTTGGGCATAGGAGTAAGGTTTTTTTTTTCATAATAAAAATGATTGGATAAAATAAAACAAACAATCATATCATACAGGTTATTATTATCCACACAGAAAATTCAAGAGGGTCACTTTGATGGCTCAGTCCGTTAAGCATTCATTATGTAAAAATGAATTGCATTTCTGTATATGAGCTACAAACACAAAGTAAAACACCACAGATATGACTTACAATGGAATTTTAAAATCAAGTTATTAAAAATAAGTTAAAATAAAAACAAAAATTATGGTGAGTGCTGTGAGGTGTGTAAACCTGGCGATTCAAAGACCTGTACCCCTGGGGCTAGTAATACATTATATGCTAATAAAAAAAAGGTTAAAAAAATAAGTCAAACTGAAGTATGCCAGATCTTGTGGAAAATAACAAAAAACCTTATTGATAATAATTTAAGATGACCCGAATACATTGAGAGTTCTGCCATCATTAGACTGACAAAGAAAAAGAACTTAAAGAAGTAATTTCTCCTCTAAATTTATCTTTAATATCAATGCATCCCAAGTAAAAGCTCCATTAAGATTGCAACTTAAACAATATCAAGCTAATTCTATACTGTATGTTAAATATAAAAAGGCCCAAAGTTAATGTAAGTTTCTTAAAGAACATAATACATTAGGGAATGTGTTATAAAATATAATAATATATCATATTCTTATATGTGTGTGAATATATGTGTGAATATATAAGTGTGGTATTAGAAAGGCAAAAGACAAATAGATCAATGAAATGGAATAGATACACCATAAGAAAAATGTTAATATGGGCACATGACATTTGGGAGAGCTGATTTTCTAGATCAATGATGGAAGATGGATTTGTCAATAAGTGTTGCTGGTAAAACTGATTATGCAAATGGGAAACAATTAAAATGGCCTTTAATTCACACAATATATAATAAGTTCTTCCTCAGGGAATAAATATTTAAACGTAAAAGCTAGGCAAATTTTTCTCTTGGCTTCACGTTGTTACTGCTATTGTTCAATATCTTCCTGTTCTTTATGATTTATGGGGTGTTGTTTTTATTGTTTCTCGTCAAGGGTGCTGGGTTATTGGCTTCTTTGCATAAAATATGATGTTGGGTTTAGATGTCCAGCTTAAGTATCTGTTTTCTAGATAGAACTTTAATTAGAATTTGTGTTTTTAGTCTCACTTTTCACTCTCTACTTTTTCATTTTTTTGCTTTGTTTAACCTTTTAAATCCAGTCTCACCACATCCCAAGTGGTTTGGTTCCCCCTCCACTGTACACCCATAAATTTTTGTTCTTTGTGTTTTCTCTACTCCTTTATATTTTCTGATAATCTTCATTCTTCTTTCCTCCTCCCAGAAATTTGCTGAAACTTTTGAATGCTTAAGACCTTCCTCATTCCCTATGTTGTTCTATTTAATTTCCTTTTGTACTTTATTTATAGCCTTTCATGGCTGTATGGGAGATGTAGTCATATTTTTTCAAACTGATTGCAAAAATTTGTTGTTTTAAAATGCAAGTAGTGATTAAATTTCTGATAATTGAACAATAGTTGAGTGTGATGAATTTAATTTTCATTGACATTTCTTTCTTTTTTCTTTTTTTTTTTTTTAAAGATTTTATTTATTTAGTTGTCAGAGAGAGAGAGAGAGAGAGCGAGCACAGGCAGACAGAATGGCAGGCAGAGGCAGAGGGAGAAGCAGGCTCCCTGATGAGCAAGGAGCCCGATGTGGGACTTGATCCCAGGACGCTGGGATCATGACCTGAGCCGAAGGCAGCTGCTTAACCAACTGAGCCACCCAGGTGTCCCGACATTTCTTTCTTAACAAGAAAAACTGGTGTTCTCTTTCCCTAAGACTGTACTAAGAGGCAATACTGTGATGTTATCACCATTAAATTGTTCAGATATAGAATATACTTTTCCAGGAAATTAGAGATCATTTATTCTCAGGATCCTTCTATTAAACACTCATAATAAACAGCTGTATAAATAGGAGTTATCACCTTTATTTTGCACCTTGAAAAATATATTTCAAATAGCTATCCTAATCTGATGTATAATTAATTAAATACCCTTCTTATGATCAAAATGTTTAGAAAGTAGATCAGATTGAATTATCAAAGGTTGCTTATAGAATATGGATTCCATGAAACGAAGAAAGTTTGCTAGTATTCAATGATTTTTCATTCTGATAAAGGTGTGATCACATGTCTCTACAGACCTCTTTTTTTTAGTAAAAACAAAAACAAAAACAAAAATAAAGTAAAACTAGTCGGTAGCTTTATTTAGTTTTATAGAGAAGTTTAGGTAAGACTTTGGGCAAGAGATAGAGCTGTGCAGATGGATCCCTAGTGTATTCCAATCCTTTCTTACTAAAACTAATTCCTAGTTCCCTGACTGAGTGTTCAACAACAGTTTCCCTTCATCTTTGCTGCAAATAATTCTGGACTCTGCTAAAATGTCAGCCACCACAATGATGTGTGTGTTTTACCTTTTATTTTTTAGAAGTTAACTATGCAGTTGACTCTTGGACAACATGGATTTGAACTACATGGTTCCACCTATACATAGATTTTGGTTGTTGTTTATTGTAAGAATATAGTACATAATTCATATAATATACAAAATATGTGTGAATCTACTGCTTATATTATTGGTAAGGTTTCTAGTAAACAGTAAGCTATCAGTAAAGTTTTTGGGAAGTTTAAAGTTATATATGGATTTTCAGTTGTGTGGAGGCATTAATGCTCCCCATTCCTACATTGTTCAAAGGTCACCAGTATTTTCATATTTGGTGAATATCTTAGTTTTGTATTCAATTTTCTAAGTAGTATGCATCTAGTCACTATCTTACTCTAAAGTTTTTAGAGATAAAAGAGCAAAATGTATGACTTTTCTAATTTTTACCATTTTTCCTAATAAAAATCAATGTAAAATTTTTGTAAAGGATTTTATTTATTTGACAGAGAGATCACAAGTAGAGAGAGAGAGAGAGAGGAGGAAGCAGGCTTCCCGCCCAGCAGAGAGCCCAATGTGGGACTCGATCCCAGGACCCTGAGATCATGACCTGAGCTAAAGGCAGAGGCTTAACCCACTGAGCCACCCAGGCAGCCCCCAATGTAAATTTTTTTTTAATCTAAATTTTTCTGGTTACAGTCCCTTCTCTAGTTTCTTATATAATCTATTCCTGCTTCAAAACTGATTTAGATGGAGACAACAATAATATTAGCTATTTCTTATTTTCCACAATACATGTAGCATCTGAATCCCACTTCTTCTGGGAAATTTATTAGCCTTTAAAATAATATTTATATTTCTATAACACACCAAAACATTTTGCATACTAAAATAATAAAACATTCTTAGTAGCTTTAAAAAATCATATGATCAGAAAGAAGAGACACAGGCTGAATTTCTATGTGGACAGCGCAGCTACAAATACTTATAAGACAATTCTTAATGAGACCCAAACAATGACATAAAGTCATTCTATCAATGAAGGAAGATCAATCCCAAGATAAGATGAACATGAATTTCTACTCCAAGAGCTTTTTTTTTTTTTTTCCTTTAAATGATATTAGAGGGGTGCCTGAGTGGCTCAGCGGGTTAAGCCTCTGCCTTCAGCTCAGGTCATGATCTCAGGGTCCTGGGATCGAGCCCCACATCACGCTCTCTGCTCAGTGGGGACCCTGTTTCCCCCTCTCTCTCTGCCTGCCTCGCTGCCTACTTGTGATCTCTGTCAAATAAATAAATAACATATTTTTAAAAAATGATATACAGAAAATGCTAATTCTTGGATTTAGACTACAGTCTTGCTACATATGCTACCTAAGTGTTATGGACTGGATGTTTATGCCTCCCTGAATTCATATATTGAAGTCCCATTCCCCAGTATGATGGTATTTGGAGATGGGCATTTGAAAGGTAATTAGGACCCTTATGATGAAACCCCCATGAATAGAATAACTGTCCTTATTCAGAAAAAAGCAGAAGAAAGATGATCACTCTCCACTATGTTAACACCGAGCTATCTGCAACTTAGGAAGTGAGCTGTTATCAATAATTGAATCTGTTGGACTTTCCAGTTTCCAGAACTGTGAAGGATAAATTTCTGTTGTTTAAGCTACCCACTCTATATTTTTATAGCAGCATGAACTAAGACAATCTTTCAGAATATTTATTCTTTTTTTAATTAAAAAAAAATTTGTGAGCAGAATACTCGACTGCAAGAAAGCTGTCGTCCATTTTCTGAATTGATCAAATACAAATATTTTACATTTAAAGCCATGTCTTCTTAAGCCCAAAATTTATGTTACTGCTTTTATAAATATTTATCCTATATTTGGTATAAATAAAATGAATAATATAAAAGTTATAGGCTAAAGTGTAACATTTCAAAACTGTCAGAAAAAAAGTTTAAAATTCTGTCTTTTTTTTCTATTTTATTTTTGTTATGGTCTTTCTTTTCTAGTCCTCCAAATTGGATAACTTTTTTTTTTTTTGTTACACTATTTCACTTAAAAGGACAAAGTATAAATCAGACAAGTATTACACACAAGTTTTCTCTCTCCTGTTTTATTTGAGTTTCCACAAAATGTATTATGTAAAATAGATTTGAAAATATATATTTTACCATAATCATTTATTTGATTGTAAAAATAGAAACATCAGTATAAAATATAAATAGATAATAAGCTTTACATGTGAGTTTCTCTATCTTTTCAAGTGGATCAGGTAGATGGATGGCACTTTAAATAATGTGTTAAATTTAGAGAGAATACATTAAATAGGAAAGAAAGTCATGGAAAATAGGAAAGCCTTTCCATTAAGGGTTTCAGAGATGAAATGTTCTATTCAGACACAAACTAAGCCTAAAATGAGAGGTTTAAAAAAAAAAAAAAAACTGAAAGAGCTAGAGAGTAATTAAAGGTAATTGGCATGTTATTATTCTTAAAAGGTTCCCTTTTCTGTTCTAAGAATACCATGGAACAATTGAATAGATAAAAAGTGAACTATAAATTGCCAAATAGATCTTTTGTATAATAATACATCTCTCTAGACAAAAGATATTTCAAAACCATAAAAAAGAGGGAGGTGTATTTGCCTGACTGGCCCCTCATCCTGCCTGACCACAGCGAAGTTGCTTCAGATTTTTAAACTCACAGTGTTAGAAGCCATCTTAATAGGTTAAGAGGGAATCAGAAGTGAATGTGATAAACTTGAAGGAGACCAGGTGGTTGCCAGAACTTAACATTAGGTGAATAGAAAATCACTTGATAAATGAAATTGAAAGCTGAATTAATAATTTTATTTAGGAATACCTATGGCAGATTGAGGCTGTTAACATTATTGATCCAATCTGAGAAGCCCTCCCTCTTGCCCTTTCTCTCTCCAAATCCTGCATTTTTTTTTTTTTTTTTCAGAACTGGATCAATACAGATTCTCATCATGAAGCCATTTATTTACTACTCTATCCTTCAATGAATTCTTTTGCAAAGACATCTATCCCACCCATAGTCAATACAGTGGCACATTAGTCCTGTTTTATCTTTAGTTTCTCAGACCGAATAAGACTCCTTCAGATGTTTACTCTAATTAATCTAATTTAATCCAATTAAAATATAATCCTTATTCATGCCTTCTCTCTAAAACAATGTTTCTTCTGATCCATGAATTTTCCATGTTTATTTAAAGATTGTTTTTATGTACCTTCACTATTCTATTTTGAAGGTAAAAATTGTGTTTTTCCACATTTTGTGTATTTGTATCCATTTTTCTTTATGATTTAGTCCTTGAAATTTCCCAATATATTTTGTCTGGGGACATCACAACTTGTTAAATAAAAGGAGCTATATTGAAGAATTTGAGTAAATAGTTTTTCTTCATGCTATACATAGTAGGGACATTTATTAAAATTAAAGTGTTCTTCATAGCAACTGCCTTATCATACCACTTTTATACCACTTTTATACAACTTAGTTATGACACTTTTTTACTGTTTTATTAGATGCACTTCTAATCATTTTTACAGATTTAAGAGGTATAATATGTATACAAAAATGGCACATATTTAATATATAAAATTTGACAAGTTTGGACACATGTTGATAATTGTGATACAATCACCCCACTAAGAGTAATAAACATATCCATAACTTCCAAAAGTTTCTTTGGATTTTTTTTTTTTTTTTGGTCATAAGAGCACTCAAAATCTACCCTCTTAATACACTTTTTAGTGCACCACGCCATAATATTAACTACAGATTCTACATTGTACAGCAGAAAACTAGAATTTATTCAATTTGTATAACTGTAATTTTATATTCATTGAACAACGTAAACTGAAATGGCTCTTAAAATAACTCACACACAGGATCCAAAGTTATTTAGGTATGAATGAAAAACTGATCTATATGTGGCTATTTTGCATTTAATCTTAAACTTAATGATGATAAAGTTAATATATTTATTATCAATGGCATTACAATAACCATAAGGTGCATTTCTTTCAATGTTCTAGGATTGTGTTAAAGCTCGGTGTAGGAACATAAAGACAACCATAATCTACTATCTTATATATTGCTGAGCCCAAAGACTCTATCTGGATTTCAGAATATGTCACCCCAAAAGTTGCTACTTTGGCATATTGATTATTTTGAATTAAAGGTACTTGAGAAACAGCTGGTGCAGGGAGACTCTGGCCCTCTTTTGTCCCCCTAAAAGCAGGAGATATATCTTGAATGTCGAATGCATCCCCCCTGTACTGGGAAGGTAGAAGACCTCCTTATCACCAAGAGACAGGGAATTTAGGGCCAAGCAGGTTGCATAAGTAAAACTTGTTATTTTGAAGAACTAACAAGGTTTACTTTACAAAGTTTTCCCCGAATCTAAGCCCAATTCACTTTATCTTGTTAATTCTTCACAAATTTATTGCTCCTTTGTCTAAAAAGTATAAAACCTTCCTGCTTTGGTCAATTCTAAGAGCCTTCTATTTTGGGAGGGATTCTATATTTGCATATGTGTTAAACTAATTTTATTTTTTTTCCTGTTAATATATTTTAGGTCTATTTAAATATAGGTCTATTTAAATAGGTCTATTTAATAATTTAATAATTTAAATAGGTCTATTTAAATCAAAGAACCTAAAAGGGAGGAAGAGAAACATTTTCTGCACCAATGATTTAGTGCCCATGTGAGGCTCTCCACTGGCTAGACATCCTTTGCTCTCAGGCTGCTGTGGCTTAGAGATCTGGGGAACTCTCGCAAGAGCTGGTAGAAGGTAAACATTCTTACCACATTAGTTTTCCAGATCTGTGCCTGCAGAATCCAGTGGAAGTGAAAATGGTAAGAGGTTTGTTGTTGTTGTTGTTGTTTTGTCTTGTTTTTGTTTGTTTTGTTTTGTTTTTGTTTGTTGCTTTTGTTTTGTTTTGTTTTGTTTTTGCTTTTGTTTTTGTTTTTTTTTTAATTGTAGATTAACAGGAGAAAATATTTGTGTGAACTGGGTTCCTGGGTATTGTGACCCTGAGAAAGATTGTGTTATGAGTATTCTTGTTTTCTACTGATCTCTTTCATCCCAGAGATGGCCATTGTTTTCTTTTGTCACTGTCTTTTGTATCTTTTGTCAGAAGGAGGGAAATCATAAGGTAGAATGCAGGCATAGTTCTGATAAGCTTGCAAGCTGTCCTCACAGAATGGTGAATTCACGGTTCATATCAGACAAATGTTTGTTTAGATATATTTTGTTAAGTGTCTGTTTAGGTAGAGTCATTATATAAAAATGAGATGAACTTTTCCTTTTTTCTGGTTCTGTGTCCTGAAAACTTGGCTTTGTGACCACTGAGAATACTCTTTCTGGCCTCCACCAGCCAGAAGGTGCACATGTCACTTTGCATCTGGCAGCCAGCCAAATAAGCTGGAATCTGGGACACAAAGTGACAAACCGCATTCTCTTTGACCATGCCAACTATCAGGGGGATTGTTTCATGGGGTCTTAGTTTATAAAGGACCTTTATCATCTCAACCTTCATTGTCTCATTAGTGCTGGAAAAGTTCTGTTCAAGGAGAGGCCACCCAGTTTCACGGATTAGCAGGTCTGTAGCTAGAGGCATCTCTTATTCTCCTGGAAAACTGGAGACACCATTTCGCTAACATTCTAATTGCTAGTGATAAGGAAGGTTTTTGCTTTCTTAGGTTAACTCTGGAAGTGAATTTTCTAGATTTTGTTAGGGCTACATATTTTGTACCATCTTTGGGGACACCCCTTGTATCCATAGCTAAGACATAAAAGCCTTATTGGTTTGAGTCACCATTAAGATTAATGTACCTCTGAGGGACACCTGGGGGCTCAGTTAGTTAGTTGTCCAGCTCTTGGTTTCATCTCAGGTCCTGATCTCATGTCATGAGATAGAGCCCTGCATCAGGCCCTGCACACAATGGGGAGTCTGTTTGGGAATTCTCTCTCTCTCTGCCCCACCCACAATGCTCACTTTCTTTCTCTTTCTCTCTCTCTATCAAATAAATAAATCTTTTTTAAAGATTAATGTACCATTGAAGAACTTATGCATCAATAGCCCAGCAATGTACCCTTTAGGTTGAAAAAATTTCTATATCTGAAAAAAAAAAAAAAAATAGACAGCTATTACCCTTAATAATTATCTTATTGGTATCTATGGAAAAATCAAATTAAAAAGAGGACACAAAGAGTGTAATGTCTAGCCTAGGGATTTCCTTAACAAAATGAAAAAAAAAAACAGAAATTAGAACAAAAAATTTAAATTTGTATCCTATGTAAGTTCCCCTTCTCAAAATCCAGCCCCGTTTCTTTAGCAAATTCCCTTAGCTCCCCAAACTCCTCCAGTTTCCTAGAAATTTCTTTTAATACCCAGCCGACTTTTTAAATTTCCTATTCCCTAGAAGATTTATGGAGAACATTCCAGCCTGATCTCCATGTCCACTAAACAGGTTATTCATGTAAATACTGAGAGGCACATAGCAAACTTAGCAGAAGCACCCGGGATAGATTGTAGAGCTCACTTCACTATCCTATGCAGCTCCTCCTACTTTCCAGGGCTCTGTAATCAGGCCCTTCCAGCTTCAGGCCCTCCTATGCAATACTCTTTGTGGATGTAAATGGGACGCCCCACTGTTAAGAATTCAAGTCTCCTAGACAGCAGCAGATATATTAAATTATAAAGTATTTTTACCTCTACTTTCAGATCCCACCAAATTTAGAGAAGAATTAGAAAAATTAGTGATGGGATGCCTGGGTGGCTCAGTCGGATAAGCGTCTACCTTCAACTCAGATCATGACCCAGGGCTTTGAGATCAAGTCCCTCATTGGGCTCCCTGCTTCTCTGGGAGCCTCCTCCCACTGCCTTTCTCTCTCTCTGTGTGTCTCTCATAAATAAATAAATAAAATCTTAAAGAAAAAAAAAATAATGACCATTCCCAAACCTACTCATAGGCATTTTGGCTGCTAAAGGATGTTCTTCTCACCTATGATTATTCTGTAGTTAACAGAGTAAGCCAGCTCCTGCTCTGGAGAAAATTTCCCTCAAAAAGGAAAGAGATGACCAAAATTTCTCCCTGGCCTTCCTACAAATGATCAGGAAGTAGATCATCAGGAGGCTTATGCTCAGAGGCTGCAGAAAGTAATGATAAAGATTTTTTTTCCCAAAAATGAATTGGCCCAATGTTGAATCTAAATTCAAGAAAAGAAGAGAGCATGCAAAGGTCTTTTTTGAATGCTTTATACAGAATTTTTGAAGGTATACTGCATTAAGTCCCAAAACTCCAGAACATGGAAATCTTTCGATTCCCACCTTACTGGGAAATCTATCTGATTAAAAAAAACAAAAAACAACAAACAAACAAACAAACAAAAAACCATGATTTAATGGAATTGGATGGGTGGGTCAGCTCCTTGGTATTATTTTAGGCCCTTACTCAATTCTTTGAGGAAGTAAAAGCAACTGACCTTGTCTTAGAAATCAATCTTCACAAAACCAGAAACGCAGCTCTAGAAACAATTCAAAGTTCACCCATTTTTATCAACCCCCAAACCTTCCCTATTATCTCAGAATGCTTGCAGATATTATGAAAGATCAGGACATTGAAACAGAATTGTTCTAAAAAAGAAGGAAAAAAATATACAGTAATTAACTTGGACTTCTGATAAAAGACCAATGTAACACCTAACACCTTTAGGAGAAAACTTGTATTCTTTCTCTGTCTATTGAAGACATAAATTTTACCACATCTTCGAGTTGTAAACATCCAGGAGATGGTTGAAACACCTCCCACAATCTCCTAAGACTGAAGAA
>NW_019154087.1:764133-827334 GCF_002288905.1 Enhydra lutris kenyoni
AGAAAGAAAGAAAGAAAGAAAGAAAGAAAGAAAGAAAGAAAGAAAGAAAGAAAGAGAGAAAGAAAGAAAGAGAGAAAGAAAGAGAGAAAGAAGGAAAGAGGTCTTTTAAAATACAAACATTTATAAAATCTTCTTTGCTCAAATCTTTTTCAACATTTCCTTAGCAATTCAGGGTCTCTTCTTGTTCCATACAAATTTTAGGATTGTTTGTTTCAGCTCTGAAAAATGCCAGTGGAATTTTGATCGGGATGGCATTGAAAGTACAGATTGCTCTAGGCAGTATAGACATTTTAACAATGTTTATTCTTCTGATCCATGAGCATGGAAAGCTCTTCCATCTTTTTTTTGTGTCTTCTTCAATTTCTTTCATGGCTGTTCTGCAGTTCTTTGAGTACAGATCCTTTACCTCTTTGGTTAGGTTTATTCCCATGGTTCTTGATGCTATAATAAATTGAATCAATTCCCTCATTTCCCTTTTTATATTTTCATTGTTAGTGTATAAGAAACCACTGATTTCTGTACATTGATTTTGTATCCTGCCACATTACTGAATTGTTGTATGAGTTCTAGTAGTTTGGGGGTGGAGTCTTTTGGGTTTTTCATATAAAGTTTCATGTCATCTGCGAAGAGAGAGAGTATGATTTATTCATTACCAATTTGGATACCTTTCATTTCTCTTTGTTTGATTGCTGTTGCTAGGACTTCTAATATTATGTTGAACAAGAGTGGTGAGAATGGACATCCTTGTTGTGTTTCTGATCTCAATGGGAAGACTGTCAGTTTTTTCCCATTGAGGATGATATTCGCTGTGGGTTTTCATAGATAGATGTTATGAAGTTGAGGAATGTTCCCTCTATCCCTATACTTTGAAGCATTTTAATCAGGAATGGATGCTGCATTTTGTCAAATGCTTTTTCCAGATCAATTGAGAGGAGCATGTGGTTCTTCTCTCTTCTCTTACTGATTTGTTCTATCACATTGATTTGTGAATGTTGAACCACCCTTGTAACCCAGGGATGAATCCCACCTTGTCATGGTGGATGATCTTTTTAATGTACTGCTGGATCCTCTTAACTAGGATCTTGTTGAGAATCTTGGCATCCATATTCACCAGGGATATTGGTCTGGAATTCTCCTTTTCGGTGGGGTCTTTACCTGTTTTGGGGATCAGGGTAATGCCTGCTTCATAAAAATTGTCTGGAAGTTTTCCTTCTGTTTCTATTTTTTGAAACAGCTTCAGGAGAATATATTTCTTCTTTGAATGTTTGATAGCATTCTCCAGGGAATCTGTCAGGTCCTGGGCTCTTGTGTTTTGGGAGGTTTTTGATCACTGTTTCAATCTCATTACTAGATATTGGTCTATTCAGGTTTTCAGTTTCCTCCTGATTCAGTTTTGGAAGTTTATAGGTTTCCAAGAATGCATCCATTTCATCTAGGTTGCTTAACTTATTGGCGTATAACTGTTCATAATAATTTTTGATGATTGTTTCTATTTCCTTGGTGTTAGTAGTGATCTCTCCCTTTTCATTCATAATCTAGTCCATAGCCTCCATAATATTGCTTGTCGAGGGCAAATAGAAATCTTAAGTCTTCTCTACAATTTTAATGAAATCAAATGAACCTTATTCCAAATGATAGAAACACAACTTAGATTCAACTGTTATTTATGAACTAGTGAGTTCTTTATTCTTGTTCCTGATTCATGGCTAAAATTTTAAAAACAAAAGCCATAAGGTCTGTTTTCTTCATCCTTCTGAATGTCTGTGTATGTCCACAAATGTATGTTATGTATATATTTTTCTACCGCCAGATGGCATTGACAAATTAGTTTTTAAAAAACCTGTAGTTAATTAACTAAAAGAAAAGTAAGCCCTTATCAAATTAAATATTTATAGATTTTCAAAAATCTATTGGAAACTAACCCAAATGTTTTTCAAGTTCCCATGATCTGGGATACTCTGGTAAATAAATCTAGTTTAAGTTTGTTGGTTTTATTAAAGTAGGCATGTCTGCAGTGTTATCAGTTTTAAATATAGTGCAGACATATAACTTTTATTCTACCTGGGTTAGCTAGTTAAATACATTTATGTTATCTCTGTTAAAAAATGCTCTTATTAATTTTATTCTTAATGTTTTCAATCTTGCCTTGCATCTCTCTAAAGAGACACTCCTAAAAAGTTATTTTCTGTATCAATTCTGATTCTTTGGATATTAATTTCTCTGTTTGCTATTTTTTTTTTCACTTTTTCTTTCTTTTCTTAAAAGTGTGATAACTTTTGACTTTTCACATGAATGTCTTTCTGTTAACCAGAGCTTACCTCCAGAGATGAGGAACTGTGACCCTCCTGTGAAGTTGGTTCACAAGGAATAACCATCCTTGTTTTCCAGCACTGCTGCTCCCTGTTCTTCCTGGATTTGCCAGTTATTGGGGTTCTTCCCTGTTCATCTTACTGATATTTCAAGACTCCTCTTGCCAACTAAGTCTCAGTTTTATTATGTCAAAGTAATGTCTTATTTTAATTTTTAAAGATTTTACTTATTTATTTATTCTAGAAAGAGAGATTGAGGGAAGGGGTAGAGAGAGGGGGAGAGAGAGAATTTCAAGCAGACTCTGCTCTGAGTTCAAAGCCCAATAAGGGGCTCAATCTCATGGTCCTGAAAGCATGACCTGAGCTAAAACCAGAAGTAGGTCACTTAACTTACTGAGCCACCCCTCTTTATTTTTTTGATCAATGGCATTTCCTTTTTTCATATTTAGGTTTCTTTCTTCACCAACTCTTTTTGTTTCTGAGATTTTCCCTTTCTCAATTAAACATGATCAACAACAACAACAACAACAAATATCGGCGTCAAAAAGCTTCACCGATCAATTATATCAACTATTTAAGAAGGAATAATATAAATAACAAATAAACTCAAGCAAAATAGATGAGGAAAACTTCCCCATTTATTTTTAACTCAGAATAACCATGATGACCATGAAACCAGAAATTGACAAGGAAGGAAAATTACAAATCAATTCATTCATGTACTTAAATTTCAAACACTGAATAAAAGTATTAGAAAATGAAAACTAACAATATACAGAAGTGGTTAGTATATAATCAACAATTGTAGGGTTTTTAATAGTGTTCTTTACTAATTATTCTCACTGAGCATGAAAGATGTTTTGAAACGGGGTCAGATTTCAGGGCGCCTGGGTGGTTCAGTGGGTTAAAGCCTCTGCCTTCAGCTCGGGTCCTGGGATTGAGTCCCACATTGGGTTCTTTGCTCAGTGGGGAGCCTGCTTCCTTCTCTCTCTCTCTCTGCCTGACTCTCAGCCTGCTTGTGATCTCTGTCTGCCAAATAAATAAATAAAATCTTTAAAAAAAAAAAAAGAAAGAAAAAGAAAAGAAACAGGGCCAGATTTCTTAGTAAGTATATAGATACCCTCTTTAGTCTTTTCCCCTGGGAAAGTATCATAAGATCCTGACGAGTTAAACTAAGTACTAATGAGGCACCCATCCATACATGTGGGACAAAAAAATGGGTTTTTCCTCTGCCACTGAGAGAAAGGAAGCTGCTGTCCCTTTTCCTTTTTGAAAGGTCTTATTGTAACCATGAAGTATGTAAACAAAATCTATCCAAAAGTCAAGTGATAGAGATTTCTAGGTACCATGCTTTATTTCTTCTTGAAATTTAATACATTTTAAAAGAAATTAATTATTTATTTGAGAGAGAGAGAAAGTACACGTGGGAGAAGGGACAGAGGGAGAAGGAAAGGGACAAGTAGACTCCCCGCTGGGCAGGAGCCTGATGCAAGGCTCAATCCCAGGACCCTGAGATCATTACCTGAGTTGAAGTTAGACACTCAACTGACTGAGCCTCCCAGGGGCCCTAAATATAAACACCTTATAACAATAAGTAGTAATATAAATATTTTTGGATAAAAATTTGGATATAAAAATTTGGATATAAACATTTTAAAAACAGTCCCACTTCCCTATTCCCAGAACAGTGATATTTCAATTTTTCCTATAGAATAAATAGGAAAAGCCTCAAAGTCAAAGACATATTTTGGAGGAAAGGAATTACTAATATTTATATAACTTGAATTATTCTAGTTTCTGTCTTCTATATTCCAGAAAAAAAAAATCTGACCTGATTTTGTTTTTCTAGAACAAATAATTTCCCTTTTTTATTGATTAGATTAGTTGACTACTAAGTATATCACTTTTATTAATTTAGTTTGGAGCAGGATGTGATTCTATTTTATTTAATTTTCAGAAAACTTTTCCAAAACCAAACTTGTGATTTCCATTGGTATATATGTCACTGTGTTACATCTAGATTTTTTTTTACTCTAATGCAGCAACCAAAATAATATTTGACTATGAATGACTTGTGAAGCAAATTGAAAAGTATTTATGTTATATTATACAACTTGATGAAAATGTACTAAACTCATGAGCTTCTAAAGATTTGTTAGTGCCTGGAAACCCTGTATGGAGACATCCAGGAAAAAATCTTACAGTATAAACTATGCGATAGTGAAAAATCAATAAAGCATACCAATATTTTCATAGGGTGATACAATCTGGCTCTATTAATCTTTACTAAGTAAATAATCTCAAGTGAAACATGATTCCCCAAAACAATATTTTTATATCAAAATCAGTTAAGTTCAATGAAAATTTATTGAATTCTGTAAGTTCTAGATATCATGATTCATCCTGTTAATGCTAAGAATCTCTCCCTTCTTTACCTTGAATTCACAGTGTAATGGGAGAGAGGCTTAGATATGTACTCCATGAAATATGATAAATAACATGATAATAGTACTTTTTCTTAGTATCCAGATATTAATTTTTATTTAAAAACAGTTCTTTAGAGAGTTATCAGTTTTCTCCTTAGATATCAACAAGAATCTACTTGCCTTGTTTGGTAAAAATGAATTAATTAGAGTTTGTTCAGACATATTCTGTTGAATTACAAGGTTATGTTAGAAAATACCATTATGATAAGACATCCAGAATTTATGACTTTCTTCTTCTTTCTGAATATATGTTACAAATACGCATATGTTATATATACATATCAGGCATATATCATATAATATGTATTTATGTGTTACTTATTTTGAAGAATGCAACATTTTTTTAAATAAAATTTCTTGATTAGCCATTAAATGCCAGGATGTGCTAACTCAAAGTCCACCACAGTTGCATACATTGGTATAAGAGGCATGTGACACACATACTAAGAGATTAGACTAATTTCTCAAATCCAAACCATTACTAATATTGAGTTAAACAGGAAAAGGTGACTTCCCTATTTAGAAAACTTGAGACAAAAATCAATTCTTTGCCCACATTATTGTTTAACCATTTATTTTCTTGTAAAATATAATACACTTTAATTACAAAATATTGCCAATTTCTGTGCTCAAGTGTCAGCAATATTTCTAGCTCTGGTAGTCATTACTTACAGTTGTAAAGACCTTCTTGCTGACACAGTGGGGTCTGGTAAATGGCTTCATATGATTAATTGCTGGCAATGCATAAATTATTTAAAATTATACTGAAATAACTAGACATATTTGAGACTTTTTCCAATTCTTTCAGAATTTTAGTGAGAGACTTAAAAGCTCAAAATAACAAATAAATGCTATATTATCAAAGGATATACCAAGAGATTGTGATAATGTCATTGTGCCCTTCTCTTTTTCACTTATTTCCAGAGGTTATATTTTCAAAGAGATTCTTTTGGATAGGATTCCTATCCTATGCATGCTCTTGCCTCACTTTAGTAACAAGTGAAGAGGGCTGTAAGGAAACATTCAACAAACATGACACATTTCTGAGGAGATGCAAGGACTGATATCTGTCTCATGCCTATGAAACCTTAAACATGAGAGTTTATCTGGAATAATCTATGTAAGCAGACTGAGTCAAACTGAGATTGTGTGTATATTCAAGGTTTGATTGGGTCAGATGACGGTATCTGAGATGGTAGCTGGAATTGGTTTGCCTTGAAATAATCACATCTAAGAGAAGTGTTTGGGATAACCTGGTAATCCTAACAGAGGAAAAATACCAGTACTGACTGCCTAAACATCGGGAGATGAGAGAAAACTGCAAGGGGCCAACTCAAAGAGACTTTTTTTTTTAAAGATTTTATTTGTTTATTTGACAGAGAGATAAGAGCACAAGGAGGCTGAGAGGCAGGCAGAGAGAGAGAGGGAAGCAGGCTCCCCGCTGATCAGTAAGCCCAACGTGGGGCTGGATCCCAGGATCCTGAGATCATGACCTGAGCCTAAGGCAGAGGCTTAACCCCCTGAGCCACTAAGGCGTCCCAAAGAGGCTTTTTTTTTTTTTTTAAGAACAAGAAATGTATTGGTGCTGCGGTTTCTTCTTTTTTTTTTCCTTCAGTGTTCCAAGATTCATTGTTTATGCACCACACCCAGTGCTCCATGGAGTATGTGCATCTCCTTAATATCCACCACCAGGTTCACCCAACCCCTCACCCTCCTCGGTTCCAAAATCCTCAGTTTGTTTCTCAGAGTCCACAGTCTCTCATGGTTTCTTAACAACTGTCACATATTTGTGGTCCACTTAAAGAAGAGCTAAAAAGTAGACATTGCACCATCACAAGGACACTCCTGCACAATGAAAACTACATGGGTTAAGCAAGACTTTTTATGTCCCTTTCTCACTATTACTACCCTGTAAGAGCCAGAAAGAACACAGAAACTGGAGAAGATTAAAGAGTAAACTGGAAGAAAGTAAAAATCCCTTTGTTATTTGCCTAGTCTGAGGTATGACTGAGTTTGGAACGTAGCATAGTTTGGAATTAAATAAAAGAAATATTATTGATATTCAAATGGACCATAAACTACAAAATTAGAACCAATACTATTTCTTCAAACCTAAGAGTGACTAAAAACATTTTCCAAATATCAGTGTGTAAGGGGAAGAAGAGAGATTGTTTTAGCATGAATAAAGGAGAATCTCATGAAAAAAGAGTCTACTTTTTTCAAGAATTCAAGCCAAAAATAGCTCTTTCAAAAACAAATTGTATACACAATTTAAAAAAATATATATAATATAAATAAATAATTCAATTTAATGTTTCTTTTAATATAGATAAATATGCCCTGACTAATTATTTGATAGGAAGTCTTGGGTCTTAATTTTGTACATGGATTTATTGAGCTTTGTTTCTTTTCTTTTTGGTAATAATATTTTTAAGTTCTACTCTTTTGCAAATTTCAATTATATATGCCTTATATATAATATATAAATATTATATAAAATTATTATTTTAAATATATATATACATATGTAATATGTATACTTGACATCTTTATCCAGTCTTCTATTGATAGATACTTTGGTTGTTTCCACAGCTTGGTTACTGTAAAAATTGCTTCAGTGTACATGGGAGTGCAAATATGTCTTCAATATCCTGTTTTCATTTTCTTTGGATATATATTGAAGTGAAATTGCTGGATCATGTGGTAGGTAGTTTAGTTTTCGCTTTTTATGTCAATTCCCCTAATAGTTTCATCAGTGGCTCTAGCAGGATATAATGGTTCCCTTTTCTCCAATCCTCGCCAACACTTGGTTAACTCTTGTATTTTTGATGATAGCCATTTTAACTTGTATAAAGTGGTATATCACTGTGGTTTTGATTTTCATTTCCCTAAAGACCAGTGATGTTGACATTTTCATGTGTCTGTTAGCCATTTATATGTCATCTTTGGAAAAATGTATATTCAGTTCTGCCCATTTTTAAATCAGATTTTTGTTGTTGTTGTCCTTGAGTTATAAACATTCTTTATTTGAATTTTGGGTATTAACCCCTTATCAGACACATGATTTTGCAAATATTTCCTTTCCATTTTGATCATTTTATTTGCTGTGCAAACTGCAGATTGAGAATTTTTATTATGCAAAGATATTGACTGTTGTCAGGTGCTTTTTCTACATCTATTGAGATGATTAAATGATTTTTATCTGTCATTTTGTTAATGTGGTTTATCACATTGTGATCTGTGGATGTTGAACCATTCTTGCACCTGGAATGAATCCCACTTGATCATGTGTATGAGCCTTTCATTGTATTGCTGAATTCGGTTTGTTAGCATTGTTCCTTTTTGCAATAGATACGGTCCATGTTTTTTAGTGCTGCTTTTTTGAAGCGGACAAATTAGTTGGAAATCCATAAAAAGTAATATATATGCAGAATTTACCCACCCTCCATTAAAAAAAATTAAAAAAAGCAAAAAAGGAAACATAAGCATCTGATTCATAAATCCAATTTGTCAGCATTTTTAGTAGCTTATGTTTAGCAATTTATATATACTTTCATACTCATTTATCTCTGTTTTACATAATAGTTACTTAAATTATCTGGTTGCAGTAATCATTATATCTGATACAAATATATTTGGGAACAAAACAACCAACTTTTGGCATACAAATAAGCAGTAGAAGAAGAAATGTGTGAGCATATAAGATAGGGCTAGCCCAGAAAATGTGCTCTGCCCGGGGCCAGGCAATCCAGTGCATTATTGAACAAGTATTGGCAAGACATTCAAATGTACTTCATGTCTTGGATGCAAATAAGAAGGAAATAGATAGTAATATTATAAATAAAAGTGAATATTTTACCAGATGTCAAGAAAAAAAGCAAAGAGAAGCAAAATGACATGGGAAATGGAGGGACTTTGTGGTAGGATCTGCTTTGTTTTTTTTTTTTTTTTTTTTTAAGATTTTATTTATTTATTTGTCAGAGAGGGAAGAGAGCACACAACCAGGGGAAGTGGAAGACAGAGGGTGAAGGAGGCTCCCCACTGAACATGGAGCCTGGTGTGGAGCTGAAGGGGGAGCTTAACCAACTGAGCCACCCAGGCATCCCATGGGACTCTTTCAGGTGTGGAAAATCTGACTTAGTTGTTTAGAAAAGTAACTCTTTCTCTCTCTCTCTCTCTTGTCTTTTTAAAGACTTACTTATTTATTTTAGAGAGGGAGAGAGAGCAAGGGGAGAGGCAAAGGGAAAGAGAATGCTAAAATAGTCTCCCCACTGAGCATGCAGCTCTATACAGGGCTTGATTCTAGACCCCTGAAATCATGACCTGCACTGAAATCAAGAGTCTGCTGTTCAACTGACTGAGCCACACAGGTGCCCCAGTAATTCTTTCTCTTCATAAATTTGGCACTAGAGAGTATATACAAATAAAAACAAGCAACACATGAAATTGTCTTTCTTTTTAAAAAGCCACATGTAATCACTGAGACAAGTATTAAAAATGAACATTCATTCATTTGTTAATTACTTAATGGGGTGATCTTTGATTTTTTAATTCTTTAGTAATCAATCATCTTTACTTTAATAGAGCCAGTTAACTGATGGAAGAATAACACTTAAATACCAATAACAACACAATATTTTTGTGTGAAACTTTCAAGAAAAGAAGTGAAAGAATATACTAAAAAGGCTGTTGTCTGTCATTTTCAAGTGGTATTTTCAATTAAATATTTCTTCATGTCCTCTGCCCATTTCTTTTTTTTTTTTTAAGATTTTATTTATTTATTCGACAGAGAGAGATCACAAGTAGGCAGAGAGGCAGGCAGAGAGAGAGAGGAGGAAGCAGGCTCCCTACTAAGGAAAGAGCCCAATGCAGGGCTCGATCCCAGGACCCTGGGACCATGACCTGAGCCGAAGGCAGAGGCCTTAACCCTCTGGGCCACCCAGGCACCCCCTCTGCCCATTTCTTTATTGGATTATTTGTTCTTTGGGTGTTGAGTTTGGTAAGTTCTTTATAGATTTTGGATACTAGCCCTTTATTTGACATGTCCTTTGCAAATATCTTCTCCCATTCAGCCAGTTGTCTTTTGGTTTTGATAACTGTTTCCTTTGCTATACAAAAGCTTTTGATCTTGATGAAGTCCCATTATTTCATTTTTGCCCTTGTTTCCCTTGACTTTGGTGATGTTCCTAGAAAGAAGTTGCTGCGGTTGAGGTCGAAGAGGTTCTGCCTGTGTTCTCCTCAAGGATTTTGATGGATTCCTTTCTCACATTGAGGTCCTTCATCCATTTTGAGTCTATTTTCATGTGTGGTATAAGGAAATGGCCCAGTTTCATTTTTTTGCATGTACTGTCCAATTTTCCCAACACCATTTGTTGAAGAGACTGTCTTTTTTCCATTGGATATTCTTTCCGCTTTGTTGAAGATTAGTTGACCATAGAGTTGAGGGTTTATTTCTGGGCTCTTTATTCTGTTCCATTGATCTATGTGTCTGTTTTTGTGTCAGTACCATACTGTTTTGATGATGACAGCTTTGTAATAGAGCTTGAAGTCTGGAATTGTGATGCCACCACCTTTGGCTTTCTTTTTCAAAATTCCTCTGGCTATTCGAAGTCTTTTCTGGTTCCATATAAATGTTAGGATTATTTGTTCCATTTCTTTGAAAAAAATGGATGGGATTTTGATAGGGATTGCATTAAACGTATAGATTGCTTTAGGTAGCATAGATTTTTTCACAATATTTGTTCTTCCAATCCATGAGCAGAGGACGTGAACAGACATTTCTGCAAAGAAGACATTCAGATGGCCTACAGACACGTGAAAAAGTGCTCCACATCACTCGGCATCAGGGAAATACAAATCAAAACCACAATGAGATACCACCTCACACCCGTCAGAATGGCTAAAATTAACAAGTCAGGGAATGACAGATTTTGCCCAGGATGCGGAGAAAGGGGAACTCTCCTACACTGTTGGTGGGAGTGCAAGCTGCTGCAACCACTCTGGAAAACAGCATGGAAGTTCCTCAGAAAGTTGAAAATAGAGCTACCCTATGACCCAGCAATTGCACTCCTGGGTATTTACCCTAAAGATACAAATGTAGTACAAATGTAGTGATCCAAAGGTGCATGTGCACCTGAATGTTTATAGCAGCAATGTCCACAATAGCCAAACTATGGAAAGAACCTAGATGTCCATCAACAGATGGATGGATAAAGAAGAAGTTATATATATATATATATACACTATGCAGCCATCAAAAAATGAAATCTTGCCATTTGCAACAACATGGATGGAGCTAGAGGGTATTATGCTTAACGAAATAAGTCAATCAGAGACAGACAGTTGTCATATAATCCCCCTAATATGAAGAAGTTGAGAGGCAATGTGGGGGGTTTGGCGGTAGGAAAAGAATAAATGAAAAAAGATGGATTGGGAGGGAGACAAACCATAAAAGACTCTTAATCTCACAAAACAAACTGAGGGTTACCTGGGGGTGGGTGGTAGGGAGAGGGTGGTAGGATTATGGACATTGGGGAAGATATGTGCTATGAAGTATGTAAACCTGGCAATTCACAGACCTGTGCCCCTGGGGCTAATAATACATTGTGTGTGTGTGCATATATATATATATATATATACATATATATATATATATATATATTTATTTATTCAGGCCTTATAAAAATTCTAACAATTAAAACAAGTGCAATTTTGTTTTCATTGGCTTCAAATTGAAATTTGCCATTATTTCAAATCATACTTAATTTAGTTTTTCAAGATTGAAAACAATAAAGAAATGTGTGAAAAGAGAGAAATTAAATAGAAATAAGATGACCATTGAAGTAATTGGCACGAATTTGTTGGATAGAGCCTATATATTTGGTCTTTTTTTTTTTTTTTTTTTTTGTTCTACACATTTCTCTCTCCTAAACTTTATTTGCAAGGAACTCAGCTATAAAATCGGTTAGATTATCAGTGATAATTGTAGATATGTATGGCAGTGCCTGTTGCTTTATGGGAGTTATAGCCGGGATTGTCTTCATGCATATATATATATCTATCATTTATTTAACAACTCTATCATATATACCACACACACTTATTTTTCTACATTATTACATATTGTACTATAATATAGAAACTATTTTTAGAAATATTAGTAAGTTTAAATATTATACAGCAGCGGAATTAGGTATCTCATATGGTGATCATGTCACATGATATTAATGAACAGAGAAGTGATTTGTCATGAGATAAATTTAAGACAAGACAAAAAAAAAACCTACAGTTTTGGAGGTGAAATGGTCATTTAATTTTGAAGCATTTCAAGTAAATTATCATTCAATAAAACATTTACCACATATAACAAATAAAAATTCAGGGAAAAATGTTTTGGTTGATGAACCATAATTGGCTTTAGAGACTATCTTTGTCTTTATTATTTTATACAAGTATCTATTCTTAAATCAAGCAGAAAGAAAAAAAAGGAAGTAAGTTTTTTAAAAATGCAAAGAGCTACTTTTTAAAGTTTTTAAGTATTTTTATATAATCATAGTTAGAAAAAGAAGTGGAAATCAGCATGTGATTTCAGATGGTTGAATATTTTTATAAACTATTAGAAAGAAAATGTGTCCAAGCTTCCTGTTTTTAGCTGCTGAAAGTTTTAGACTCAAAGGTAACATCTGTACAGAGATACTGCTATTGGTATGGTAAATGCCTTCTAAAATGGAACTAGAAAGTACATAGGCAGACCTATTTTTTAAAATATGAATTTAAAATGGTCTGTAGTTAAACAATAAAAAACCTGACTTACCTATAAACTAAAAGAAATCTAAGAAGTATTTTACATTTAAAAAACTATAAAACTTAACTGCAATATCAAATCCCTTATAATGCAAATAAAGGTAATTTGAAACATAGTACACTTTAAGAAATATCTTTGTAAATAATGTTTACTAAAAATGCAAATGTAAACCTATGTAATATGGCATGTAGCAAATATAGAATATTTAGAACATCATGTTGATTGCTTATGTTTTTGAAATTATTGTTCATGGAACAGTCAATACACGTAAGCAAGAAATTTTAACAAGGACAAATTGGAGACTTCAGATATTACTTTGAGAGTGTTAATAGTCAATTGAAAAATGATTCAGTACAGCTGCTGATGAGTAAAATATATACTTACAACTAGTATTTTACATGATTAATGTACCTAATACTTACATAAATATATGTTTTTTTTTTCAATTTCTTTAGAAAGGCTAGTTTAATTTCTTTTTTTTTTTAAACTTTTTATTTTTTTATAAACATATATTTTTATCCCCAGGGGTACAGGTCTGTAAATCACCAGGTTTACACTCTTCACAGCACTCACCATAGCACATATCCTACCCAATGTCCATAACCCCACTCCCCTTCTCCCAACACCCCTCCCCCCAGCAACCCTCAGTTTGTTTTGTGAGATTAAGAGTCACTTATGGTTTGTCTCCCTCCAAATCCCATCTTGTTTCATTTATTCTTCTCCTACCCTCTTAACCCCCATGTTGCATCTCCACTTCCTCATATCAGGAAGATCATATGATAGTTGTCTTTCCCCAATTGACTTATTTCGCTAAGCATGATACCCTCTAGTTCCATCCACGTCATTGCAAATGGCAAGATTTCATTTCTTTTGGTGGCTGCATAGTATTCCATTGTGTATATATACCACCTCTTCTTTATCCATTCGTCTGTTGATGGACATCTAGGTTCTTTCCATAGTTTGGCTATTGTAGACATTGCTGCTATAAACATTCAGGTGCACATGCCCCTTCAGATCACTACGTTTGTATCTTTAGGGTAAACACCCAGTAGTGCAATTCTTGGGTCATAGGGTAGTTCTATTTTCAACATTTTGAGGAACCTTCATGCTGTTTTCCAGAGTGGTTGCACCAGCTTGCATTCCCACCAACAGTGTAGGAGGGTTCCCCTTTCTCCGCATCCTCGCCAGCATCTGTCATTTCCTGACTTGTTAATTTTAGCCATTCTGACCGGTGTGAGGTGATATCTCATTGTGGTTTTGATTTGTATTTCCCTGATGCCGAGTGATATGGAACACTTTCTCATATGTCTGTTGGCCATCTGGATGTCTTCTTTGCAGAAATGTCTGTTCATGTCTTCTGCCCATTTCTTGATTGGATTATTTGTTCTTTGGGTGTTGAGTTTGCTAAGTTCTTTATAGATTTTGGACACTAGCCCTTTATCTGATATGTCCTTTGCAAATATCTTCTCCCATTCTGTCAGTTGTCTTTTGGTTTGTTAACTGTTTCCTTTGCTGTGCAAAAGCTTTTGATCTTGATGAAATCCCAGTAGTTCATTTTTGCCCTTGCTTCCCTTGCCTTTGGCAATGTTCCTAGGAAGATGTTGCTGCGGCTGAGGTCGAAGAGGTTGCTGCCTGTGTTCTCCTCAAGGATTTTGAGAGATTCCTTTCTCACATTGAGGTCCTTCATCCATTTTGAGTTTATTTTCGTGTGTGGTGTAAGGAAATGATCCAATTTCATTTTTCTGCATGTGGCTGTCCAATTTTCCCAACACCGTTTATTGAAGAGACTGTCTTTTTTCCATTGGGCATTCTTTCCTGATTTGTCGAAGATTAGTTGACCATAGAGTTGAGGGTCTATTTCTCGGCTCTCTATTCTGTTCCATTGATCTATGTGTCTGTTTTTGTGCCAGTACCATGCTGTGTTGATGATGACAGCTTTGTAATAGAGCTTGAAGTTCGGAATTGTGATGCCACCAACTTTGGCTTTCTTTTTCAATATTGCTTTGGCTATTCGAGGTCTTTTCTGGTTCCATATAAATGTTAGGATTATTTGTTCCATTTCTTTGAAAAAAATGGAGGTACTTTGATAGGAATTGCATTAAATGTGTAGATTGCTTTAGGTAGCATAGACATTTTCACAATATTTATTCTTCCAATCCAGGAGCATGGAACATTTTTCCATTTCTTTGTGTCTTCCTCAATTTCTTTCATGAATACTTTATAGTTTTCTGAGTATAGATTCTTAGCCTCTTTGGTTAGGTTTATTCCTAGGTATTTATAGTTTTGGGTGCAATTGTAAATGGGATTGACTCCTTAATTTCTCTTTCTTCTGTCTTGTTGTTGGTGTAGAGAAATGCAACTGATTTATGTGCATTGATTTTATATCCTGACACTTTACTGAATTCCTGTACAAGTTCTAGCAGTTTTGGAGTGGAGTCTTTTGGGTTTTCCACATATAGTATCATATCATCTGTGAAGAGTGATAGTTTGACTTCTTCTCTGCTGATTTGGATGCCTTTAATTTCCTTTTGTTGTCTGATTGCTGAGGCTAGGACTTCTAGTACTATGTTGAATAGCAGTGGTGATAATGGACATCCCTGCTGTGTTCCTGACCTTAGTGGAAAAGCTCTCAGTTTTTCTCCATTGAGAATGATATTTGCAATGGGTTTTTCATAGATGGCTTTGATAATATTGATGTATGTGCCCTCTATCCCTACACTTTGAAGAGTTTTGATCAGGAAGGGATGCTGTACTTTGTCAAATGCTTTTTCAGCATCTATGGAGAGTATCATATGGTTCTTGTTCTTTCTTTTATTAATGTGTTGTATCACATTGATTGATTTGTGGATGTTGAACCAACCTTGCAGCCCTGGAATAAATCCCATTTGGTCGTGGTGAATAATCCTTTTAATGTACTGTTGAATCCTATTGGCTAGTATTTTGGCGAGAATTTTTGCATCTGTGTTCATCAAGGATATTGGTCTGTAGTTCTCTTTTTTGATGGGATCCTTGTCTGGTTTTGGGATCAAGGTGATGCTGGCCTCATAAAATGAGTTTGGAAGTTTTCCTTCCATTTCTATTTTTTGGAACAGTTTCAGAAAAATAGGAATTAGTTCTTCTTTAAATGTTTGGTAGAATTCCCCCATGAAGCTGTCTGGCCCTGGGCTTTTGTTTGTTTGGAGATTTTTGATGACTGTTTCAATCTCCTTACTGGTTATGGGTCTGTTCAGGCTTTCTATTTCTTCCTGGTTCAGTTGTGGTAGTTTATATGTCTCTAGGAATGCATCCATTTCTTCCAGATTGTCAAATTTGTTGGCGTAGGGTTGCTCATAGTATGTTCTTATAATTGTCTGTATTTCTTTGGTGTTAGTTGTGATTTCTCCTCTTTCATTCATGATTTTATTTGGGTCCTTAATCTTTTCTTTTTGATAAGTCTGGCCAAGGGTTTGTCAATCTTATTAATTCTTTCAAAGAACCAGCTCCTAGTTTCGTTGATTTGTTCTATTGTTTTTTTTTTTTTTGTTTGTTTCTATTTCATTGATTTATGCTCTGATCTTTATGATTTCTCTTCTCCTGCTGGGTTTAGGGTTTCTTTCTTGTTCTTTCTCCAGCTCCTTTAGGTGTAGCGTTAGGTTGTGTACTTGAGACCTTTCTTGTTTCTTGAGAAAGGCTTGTACCGCTATATATTTTCTCTCAGGACTGCCTTTATTGTGTCCCAGAGATTTTGAAACATTGTGTTTTCATTATCATTTGTTTCCATGAATTTTTTTCAATTCTTCTTAGTTTCCTGGTTGATCCATTCGTTCTTTAAAAGGATGCTGTTTAGTCTCCATGTATTTGGATTCTTTCCAAATTTCCTCTTGTGATTGAGTTCTAGCTTCAGAGCATTGTGGTCTGAAAATATGCAGGGAATGATCCCAATCTGTTGATACCGGTTGAGACCTGATTTAGCACCCAGGATGTGATCTATTCTGGAGAATGTTCCATGTGCACTAGAGAAGAATGTGTATTCTGTTGCTTTGGGATGAAATGTTCTGAATATATCTGTGACGTCCATCTGGTCCAGTGTGTCATTTAAGGCCTTTATTTCCTTGTTGATCTTTTGCTTGGATGATCTGTCCATTTCAGTGAGGGGAGTGTTAAAGTCCCCTACTATTATTGTATTATTGTTGATGTGTTTCTTTGATTTTGTTATTAATTGTTTTATATAGTTGGCTGCTTCCATGTTAGGGGCATAGATATTTAAAATTGTTAGATTTTCTTGTTGGACAGATCCTTTGAGTATGATATAGTGTCCTTCCTCATCTCTTATTGTAGTCTTTGATTATAATCTAATGGATCTGATATAAGGATTGCCACCCTGCTTTCTTCTGATGTCCATTAGCATGGTAAATTCTTTTCCACCCCCTCACTTTAAATCTGGAGGTGTCCTCAGGTTTAAAATGAGTTTCTTGTAGGCAACATATAGATGGGTTTTGTTTTTTTATCCATTCTGATACCCTGTGTCTTTTGATTGGGGCATTTAGCCCATTAACATTCAGGATAACTATTGAGAGATATGAATTTAGTGCCATTGTATTGCTTGTAAGGTGACTGTTACTGTATATTGTCTCTGTTCCTTTCTGATCTACTACTTTTAGGGTCTCTCTTTGCTTCGAGGACCCCTTTCAATATTTCCTGTAGAGCTGGTTTGGTGTTTGCAAATTCTTTCAGTTTTTGTTTGTCCTGGAAGCTTTTAATCTCTCCTTCTATTTTCAATGATAGCCTAGCTGGATATAGTATTCTTGGCTGCATGTTTTTCTCATTTAGTGCTCTGAATATATCATGCCAGTTCTTTCCAGCCTGCCAGGTCTCTGTGGGTAAGTCTGCTGCCAATCTAATATTTTCACCATTGTATGTTACAGACTTCTTGTCCCGGGCTGCTTTCAGGTTTTCTCTTTGTCACTTAGACTTGTAAATTTCACTATTACGTGATGGAGTGTGGACCTATTCTTATTGATTTTGAGGGAGGTTCTCTGCACCTCCTGGATTTTGATGCTTCTTCCGTTTGCCATATTAGGGAAATTC
This sequence comes from Enhydra lutris kenyoni, assembly GCF_002288905.1. Classification (NCBI taxonomy): domain Eukaryota; kingdom Metazoa; phylum Chordata; class Mammalia; order Carnivora; family Mustelidae; genus Enhydra; species Enhydra lutris. Next base: position 781,800 of record NW_019154087.1, read on the forward strand.
TCTCCAATAATTCTCTCCATTATACCTTCTGCTCCCCTCTCTCTTTCTTCTTCTTCCATAATCCCAATTATTCTAATGTTGTTTCATTTTATGGTGTCACTTATCTCTCAAATTCTCCCCTCGTGGTCCAGTAGCTGTTTGTCCTTCTTTTGCTCAGCTTCTTTATTCTCTGTCATTTGGTCTTCTATATTGCTAATTCTTTCTTCTGCCTCATTTATCCTAGCAGTGAGAGCCTCCATTTTTTATTGCACCTCATTAATAGCTTTTTTGATTTCAACTTGGTTAGATTTTAGTTCTTTTATTTCTCCAGAGAGGGCTTTTATGTCTCCTGAGAGGTTTTCTCTAATATCTTCCATGCCTTTTTCGAGCCCGGCTAGAACCTTGAGCATCGTCATTCTGAACTCTAAATCTGACATATTACCAATGTCTGTATTGATTAGGTCCCTAGCCTTTGGTACTGCCTCTTGTTCTTTTTTTTGTGGTGAATTTTTTCCGCCTTGTCATTTTGTCCAGATAAGAGTATATGAAGGAGCAAGTAAAATACTAAAAGTGTGGCAAAGACCCCAGGAAAATATGCTTTAACCAAATCAGAAGAGATCCCAAATGGGGGGGGGGGGGGAAAAGAGGAAAAAAAGAATTTCAAAAAAAAAAAAAAAGACATAGTTAAAAAAAAGAAAAAAAATAAAGAAAAAATATAAAAAAGAAAAAAATATATATATATTTGATAAACTAGTTAAAAAAAGTTAGAAAAGGGTAAAAGTTAAAAAAATTTTAGCAGAAGAAGAAAAACAAATTGAAAAAGAAAAAAAATTACATTAACTGCAAGGCTAAAGAATCATGGGGAGAAAGCCATGAGTTTTTGCTTTGTTTTCTCCTCCTCTGGAATTCTGCTGCTCTCCTTGGTATTGAAACTGCACTCCGTAGTAGGTGAACTTGGTACTGGCTGAATTTCTTGTTGATCTTCTGGGAGAGGGGCCTGTTGTAGTGATTCTCAAGTGTCTTTGCCCCAGGCGGAATTGCACCGCCCTTACCAGGGGCCAGGCTGAGTAATCAGCTTGGGTTTGCTTTCAGGAGCTTTTATTCCCTGAGCGCTTTCCATAGAGTTCTGGAGGACAGGAATGAAGATGGCAGCCTCCCAGTCTCTGGCCCGGAGGAGTGGAGAGCTTGGGGCCCCACTCCTCAGAACGCCCTCAGAGAATAGCGCCCAATTACTCCCATCTCCCTGTCCTCTGGCCATGCTCCGAGCTCACTGAGCCTGCGACCGGTTCAAGGTAACCCCGAGCTGAGAGCTCACTCCTTGGCTCTATCTCTATAGCCGGCTCCCCCGTTCTAATACCTGCAAGCTCTGCAACACTGATATACCCCCGATCCTTCTATCACCCTGCGGGACCCAAGGCCATGCTGACCCCGCATGGGCTTCACCCCGGTTTAGCCTCTGGAGCGATGTCCCTCAGTGGAACAGACTTTTATAAGTCCTGATTTTGTGCTCCGTTGCTCTGCCGCTTGCCGGGAGCCGGCCCCTCCCCCTGCAGTCTACCTTCCCATCACTTTGGATTCACTTCTCCGCCAGTCCTACCTTTCAGAGAGTGGTTGATTTTCTGTTTCTAGAATTGCTGTTCTTTTTCTCTTTGATCTCCTGTTGGATTTGTAGGTGTTTGCAATCTTTAGATAAGCTATCTAGCTGATCTCCTGCTACCTGAAGTAGTCTCAGCCTGCTACTTCTCCGCCATCTTGACTCCTCCACAATATCTGTTATATTTCTGAAAGGAACATTGAGATTTCTACTTTTTTTTTCCATTTTACATTTATTCTTCTACTTATATTGGCATATTTATGTGCCAGATTTATGTGATTGTTTCTCTATTTCATCTTTTATCTTTTTAAATTGTATGCAGATCTTAATTGTGAAAAGAGTTCATTGCCCTGGAGACTGGAAAATAATAGAACGTATGTCCGTCCATCCACTACTAGGTTAGGCAGAGCAAAGAGATCCAAGCTACTGACTAATTTTACACTGCACCCAGTTAAAAAGTCAGAGAAAATGAATGGAAAGCAGCTTTTGTGGTTAGCAGATTTTGGATTAAATCTATCACAGTTATTAATAAATGTGCTTCATTAGACATATTACATAGCCTATCCCAGTTTCAGCTAGTTCTTCATTTAACCCTTCATTCAATTTAATATAGTCCTTCTTTACTTCCTGCCTACCTACCTGCCTGTTTTCATTAATGAGTAGCTACTCTATTCAGGCATTTCTGTCAGTTGTGAGGGACAAAATATTACACAATTTTAACAAAATTCTTGTCCTCATGAAACCACATTTACTCAGCAACTAATTAAATGTTAGTGCCAGTTTATGAAGAAGGGAAGAAATTGATTAAAGAGTCAAAAATTATAATGAGATGTTCTTTAGACATTCAATCTCTAATATCAATAGACTTTTTAAAATGAGAATGTGGACATTATGAGAGAGGACGTACATTTAAAAATCATTGGTTAATCTGGAATATTAAAGATTAAAATACTCTCAAATTCACCTAAGCTACCTAAATTGAATGCATGAAGGGAAGAGAAGATAACTAAAAATTTATTTGTTGGATACTTCAGTGTAGAAGAGAGTTCATGGAGAGGATAAAGGTGAGACTCAGAAGGAGTAGACATTGACATAAAAGAATATGAGAACAATGTGGGGTCTGGGCAGTCCAGTAAAGCAATGATTGTAAAGAGATAGTGGTATATTCTGCCAAATATTGTAGAAGTACTGAAAATAATGAAAAGTAAAAATTGACTAGTAAGTTTGGTAAAATGGAGAGTGTTGTTACTCATCAATGTTAGTTTTAGTGAAGTGGCAGAATTTAAAAACTGACTAGAATGTCTTAGGAAAAATTAGAAGAGAAGTAGAAATAGTAAATATAGAAAACCCAGTAGAAGAAAGACTAAAATATAGAAAACCCAGTAGAAGAAAGACTAGGACAAAGAACGGGGTTAATGCTGGAAGTTACCAGGGTAACCTGGGATGAATGGAGAGTAAACTTTATAATTCAGAATATAAAGAGAGAATGATTTATGGATGGAGGACTTGAATGGAGCAAGAGAGGATATTAACCAATGTATAAGTGGGAGAGAAGGTCTTGGAATAGAGCAAGGAGAGCTAATTTATCATAACAAGAACAAAGACAATGTTTGTGGGTGGATGGGAGTACAGACACAAAGAGGGTGGTAGATGCACGAATAGGAATATTAGGTAGCTCTCTTCTAAATGCTTTCATTTTGTCAGTAAATCATAGGAAGTGTCTATTAGCAGAGAGTTTTGAGCTAAAAGCAGACATTAGGGATGGTTTTCACTTCCTCAGTCTGGGGGAGGAAATTCTAAGAGAAATTACCAGAGCAGTAGATGTGGATAATCACACAGTTTTTAGTATTCACTCAGCATTATTTGATGAGCAAAAATATCTTTGAGAGAATAAAATAGGATTTCCCAGTCATTTAACAAATACATGATATATTCTCCCCTGAGAGAGTCTCTGTCATGAGCACAATTAACTCATACTCTAGACTGTGCTGGTTAAAAAAGGGTTATTCCAGCGGAGAAGTTTGGGTTAATTTTGCTCAATTTGAAATAACCAGAAACATTGATTTATAATATAAATGTGCGTAATTTATGATCTGTATGTTCTGTTACAAACCAGTAACCCTTAGCTAATTCAGACTAATTGACAAAGAAACCAGTCAGCATAAGTGAAAAAAAAAATTTTGAATTTTATTTGAACAAACCTGTTTTTTTCTAAGTGTCTTTTGAAACTAGAGTCAGTCTAGGAATGATACTTAGCAACAGTCATTTGTTTATAGATGAATATTGCCAAAGACTTCATACAGACTTTTTATAATCTACTCATAGATTTTAAAAGGGAGTCAATATTATTACTACTCTGTAAGAATGGAATCTGAAATTCAAATTAATATTATACAAATTATTACAAATATTATAATCAATATTATTAAATATTATAAATATTATAATCAAATTAATATATACAAATATAATCAAGTTTGTATAGCTGGCAAGTTACAGAGCCAGAATTAAATATAATTCTGTCCAAAACTAATAACTATGTTCTTTTCACTACATGCATTAAGCTACCAAGCACATGAGTTACCTATTAAAATAATAAATTATTTGTGAATGTATATTAATAAATTAAAATATGACACAATTGTAGTGTGTTTTTATTTATAATGATCACACAAGTAATGTGGCATCTAATACTTGCATCCTTGAAAACAGCTTATTCTCTAAACATATTTTTTATTTCTCCTGCAACTTGTTTATGTTTTAAATTTAATGCTAATATGATATGCTTTAACCTTAGCAACTTAAATACTTTATCAGTGGAATCTCAATTGATAAAATTTTGTTATTCAATTGATTCTATATTGAGATCCCTGTTTTGCCCTACAATCCAAACTGTAATAGGTTATTACAGAAAATTGCCATTCTGAATCAAATTTTTTCAAGTTTCGTCAGTGAAGTAGCTGTAACAAAAGTTATATTTAAACCTAACACTGCAAAGTGTCAGAGGCAAGGAGAAACTATTGTATTTGCTTTGAGTATTTCCACATTGTAATAAAGGATATTGGATGCAATTCAAATATAACTTCATTTGAGGATAACCCCAGGCATTCTGTGTCTGTATTTATTGTAATTTGGACTGGCTATTGGAAACTCATTCAGTTTTGCCTCAAAGCACCCACTAACATCAGACCAAAAAGCATAAAAACTATTATGTGATGATTAGCTTCTTTAGACCAGTTACAACAGGTATGGGCAATTGCAGAGTGCTGATGACTCACAAAAAGAAAAGAAAAATTTGGAAGGAGTGACATGTGAAAATAATTACTTAAACTAAAAAAAAATTTTCATAGTTTAGCAAGTAGACTTGAAGGCAATCAAAAAGGTTTATGTATCATATAGCCTCTTAATATATTTTTTTCTTTATAATAGGACTTCTTTTCACCTTTTTGACTGCAAATATTTTGGTTAGTCATTCAGTTACACTTGTTTTTGTATCCCTCATAGAACCTACCCTGATGCTTTGTACATTAATAATCACCATTAAATATGGTTGAGTTGAATTACATTTAGTAGCAGTTCAAAGGTATTTTTGGATGGATGAATGAAAATATTATAACCAGGTAAATTACTACTGTAGCACTTCTTGATAATAATATCATGAAGCACCTTTAGGAAAGATAAGAAACAAAATGGAGGAGTAAACAAGGAGGTAAGTTCAAATTTGGAATTTGATAGACAATGGAGATTACTTTTTAGGTCTAAATATTGAAGGATTGATCTTTATGGAATTTCAAGGTCCCAAGTTATTTGTGGAAATATTTATCAAACATTATAATCAAGAGATTAAAATGTTTGACAATTAGAAAATGTACAAGTGAGATATTTGTTGAACTGTCCTGAAAACATAGAAATAACCATATGTCTTAGCCTAATGCATGAAATTATATGGCAAATATCAGGAATTTCTATTTCCATCAAGAAATTTTGGTTGTCATTGAAAAGATATAGTCAATTTCTGCTACTTACTTATTACTGTTCGGTATATAACTTAATGAACTGAACACATTTATTTTTGCAATTGATAGAAATATGTCTTGTCCCAGGTAAAATTGCGATTTGGGTCAATTTTTTTCTTGGGGGCGCCTGGGTGACTCAGTTCATTAAATGTCTGCTTTCCATTCTGGTTGTGTTCTCAGGCTCCTGGGTTAGGCTCCCTGCTCAGCGGTGAGTGTGTTTCTCCCACTCCCTCTTCCTCTGCCCCTCTCTTCTGCTTGTGCTCCCTCTCTCTCTCTTTCAAATAAAGGAATATAATAATTTTAAAAAATTATCTTAATTGTCTTTTTGTTAACATTTTTTATGTTGCCCAAATAAAGTCTTATTTCCACAAATCACTCCTTTATGTAAGAATCTTTTTAGCAAGGCCAAAATTTCAGTGATATGATACAATAGAAATGTTCTACTCTCCTCTTAAGGAATATGTGTAGAAGTATCCCTCAGATTGAAAGTTTCTTTTTAAGGCTTCTCGGTTAATGGTATCTTTTTCAGATTTCTTTGGCATGATACAATGTTTGTGATGTTAAGCATTAAAATAAGTAGGCAAATCTTCTAATAACTGAATAGAATTGTTCTGTGAACCATTTCTTAGGTGTTACTGTTGTGGTTTTTTATTATTTAATGCCACCTATTAAATCCTATACAAAGTCAAACAATAAGCTTACATAAGCTAATATTTAATATAATACTAATAAATTTAAGAATATATAAAACAAAAAAAATTTTTGAGAATAAAAATACTTTAAAGTTTCCCTGTATTACTTGATAAAATTTAGGGTGCAGTCTCAAGAAAACATTTTTTTTTTTTCCTTCTTCTGCATCAGCTCATCTACGAACCAATTTATTTCTGAAATAGGCCCCTGGGGCAGACTGGTTGGTGACTGTAATGGGGATATCTGACTGGCCACTCAAGGAAATTGCTATGGACTTTTAATCTTATTTTGATTAAGTTCTGTGTAGATTGTGTCTGCCAGGCTAGCACTAACATTACTGTTTCTGAGCTCTTTGAGCTGCTGCTGGACTGAGACTCATTTCTTTCTTTCTTTTTTTTTTCCCTTTTCAAGGTTATGTTGAAACAATATTAGCCATTTCTTATAAATAATATATGTTTATGTTTTAAATTGTGCTAGAAACTGTAATGTTAATAAAGATGATATTTAACAAGTCACAAGTTTATGAAAGTCATTTTTTTGAGGAAAAACAGTTTCATGTTAAAAAAAAAAAAGAGAGAGAGAGAGAGAGAGAAGAAAGGAAAATCACCTAAGGAGAAAACCACAATATCTTCATGTGCTTGAAGTTGCAAAATGATTACCTTTCTAAGGCAAATAAATACATTTTAAAAGTAACTAACCAAAGAGATATTAAGTAACCAGAGGTGTGGATATAGGAGATTTAATTTTTTATCTGCTTTCAGCAAATACAGAATCAAAATAAAGAAAACTTGATGTGTTCTATTTCAGAGCTATCACGATATAAACAATTAACTGTTGCCTTCCATCTTATAGCAGGTAAACACTAGTTAGTTGCCTACCCATCAATCCATTCCTCTTTATTGCTTCTAAGTAGAATCCTGGTATTATGCCAGCATAATATAATGCCATATAAAATCAATGACTCAGGGGAATCTCACCCCATCCCAAAGGGCAGAGATGAATAAGCCCTTCCCATTGTTAGCTCAAAGATGCCATAGGAAACCAGACTTGCATCATATAGTTCATGGCATTTCTCCTGGATTAATAATGATTCATGGGTGGGCAGGTGACCTAATTTGGCCTAATCAGATCAAGAGATGGACTTGTGTTCCATTATTGGAGCATAAATTTCCTGTCTCCTTTCCACATGTGAATAACAAAACATGCTGCATCCATTAATCTTATCAGAAAAAAAAATACTTGGTATGAAATACTTCCTTCTTTAGTACATGATATCAGAATTCATTTATTGTTAAAACAAGGTAAGAGTCAATATTTCTGTCACCTCTCTTGCAAGCATTTTGATATTTCTAACCTCACATATTACTTGTCAGATTTGTCTGTGGTTTAGAGCAAAACTTCTCAGTTTTTACAGTAGCACCCTGATGTGAAAGGTGTGTTACAGGACAGCCAACATCTGATCTCAGTAACAGTTTATCAGGGGACTCCTGATGGCCATGATCTTTAGGTGACTTGTTTCCAGTCCTGAACACTGTACTCTACAACTATTATTAACTTATTTGAAAGCAGTGTATTTTGAAATGATAATGAAGTGTTGGTCTAGAGCATCTGATTTATAATTCAGAGCAATTCAGTGGGTTATAGTTGAGTGGGTAGGGAGTGTTCTAGTCATCTCTTCAAGTATAGTAGTTTCATATACTGTCCACACTAGAAAAACCTAATACATTTCTAGTATACACTTACTCATTCAGAGTTTGGTGAGGTCCAAAAATAGTTTACAGCTCTACAAGAAGTAGTAGTATACAGTGTGAATTCTTCTATAAATATTTAATAATCAATATTTTGTTTGCATTTTTATGTATCGACTAGCTTTATAGGGAATTAATTAAATTTTATAGTCTATTTAAAAGTTAATAATATATCAAAATAGTTGTCCCACAAATTAAAGTAGCAGCAATTATAAGTTTTCTTCTGGTTTATTCTCTAAGGATTAGTTTTAAATCATTGCTAAACTACATATTTTCTTCTTAAACAACAACAAAAAAAACTCTTCCCAAGTTAGTTTTAAGGTCCATTATTCCTAAGGAGATGCATTCATTAATATGAGATTAATCTGTTACTAGGTACTGACATTTTCATCAAAACTGTATGCAAAGGGTCACCTGGGTGGCTCAGTTGTTAAGCGTCTGCCTTCGGCTCACCTGGGTGGCTCAGTTGTTAAGCTGGGATCCAGCCCTGCGCTGGGCTTCCTGCTCAGCCAGAAACCTGCTTCTCTCTCTCCTACTCTCCCTGCTTGTGTTCCCTTTCTCACTGTCTCTCTCTCTCTCTCTCTCTCTCTCTCTCTCTCTGTGTGTCAAATAAATAAATAAAATCTTTTATTTATTTGACACACACACACAGAGAGAGAGAGATCACAGGCAGGCAGAGAGAGAGAGGGGGAAGCAGGCTCCCTGCTGAGCAGAGACCAGGATGTGGGGCTCCATCCCAGGACCCTGAGATCATGACCTGAGCCGAAGGCAGAGGCTTAACCCTCTGAGCCACTCAGGCACCCCAATAAATAAAATATTAAAAAAAAAACCTGTATGCAAGGCCATCTGAGGGTATACAGGTTAAGTTCCATTTTCAAATCAGTGGGTAGTTGTAGAACTCAAAGTTATTTTTTTTCCTGCATAGCTATATTTTAATCTTCAAAAACATTGTCCAAACCTATTTGCATATAATTTTTTAATAGAATTGATGACATAATATGTAGTATAAGATACTACTAATTTAAATGCATTGAGAATGTTGAAATTTCAAAAAACAAAATAAGCCCCAAAGCCTCCATTGCGGAGTTTGGAAAGAAAATTTCTACATTAAGAAGTAGGAAAAGTAGTCATTCATATTACTTTTAATCTGCTCAACTGACTTGATTCCTCGTCTTGGGGTTGTCTCATTTTCTCACTTCATACTAGGTCCAAGAAATCAGTTACAAATTTCTCCTTTCTCATTTTTTAATTTTAAAATATAATTTATATTTTTAATTGATTTTAAAATTTCAACTTAATATATCAGAAGTGACACTCTCTACACACACACACACACACACACACATATCTTTCTGTATATCTTTAGAACTCCATCTCTTTATACAGAAGTGATTGCTTGAGAAATCTCAGATTCACAAGGATGCTCCTGACTGTGAAGACACTGGTATCTAGATTCACCCTGTAAACCCTGCCAAGTCAGCACAGCCACGTGTTAGTCCTTCTGGAAATTCTTTAATGTAAACATGAGTAAAATCTTTCCTTTAGCTTCCATCAGCTTACCTGGGATAGGCTGTAACTTTTAAAGAATTTCGTAGAGACCTAGATGTCAAGAGAGAACAAAGAGAAATAAACTTAGGAAATAATTTATCTATAAGTGTGTGCATGAACACGTGTGTGTTTGTGTGTGTGCTTTTGGGCTCCACACACAGGAATTTAAAGATGTGTTCAGTTGTATAGTTATAATTTCTGTGTTCCTACATTATGCCTTCTGATACATATATTATGAGAACAACTAATTTAACACTTCGGGGCAGTTTGTACTTGTTCTTGTAGACACCCAGTTAATGGTGTCTTCACAAACACCAAGATGGAAATTCTCTCCCTACTTCCCACATAACAGTTTCTCGAAGGGGAGTGAAAGGGCAATGGATTACAATTTCTATAAATTTTAGTAGGTATTATTCAAATGTTAAAAATTAATGGAAAATGGGATCCCTGAAAAAATTCTGATATTTCAGAAATAAAAGTATACTTTCATCACCAAAATGATCAAAAGAGTTGTCTGTCAAAGCAAACATGAAATGGTTAGTGGAATGCAAGGAGTTTTAACAGCTATTGCAAGTTGTAGTGGAGGAAACAGAAAATAAAGCAACTACTTTTATCTCTTCCTTTGTAGAGATATTTGCAATTTCTCTTTCTTTTTCCTTTTCTATTTCTTTCACTAATATCCATATAATATAGAATGCATTTGAAGTATTTACAATTTAAGCCAGAGTTTATAGAATAAAGAAAGCCAAACATGAAAGAAGCTGAAAAGTAATCTATATTTTCTAGTGGTCCTGGACCTGAAGATGAATATAGACCTGATGTGATTTGGCATTTTCTCCTTCAGGAAATGGTTGAGTGTGATTTTGTTTATATAAGGAATAGTTTGTGCTAGTAACTGCAATTTCTTTCTTTCTTTCTTTCCTTTTTTTTTTTTCCCCCTGTCTGAAAGAGAGTATGTTTTCTTCTAGGATATGTGGGCATTTGTCAAGCTTCCAACACTTTCTTTTTCTTTTTCTTTCTTTTTTTTTTTCATGTTTATTGAGCTGAAACTGACATGTAACTAGCCTGAGAAAGAAGAAAACCTTGCCATTTACCACAACACAGATGGACCTTTAGTTTATTATGCCAATCCTTTCTTTCATTTAGGAGTCCCTCCACAGAGTCTTCCAATTTCAAAGCTTTTTGTGAATAGATTTTCCTCTTTCCATGTCCTGGAAGTTAAACCCTAGAACAGACTTAAATATGATGGGTTAGTGCCTCACTTCTAAGATTTTTACACAGGGGAAAAATAGGTACAGAGTCTGAAATTATTCATGGTGACCAGACAGATATGTACAACCCGAAGTTAAAACAAACGACCAAAGTTAAAACAAATGACCAGAGCCCAGCAGCCTTAGTACAAGTGCATGTGCAAGCTATACCGGCAATGGCCAGTGGCAAGGGGCCATGGCTGACAGGCCAAAGGCTATATCACAAGCAGATATCATCTCATTCTCTTCCAGATATCTCTCCTCTTCCTGACATCTGATTTGAGTTTTTCTCTGGTTGCTGTCTGACCCTGATTCTACTGCTTTTTTTGTTCAATTCTAAGAGCTTTTTTTTTTTTTTTCCCTTTCCAGTACATCTACTTTGCTTGCTTGAAATTACAAATAATTTCTATTGTTTTCAATCAATAACACTTAAAAATTGCTAGCACACTGGATTGAAACTTTTAAATTCTTTTCTCTGTTTTAAGAATTCTTCTAGTCTTTTGTATGTCAGTGCACATCATTGATTCTCCAGTTGAGGCAGTATGCAATAAAATGCTGTAAAAAATAACATTTACCAAGGTGCCTTGGTGACTCAATGGGTTAAGCGACCAGCTCTTGCTTTGGCTCAGCTCATGATCTCATGGGCCATGGGATGGAGCCCTGAACAGAGCTCCATGCTCAGCAGGGAATCGGCTTGAGATTCTCCCTTTCTCTCCTCCTGCCCCTCCTCCAGATCTCTTGCTCACACACTATTTCTGGAATAAATAAATAGACCTTAAAAAAAAAAGAAAAGAAAAGAAAAGAAAAGCAAGAAATATAATTTACCTGCTGGACTCTTTAAAATTAAAAAACAAGATCTAATTATCAATGTATAACTTGAAATTATTAAAGCCAAGAACAATATTAAGCTCTTATATAAAATAAGGGCATTTGAGCATCTTTATTACCTATTTCCCTATCTCACATGATCCTACTTTCTTATGGATATCTTTATTTTCAAATATCATTTAATATTTTAAAATTCCCCTGCCAAGAAATTTTCATATTGAGAACAGTTTACAACCTTATTTATATATATTATTTTGCATTTGCATTACTTTTGGAAATCAAAATGTGCTATTTATAACTAAAAAAAGGTATTTCACATTTTTTTTTTTTTTTATTGTGTTATCTGAGGGATCTCTGTTACTTTTCGGTCCATGTTCAAGATGGGCTTGATGGGTAAATATTCTAAACTTTTAATTATCTGTGAATAACTTTATGCTATTTCCACATTGACATTAATGGTGAGGTTAAGAATAAAATTCTAAGTATTTCCATAAAAGTGACAAATTTCTTCTCGAATATTTCTAAATGATTTTATAATGTCTTCTAACATTTGGTGTTCTACAAATAAAAGTCTGGATTCAATCTAATATTTTTTTTTCTATAAAAACTGCCATTTTTTTATATCTTATTTGTTTGAACTTTTGTTTAGAAATTTAGATTCTGCAAGGTACCAGTAGGTGTAGTAATTAAAACAAAACAAAACAAAACAAAACAAACTTTGCTAGGAGTAATTTGTGTTTTAATTGCTATACTTGCTTATTTTAAAAAATTCCCAGGCGTACCTGAGTGGTGCAGTCAGTTAAGCATTTAACCCTTGGTTTTGCTTCAGATCATGATCCCAGGATCCAGAGATTGAGACCCACTTGGACCTCTGTCCTCAGCAACAGTCACTTAATATTCTCTTCTGCTCCCCCTCTCTCCCCGCCCCCACTTTCTCTCAAAATGAATAAATAATCTTTTTAAAAAATTAAATAAATGAATGAATAAATAAATATCTTGTATTTTTTTTTCAATATTATGTTTGATAAGTTTACCTGTTCCAATTGTCTTCATTGCTGCCTCAAGAATGCCAAAAATTCTTGGATTATATTCAGGTTTTAGACTGCTATCAACTTATTTTTTTTAAGATTTTATTTATTTATTTCACAGACAAAGATCACAAGTAGGCAGAGAGGCAGGCAGAGAGACAGAGGAGGAAGCAGGCTCCCTGCTGAGCAGAGAGCCTGATGCAGGGCTCAATCCCAGGTCCCTGGCATCATGACCTGAGCCAAAGGCAGAGGCTTTAACCCACTGAGCCACCCAGGCGCCCCTATCAACTTATTTTTTAATCTTTTAATTGGCAGGTCTTTTTCATACACAGTGTGAGGGCTTCATACATTAAAACCAAGTTATTATTTATGTTATTATTTCAACATTCTGTAATAGTAATTCTGACATTTACCACCCCAAATCAATGTCAGTTTAGTATGTTTTGACTGTTTAAAATTCTGTATTATCTTACCTATGTGTAGTTTCTTTAACTTTGAAATTCCCTTTTCATCTCTATAATTACTTCATATGACATTTTTTTTCTTTCTTACTGTTTCATACAATTCACTTCCTCTTGTAAGCTATTGAAATGAATTTCTAATTCTTCTAACAAAATCTGGAATTTTCAATAGATTATTTTCAGAATTATAATTAAAATGTTTTTTTTCTTTTGGCACTCTTTTTGTATTCCATCAGGCAAATATTTTCTTTATATTTACTGATAAAATGATCTATTATTGGTATTTCCTATTAAGAACAATTATGGAATCTATGTTCTTCATCTTCCTGTTATTAAAGTTCTTCATTTACAAGCAATAGAAACGAACTCTGACCAACTTCAGCAAAAAGAACTAATTGGAAACATACTGGTAGGTTTACAGAATTGAGTGACAAGATGAAAAACCAAGTCATGGGAAGGATAAGGGCAGGGAAGAATTAGGCCTTCAGCAGCAGAACTGGTTAATTTATTTCATTGGCACTGGAATCGCATAATGGAGCTCTCATTCTCTTCCAGTCTGTAAGGATCTGCTAACAATGTAAATTTCAGGCATTCCATTGGCCTTAGGTAGAGACTCATCCTTGTTATCAGAGAAAGGGATCTATGTTTGGAAACCCATTAGAAGAACAAAGGGGAAGATGTGCTGGTATCAAAAGAAGGAGATATCAAAAGTGATGTTAGAGCAAATTTCATCCTACGCATTTTCCTCTTTTAGGGTTTGACTCCTTTTCAGTTCCTATCAACTTCTTTCCTTTTTTTTTAATTTTTATTTTATTATGCTATGTTAGTCACCATACAGTACATCATTAGTTTTTGATGTAGTGTTCCATGATTCATTGTATCATCTTCTGATAGATCATTATGGCTTTGAAGTGTTGTTTATTATATTTTGTCCAAAGTCCTTGTTTGCTATCTGTGGGAGGATATAATCCTTACATACTATGTCATTGTTATTAGAAACAGAATGCCTATGTGAATTTTATTTATTTATTTATTTTAAAGATTTTATTTGTTTATTTGACAGAGAGAGAGATCACAAGTAGGCAGAGAGGCAGGCACAGAGAGAGGGGGAAGCAGGCTCCCCGCTGAGCAGAGAGCCGGACGCGGGCCTCACTCCCAGGACCCGAGATCATGACCTGGGCTGAAGGCAGAAGCTTAACCCACTGAGCCACCCGGGCACCCCTATGTTTTTTATTTTTTAAGGTGAATTCTGAAGTATTTATGTGCAGGGTTTTATATGGGTCCATTAGATTAAGTTCTTTTATTAGGTAGTTCAAACTGTCTATATTCCTATTAACATTTTTTTTTCTTCTGGTTATATAAATTACTGCAAAACTGTTAAAAATTCTACTGTGACTGTGATTTCATTGTAGTAATGACAATTTTTACATTATTTATTTTGAGACCATATTGTTATATTCTTCACAAAATGTCCTCATTATCTCTATTAATTATTTTCCCTCAAAGACTATTTTTGTCTTATATGAATATGGTTATAACAGCTCTCCTTTGGCTAGCACCCTCATGTTACATCTTCTTCCCAATGTTTTATTTTTGAACTTCTGTTTTCCCATACTTCAAATCTATTACATACATAAAGACTACAGTGAAGTTATATTCTTCTAGCTTCTGTCTGTTGTGTTTAGTTGACTCATGGAAGCTTTTAATCTATTTGTATAAATTAAATTACATGTGTATGTGTGTTAAACCTCTGATCCTAAGTTATGATAATTATTTATCCAGCTTGATGAAATTAGTTCTTTCTTTACATCTCTTCTTCTTTATTTCTATTCATTTTTCTAGTTTAGATACTACAATTCTGTTTCTGTCTTTATTGGCTGCTCTAGAAATTAAATGCATTTTAATTTTTAATTCTAATGTTAGTATATTACATCTTCCCCTGCAATTGTATAAAAACTTTAAATCATAATTTTTATACCAACCAACTTTTACAAAATTGTATACCTTAATTTTCTTTTTATACTATTTAAAGAACTCAGAGGTAAGTTTTGCCTAAAAAGTGAAAGACTATTTTCCTTCAATTTGAGTTGTATCTTTTAGATTTCATTCAGTGAAGTTTTACTGATGCCAAATTTCCAGTGTTGGTTTGCGTATCTTAAATAGCTATTTCACTTTCATCATTAGAATATATTTTGATGAATATAAAATTTGGCATTTTAAAAAATATTGCAGTTACCATTCTACCTTATTGGAATTTCATTTTTTTCTGTTGAGAAATTAATTTCACTCCAATTATTGTTTCTTTAATCTGTCTTTTATTTTCAGGCTGCTTTTAAGATTTTTCTCCTGTCTTGTTTTCTGAAGTTTGCTTTTCAATGTTCTCACCTTGTTAGGAATCTCTCAATCTGCTTTACTCTGCTTATTTTGCCTTTCATCAGTAGTTAAAGAATATTAACCATGATCTCTTTAATTATTGCCTTTATTCTTTTAACTCTGTCTTCTTCTGGGAAGGGTTAGAAGTATATTAGAGATTTTAACTCTATTCTCTGTATCTTTTAACTTTTCTTCACTATTTTCTTTCCTTTTATTTCTCATTATTGCACTTGGGTTATTTCCTCAAAGTTTTCTGTTATTTTTGGTAGGTATTATTTTTAAAAAATCTGCCACGTTTGCTTTTATATTTCTCTACATTCATCTTCAAGGTTGTATTTTGTTCCTTCAAATATTGTAAGCATAATTATTCTTTAAATTCTATCTGATAATTCTAGGACTTGAAGTTATATTGTTGCTCATGTCATTTGATTTGTTTCCAGATATTCTGCTATCTTTGACCATATGCTGATTCTTTGCTCTCTTTCATTCTCTTTCTCTCTCTCATGCACAAACACACATACACACAAACACAAATATTATAATTCATATACTTGTGCCAGACAAAATTCTAAGTGATTTATAAAATTAATCAATTTATTTTAATTATCAATGTTGACCTACAAGTTAGTCACTCTTACATTCACTTTACAGTTGAGGAAAGCATAAATAATAAATGACTTGGCTAAGTTCACACAGTTAATTCATGTAAATAATTTCTAAGTATACCTTGAGCTCTGTGTGAATGTAATTTCCTCCAGAAGCTTTGCTTTTGCAGGCATTACCCATCCCAGACCACCTTAAACTGAGGTCAAAATTTGAGTCCCTAGACAACCTAGTTTTGATCCCAGTCTACAAGTATGTTCAAAGACTGTTCTTTATTATACCCTTCATTGAACTCTGTTAGTTTTTAATATTCTAGCTCGGTGTAAGTAGGTCTCTGTCCAGACTCTCCATTTTATATTTTTCATAGGCTTTAGCTTTTATCTCTTTCAGCTGAGGATTCCATTAAAACAAAAATTCATGTGGACTGGCTGGGAACATGAACTAATTTTGTGCTAAATGTCCTTCCTCAGATTCTATCTTTTCTGTTACTGTGTGTTTCTTATAACTTTGTTCTTTTTCTTTTGGCTATCATTGGATTGATGACTAATTCCTTTTTTTCCCTACATATATTCTTGACTTAAAGTAAATCACTATCCCTAATTTATTCCTTGTGACACAAATATCTTATAATGTGTAAATCCTGATTTTTTATTTCCCTTTACAGGTATCATCCCTTCATTAATGAGTGACAAGGAATGAATTTGTAAGTTCCTGTGTCCTTCTCTTCTGCCACCCAGAAAAGTCAAAGCAATTGGCTGTGTTGGTATTAAATCTTTTTGGTATCTCTAGCAGAGTTACTTTTCTTTGTTTTCCTACAATTTTAGGTATATGTATGTATAGAAATCATTAATAATTTTAATATTAGCATTTGTTACTGAGATTTTTCAGGTAAATTAGCCTTCTAGATAGACTAAATATAATTCTGAAGTCCAAGTTGTATTTTCTTTAGATATAAAACTTGAACTTCTTAATAAGCATTAGAAAAATGTTTGAAAGAAGAGTGTTTAGTATCTATGATGATATGTTATTCACTGACGTAAATAACAATTGTATAGTCAATTTGAGTTTCATTTGAAGGTAGACTATGAGATTAAATACAAATAATGCTTATTTAAAAAAATAATAATACATTGTACAAGTTATCTGCTGCAAGAATAAGTACTCCTCTGTAAGTGCAATGTCATAATCATTAGAACAATATTATATATATATATATATCTATGGGGACTTAATTTGATTGGTTTTTGAAATAGTAATTTTCCAAAACAGTCTCTCAGCATGTTATATTTACACAAGAGAAAACGCTTTAATCATAAGAGTTTTAATTTATCCTGGTAATTTCATAAGAAAAATGATTAATTACTTTGGAGCAATCAATTTACAGATAATCATAGTTTCTTTATTTAAACCACAAAAAAAGAGAAAGAAATGAAAGAAAGCCAAGAATAAGGTTATGCATAAGGCATATAGAAAAATCCAGTTTTTTAGTTAAACTGAAATCAATTTTGAAATAATTCCTTAGACACTGCTAAAACCTACCTATTTTTGCTGGGTAACTAATAATTATCTTTTTAAATTCAATTGACTCAACAAAGCAATGGAATTTGAAGCAAACATATGATTTTGGAAAATAAGTGATACATTTAGAGTGTTGACATTTAGAAAATACAAGTTTTGTGAAATTTGTAATGTGTTTCAGAATCATAAATGTTAAATAGGACGTTGTATTTAATGAAATAAAAACAAGAATATTTTAAGCACTTAAAGGCTCAGGCAAAGTTCTATTATAAGTACTCTTTTTTCAGTCAAGATCACAAACACTTAAAATTGCTTCAACTAATAATATGTACTTACCTTAGAGATCTAGCTTGTGCCTCTGAACCCTGGCTTGACTGTAGGAACACATGGTGAGTTTTATAGTACTCACTTCTAGCCTAATCAAAACAGAACTTAAGTTTGTTTGGCTTTTTTTTTTTTTTTTAAGATTATATTTATTTATTTGAGTGAGAGAGAGAGAGAGAAAGAGAGGGAGAGAGAACAGGAGCAAGGTGAGGGGTAAGAGGAGAAGCAGACTCCCCACTGAACAAGGAACAAGACGCAGGGCTCTATCCCAATCCTGGGACTCTGGGATCATGACCAAAGCCAAAACCAAATGCTTAACTGACTGAGCCACCCAGGGGCCTCGAAACTAAAGTTTTTAAAAAGACATGTGGGTAGTTTAAAATGTTTCATATTATTCTAATAAATGCGTGAGATTGAGAAACAATGAACATAGCTAGGCTATATGTAATGAGCACCAAGTATAGTTACTTAACCTGCCTGAAATATAAAGAAAGAAAATATTCATGACATTGACATAAACACAGGAATTCAGACCTGGCAGAATTTGTTTCTCATTTATTTACAAAGTTCAAAATCTGAATTATATTTATAGAAATTTGTAACAGAAAGTGCCATACAATTATTTTTCGCATAAAATAGGTATGCTAATTTAGACCTTTGAATTTGACTTTCAAAAATAAAACTTGGTAGCTCGTAAAAACTATCTCTACAGTGCTTAAAGAAAATTGATAATAATGCGTTTTCAAGTCACTACTTTTATGATAAAACGAGAATTTACTTTAGGTAAAATAAGTTTTAAAAAACTGATTGGATGTATCAATTAAAGATACAGTTTTTTTTGCACAAAATATAGCAAAGTTGTAATTTTACTTATTACCATGGCAGAAATCTACGTTGGCTTCATTTGCAACGGGTCCCTGAATAGCCTCCATGTTTTACCAATAATTTCTTACCATGCTTGAAAAGATTTGGCTTTTCATCTTCCTTATTTTATTATTTACCTTCTTACTTAAAATAGCTTCCTCTCTCTTTTGCTTCCAGTTTTTAACATTTTCATCTAAAGGGAAACAAGTAATATTTTTTTTTTGTTTTTAAGAGAGGCTTTCATAATCCTCCTAAAGTAAAAATAAGCAGTAATATGGTTTCCAAAATATCAAAGTACCTTTCTAGTAATTCTACTGAAAATAGCATTATGGATAAGCAGCATAAACAGTAGCAGCTCCTAAAAATAATAAAGGATGACATCAGCAGACCAGAAAATTTATAAATTTTGAAATACATGAAGCATATCATATCCAATTGCTGGGTAAACTAATCATTTTCTGTTACTGAATTTAGGTCACAAAGCCTAATGCCTGCTAATTGGCAAGTGGACATGTGTCTTTAAGAGCTGTCCAGAAATTTTACGATATCGGAGGATAGATCATTGGCAGCAAGAGCATTTTTTTGTTACTTGGAAAGGAAAGAAGTAAATAATGTTAATCTAGAAATTCAAAATTATTCTATTTAACAGACAATGACCATGTTGGTTGAAATTCAGGTTAAACGTACTAGAATTACCTAATATTGAGAAATATGCTGCTACAGCCTCCAAGGAGACAGCAAAAAAATGGAGGAGGTAGTAATTAAAAGGAAGAAGTCTTTTAAAGGAACAAGCAAAGAACACATACAGTTTTCTGTATGTTTCAGAAGAGAAATTCCTTTAAAAATTCACCCTATTCTAGGCTTTTTAACTCTAACTTTTTAAATACTATAACTTTATACACTAATTTCATAATTTTTTTAAAGATTTTATTTATTTGTCAGAGATCACAAGTAGGCAGAAAGGCAGGCAGGGGGCAGGGGAAGCAAGCTCCCTGCTGAGCAGAAAGCCTGATGTGGGGCTGGACCCCAGGATCCTGGGATCATGACCTGAGCTGAAGGCAAAGGCTTAACCCACCGAGCCACCCAGGCACCCTAATTTCATAATTATAACTATTTAATTAGTCTGCTAGTGCAGCTATAACAAAAAAAATACAGACTGGATGATCTGAACAACAGAAATTTCTCTTCTCACACCTCTGCAGGCTGGAAGTCCAACAGGGTCAATGTCTGGGAAGACATCTTTTCTGGCTTGCAGACAGCTTCCTTCTGCTGTGGACTCACATGGCCTTTCCTCTCCTCTTCCCAGAAGAGAGACACCTCTGGTGTCTCTGGTGTTAAGAAAACACCAGTCTTATCAGATCAAGGCCCCACTTCTTAGACTTCATTTAACCTTAATTACTGTCCTAAAGGCCCTTTCTTGAAATATTGTCACACTGAGGTTAGAGCTTCAATATATGATTTTTGAGGGGACAAAAAAAAGGAAGAAGTACACATAGAGAAGAAGGAAATGAGTGTTAATTTTGTTTAGTTAAATTCAGTCCTATAGGACTCATATCATGTGACTTCTGACCCCCTGATTTTCTCTCCTTGACTCTATAAATTAATTCTGTGTATTTTTTATATATCATGATAGATGTTTAAGCTAAATTAAGGTGAGATTCTTTCATTGTTTCCAATAGTAGTATTTTATAACTTAAGGGTTTTTTTCTGCATGTGATAACAATATTTTACAAATTAAGATTTTTTTTTAGGATTAAAGTGATATCTAATCAAAGCAAAGAGGTCAAAGTGACTTATCAGAGAGAAAATTTCAATACATGATTTTAATATATACTGCAATATATTATATATTATATATTATATAGTGCATATATCAAGTATATATTTTATATTATAATTATATATTTATTATATATGAATGTATTGTAGATTTACTCACACATGCATACACATTAAATCCAAAGGGAGCTCTCCAAGACAATTAAATCAATGACTCAATGAATTAATCAAGAATACATTTTTTTTAAAGATTTTATTTATTTATTTGACAGAGAGAGATCACAAGTAGACAGGCAGGCAGAGAGAGAGAGAGAGAGAGAGAGAGAGAGAAGCAGGCTCCCTGTTGAGCAGAGAGCCCGACGCGGGGCTCGATCCCAGGACCCTGAGATCATGACCTGAGCCGAAGGCAGCAGCTTAACCCACTGAGCCACCCAGGTGCCCCAAGAATACATTTTTTTAAAGATTTTATTTATTTGATAGAGAGAGAGAGAGACAGCACAAGTAGGCAGAGTGGCAGGCAGAGAGAGAGGGAGAAGCAGGCCCTCCACTGAGCAGGGAGCCTGATGCAGGGCTGGATCCCAGAACCCTAAGATCATGACCTGAGCCAAAGGCAGCCACTTAACCGTCTGAGCCACCCGGGAGCCTCAAGAATACATTTTTTTCCATCTTTCTATACAAGCAATTTTGTATTGATTTTTTGCAGTTTAGATCTCCTTAAGGGTAGAAATAACTTTAGAAATACCACAAATCATATTTAAGTAGAAAAGAGGAAGATTTTCTTTCTTTTTTTCTTTATTTTTAAATACAGCTACTTTCTGTAGCTTTTGGCAGATGTACCCTCACATTGTCTTGATCAATACTAGTCATTGGAATAATCAATCAAAAATTTTTAAAAAAGTCACATTTTACCTACTCAGTATGTTTACACCCAGAGGTAAGGATAGGATTAACTTCCTGAATTTTAGATATGTGTAAATAACTGGGATTGTGTGATAATGAGGAGTGTAATGGGTCTAGTGATTACCATGAAATATATTAAATACAAATTGTTTTGAAAACTGTAAATTCAGTAATGTGTCAGGGGTTCTCAAGAACTTCAGGCTCAAGAATATGCTATAAGGGGGCGCCTGGGTGGCTCAGTGGGTTAAAGCCTCTGCCTTCGGCTCAGGTCATGGTCCCAGAGTCCCAGGGTCCTGGGATGGAGCCCCATATCGGGCTCTCTGCTCAGCGGGGAGCCTGCTTCCTCCTCTCTCTCTGCCTGCCACTCTGCCTACTTGTGATCTCTGTCTGTCAAAAAAATCAAATCTTTAAAAAAAAAAAAGAATATGCTATAAGGACTTACAGGACTCAGAAGCTGTTAGCCTTAGTTAAAGTTTAATACAGTGGAAGGATATAAATCAAAATCAGCAAAGGAGAAAAGCACATGGAGTGAAGTCCAAGAGACAGCAGGTGTAAGATTTCAGGTGCTCCCTCCTGGAGCTGCAAAGGGGCACGTTTAATTCTCCCAGCAATGACATGTGACAATATGGGCAGAGTATCACCAACCAGGGAAGCTCACTGGAGCCCAGCTATCAAAGTGTTTATTGGAATCAATCACATACACATGTATGACCCATTTGACTGAACTCAGCTTCAGCATACACCCTCCACCCCAAGAGCAAAAAAAAAAAAAAAAAAAAAAAAGTCATAAATTACATCATTATTACAACCTTATCTGATCAAACTCTTAAAGTTTTATATGTCCCATATGTCAGGCATATTCTTACCAAGCAGGATATTCTAAGGGCTCACAGACTGTCTCTCTGGCTAAGGTCCAATCCTGCAGACCGGCCTTTCTTTGGAATGAACAGTTCAAGCCAGTTGAGTTAACCTGTTCCTGCTCTTCCTACATGCTATTTTAGAAATGGAAATGAAACATAGTAATGTATTTTTAAAAACTTTGAAATATATATATATATATATATATATATATATATATGAATGGCATAATATACAGCTCAATTAATTTTCATGAACAATCGTTCTTTCTTCACAACCAAATTACCTTCAATGTACCCTTTCCATCCAGTAAACTATTATCCTCAGTGCTAATACTGTTGATTATTTTGCCTATTTTTGAACTTATAAAATGGAATAATGTGATATCCACTCTTGTGGCTGGCTTGTTTTACTCAATAATGTGTTTATGAGGTTCACCAAGCTCTTTCATGTTATATCATTTTTTTCTTATTGCATTACATTACGTGCATGTACAATAATGTATTCATACATTTTATTCTTTTTTTTTTAAAGATTTTATTTATTTATTTGACAGAGAGAGATCACAAGTAGACGGAGAGGCAGGCAGAGAGAGAGAGAGAGGGAAGCAGGCACCCTGCTGAGCAGAGAGCCCGATGTGGGACTCGATCCCAGGACCCTGAGATCATGACCTGAGCCGAAGGCAGCGGCTTAATCCACTGAGCCACCCAGGTGCCCCTCATACATTTTATTCTTGATGGTCATTGAGAAACTTCTAATTTGGGACCACTATCAATATGTATTTTATAAGCAATCTTGGACATTTTGTGGAAAGTTTATGCATTTCTGTCAGGTTATTGCAGTGAAATTACTGGATCATAGGGTATACAGTTGCTATGGTTGGAATGCTGATGTTCCCTCAAAATCTAGAATTGAGAATACTGCTATAAGAAATACCTAAATATGTGGAAGCAGCTATGCACTGGGGAATAACAGAGACTGGGAGAGTTTGGAGGAAGTATGATAGAGGAAACCTACATTGCAGTTGAATGTACTGTTAAAGGTGATTGTCCTAAGGGCTCAGAAGGAGAGGAGAGCTATAGAGAAAACCTCAGCCTACATGGAGAATATTTAAGTGGTTGTAAACAGAATGTTCATAGAAACAGGCAGTAAAGGCCATTTTGATGAAGACTTCCAGAGAGATGAGGAACATGTTATTGGTAATGAAAGGAAAAAACATTCTTGTTATGAAGGGGCAGGAATTTGGCCCAATTCTGGTGCAGTGTTCCTCCGCTGACCCAAGTGCAGCTTCTGTGGGTTCCATGTGGCCAGTGCTAAGTCCAACAAAGCACAGAGGATGTGGCCACCTCCTCTTTCATTGCAAAGGATGAAGCTTCAGGCAGTCAACTAGTCAAGAGAGAGCAGGGGAGTGAGGTCACTACAGAGAGCCCCTATTGAGGAAAAGCCACTGGCTACCCTAGACTACAAACTGTAGACCCACCTGCAAGCAATTTTTGCTCAGGAGAGTGTGGGGTAGCCTGCGCCTAGCAGGGCAAAGGGAATAGCGGTGCCCAGAGCGTTGGGGCCTAAGTCTGCCTCAGTGGTCTTAGTTTTGAACTTGTTCAGGAGTTATTTCCCCTTTGCTCTTTTCTATTTCTCCCTTTTGGAATGGAGATGTTCAGCCAGTGATTGCTCCATCATAGCAGTTAGGAAGAACATTACATGTTTGATTTCACAGGTTCAGAGCTGGAGAGTAATTTGCCCAAGTATGAGTCATCTCATCCATACCTGATTTAGGTGTGTTTTAGATGAGATATGGGAGTTCAACTAGTTAAGACTTTAGGGGCTATTGGAATAGAATTAATCTATTTCACATGTGATAAGGACATGGATTTAGGGGGACCAGAAGCAGACTGTTACAGTCTGAATATTTGTGAACCCCCCACACAATTCATATATTGAAATTCTAATACACAACGTGTGAGTTATTGGGATGTAGGGCCCTTGAAAGGTGCTTAGGTCATAGGGTGGAACCCTCATGAATGGGATCAGTGTACTTATAAAATAGGTAACAATCGCTCTCCACCCTCCTTCTTCCATGTGGGACCGCAGAAAGAAATTATGATCTATGAAACAGGCAGTGGGTTCTGAACAACCTACCATGTGGAATCTGCTAGTACCGTGATCTGGGCCTTCTCAGCCTCTAGAAACATGTGAAATAAATTTCTCTTTAATAACTACCCACTTAGTAGTATTTTGTTATAGCAGCCTGAATGGACAAACACAGCATACGTGTAGCTGTAATAGAATCATACTTTCCAAAGCTGTAATAGAATCACTACTTTCCAAAGTAGTTTCAGCAATTTATACATCAATCAGCACCATTTGAGAGCTCCAGTTGTAAGGTTATTTTGGAATAGTCTTCCTTTCTTTTGGTGATTTATATGGATATTTTTAGATTGCGGATACAATATTTTTATGTACATGCAAGATTTTTAAAGCAAATTTTACCAAAACTTTGGAACTGGACTAAAATAACAAACCCTGAAGTTAATTCTGAGAGATAAGATTATTAGAGACTGTCCTCTGAGATTTACCTCCCCAGGGGTGGGTGTTTACATTTCAAGAGAGAATGAGACCCTGTAGAGACCCTCCAGGGTTTGTACAGCTGGAAACTCTAGTCTTCATTTTCCCCCGGAGAGATTTATTTGCATTCCAAAGAATGAGTAAGAAATCAAAATTCTTTCCATTATGTTACCATGGAAACTCTCTCAGAAGGTGTCAGAGCAGCTGGTCACTCTTTTACATGAATGCCCAGATTCTTTATGCCAAGGTTCCTTGGCTCTAGTAGATCCCATTATCAGTACTATGACATCTCATTTGCATTGCATCACCAGAGGGGCAAAGAGGAGCTAGGCAAAAGGCAGCCATTTCTCTCTGCTCTTGATGCCCTTCTGGTGCTGAACACCATGGTCTTTGAGCATATCTTGGAACAATCCGTGACTCTGCCCCTTGTGTTTTGGCACCAACTGAATCTCTGGAGTGAGTATTAGAAAGACCCTTGACTGCTAGAAACAACTTAATTTTACATGGAAAACACTAAATCAAGCACATTGAGCTCAATAAAGCCAATTAAATGTATTCCGTTAGATAACTGTACTAAATTCATTTCAAAAATTATTTTTAGAATTATATGATAATATAGTTTCTAATATTTTCTTTAAAAAAAGATTATAATTTTAGAGAAAGAACACACACATGAGTGGGAGAGTGAAGAGCAGAGGGAGAGGGCAAGGGAAAGAAACTCCAGGGACTCTCTGTTGACTGCAGAGCCCACCTCAGGGCTCGATCCCGAGACCCCAAGATCATGCCCCGAGAGGAAATCGAGAGTCAAATGCTTAACTGACTGAGCTACCCAGGTGCCCCTCTAATATTATTTTCTATGACAAACAATGTTACACTTGAAATTCTTATTACTGTCTATGTATACACATTATATGTGCAACACTAATTTTATTTATTTATACCCAAAAGTAGTCACACATAATTACATGTCATATGTTATACTGAAATATAAAATAAAGACACAGTAAATTATGCAAGATATTGACAAATAACAATATTTAAACTTTTTTTTTCCTTTACAATTCTTGTCAACATTTGCCAAATGACCCAAAATCCTGTGCTCTCTGGCATTTAAATTTGACCCTCAACTACTTTTCTTGATACCTGTTTATTTTTTATCTGTCTATAGATTCCTGTTTCTCCTAAATGGCTTTTGAAAAATAATGGCATACAAGAGATATACTTGGTTTCCTTCATATTTAAATTATAGTAAACTGTTTCACTGAATAAAGAGTAACAAAATAGAAACAAAAGTAGTTAGTATTTTGCTTAGTGATTATAGATATTGATTACATGGACAAATTAAAAAGATGGAAAGAAATGAATTAAAGCCATTTTATACTGTCAAAAATATAGAGGTTTATTATGTAAATAAGCTAATTATCACAATTTCAATATAGAAAAATGTTATTTTAATATTCATGAAAAGCAAATGCTACGTAAAAGTCGTATTTGAAGGAAATTGAATTTGGAAGTGATAATCTTGCAAGTCCCTGAAAATCTTTGGTAAAAAGTTCAGATTATGAAGATTTGGCTTTAATAAATTAAAAAAGAAATGGGTAAGAATATATATTTATATATATTTTAAAGATTTTATTTATTTATTTGACAGACAGAGATCACAAGTAAGCAGAGAGGCAGGCAGAGAGAGAGGAGGAAGCAGGATCCCCGCTGAGCAGAGAGCCCTATGCGGGGGCTCCATTCCAGAGCCCTGGGATCATGACCCAAGCCGAAGGCAGAGGCTTTAACCCACTGAGCCACCCAGGTGCCCCAGAATATATAAAATTTTAATGATATAAAGATTATTTTCAGTGGCTCTAGATTCAACATACTCAGTTTGAAATAATCATTCTGAGAATTTAAAATTAATTTTTATCAAGAGATTTAACCCATTTCCAGATACAGAACATTTTACAAATGAGCTGTTAAAAGAAAAAAAAATCAGTATGGTTTTATTAACATATATCACAAAAAAAGCAGTTCTTTTATGATTATTTCAAGAAATTTCATTTTAAATATATACAATTGAGGCAGAGTATCTGACAATTTTTACCAAGTCCACAAATAAATGAATCAGAAACTCAGTTTTTCAGGAAGTGCAAAGTGCCTTAATTTCCTAATCTGTGAAAGGTTCACAGAGTAAATGATTGAATGAGAATACAAACACAGTTTGATCCCAGGGTTTTTCATTTTTAAGAGTATGGATTATTGAAAAGGGTTTAGTGAAGTGTTCCTCATGTATAATAACTTTACTTAAGGTTATCTAGGGCCATAGTCATAATAAAATGTTTTGAAAACTCTTTTGAAAGCTCTAAATATTTTAATAAATCCTATCATGAACACTGAGTTATGATGGATATTTTTTCCCCCTTTGGTCTTTAAGGCAAAAGTAATTAGGTTCTGAAATCAAGATTGATATGAGAATATCATGCCTATTTGATGTTGTGTTGGAGCCTAGAAATCAAATGTCATCAAAAAAGGGAATTTTTTCCCTTTCTCACTTTCCAAGGAAATCCCTTTGCATACTTTTCTCCTTTTATTGTTATGTAGCATTATTCATTTCTGTTCTTGGCTTCTCTCTGCTCTTTGCTGCTTTCTTCACCAGAGCCCAAGTAAAAATCTTAAAAGCCTAATGTATATATTTTGATATTTTTATCTATACTCATGACCTAATATTCATATCTGTATATAAGGATATAATTTTTTAAAATATTTTTGATATCTTTATATATACATACTTTTCATCACTCTCTCATTTTCATCTTTGGTTGCAGACTATAAACACTGAGAAAAATTTATTAAGTGAACACTATTAGATAATGTTACACATCAGAATTTGTGAAGTGTCAAAATACTCTTCCTCTCATCCTATAATTTATTCATATAGAATGACCTGAGACTGCATTCAAATCCATTCTATAAGCTGAGTTAGTATATTTAAAAAAAAAAAAAAAGTCTTTGGGAAAAAGTAAAGTCCAAATACAAGTGGTCATCCATATGCATGTGCGTAGGCACACACAACACAAGAAGACAATAGACACACACACCTATACATAACAATCACAAGTAGGATTACAGATTTATAGCCAAAGGATCTCACAAAGTAAGTAGGTATTTCAACATTTATTAAAATAAGTGAGATCTGCTATAAATACTTTTAACAAAACAAACAAGTGATTACTGAATACATAGCCTTCTCTTTACCTGTTTCTCTTTGCAAAAATGCCCATGAATTCAATTTGAGAGCAGGACTACCTCAGGCTTGTATGAAAAGGCAAAGAAAATAACACTTAATTCCAAAATGGCAACAGTGGTGACCATATATAAACCTGACCTTTAAAATATCATTCATCCAACAATATATTTAATCAAGCTTGTTTTTAAAAATAGAGCCTTGAGGAAATAAATCAATAACATTTCTAGTAAACAGAAATGCTATTACATCTGTTTGAAGACTTTTGAACTGTTTCATGATTGTGTCAAACATTTGTTTTTGTGTGTATTCTTTTGCAGGACTTTGTTTCATGATTAAATAATTTGATGTTTTCTGATATATCAAATTAGATACTCTGTGATATTGTAAAAATGTGTCAATGATTCTTAGCATTCTTTTTTTTTTTAATTCTTAACATTCTTGACAATTTATTTTACAAATTAGTAGTAGGAACACCTTTACCAATATATGCCAAAAAGAAAAAAAAATAGAAAAGCAAGCCATTCTTGATAATATATTAAAAAAAAAAACTTTCTATACTTGAGTTTGCACTGTGTATTTTTCTAAAAAATGATACAGTTGTTAAAGTAAGGGGAATCTATAAAAACTAGAAGAGACAAAATATACAAATCTAAACAGTCAAACCAACAATGAAGATGGCCTTTGCCAAAGTACCTGCTTGAACTTGAATGCTACAAAGTCTAGAGAATGAGTAATGGGGTATCAGAGCAGAAACTCCCATATAATGTTGACATACTAGTCAGGTATACTTAAAACACAAACATACAGACCGGCGCACATGCACTCTGCATGTAGGTAGATGTTGGTATAATCTGTCACGGCCTCATCCCTAGTCAAGGACAAAGAAAGAAAGAAGGAAGGAATGAAGAATTGAAAGGGGAAGTTAAAAAAAAATAAAAATGAAAACAGGAGACAGAGTAATGGCAAGGCGGATGAGGGAGGCATAATTACAAATGAAGCAGTTATAGAAGACAGAATAGGTGAGTTGATATGTTTTTTCCAAGTATATTTTTAAAAAATCTGGTGAAATAAGTTCCCAGAAAAAAATGAACAAAACTAATCCATTATGGGTTGGCAATCAGGGGGCAGAATGTTCTTAAAACCATTAAAGCAATGGATGAAGTAGATTATGAATTTCTGTAAAGAAAACCACATGTGAGTGGAAAGAAATATTTGAGGAAAAATAATTCAAGCTCATACAGTGAAAGACCAAGAGATTAGAATCATCTTAATATCTAGCCCAAACAATGACAACATTAGAAAAGAAACTGTCATTGATTACATCAATGAATAGAAATGTAAAAATCTTAACCAAATGATTAAGTAATCAATGCCACAATATATACAAAATTGCCATATATCCTCAAGATCCAAATTCGATTTTGACTATAATATTGCTTGGTTTGATTTGATTATAATATTGTTCTAATATTATTATTTTTATCTAAATTACTAGATAAAAGAAAATATAAAATAAATAGTTAACAGAAAAAAGAATCTTACAATTATCCCAATTAAATGCCCTCTACTTCACTACCTAGTAATACTAAATCTTTTAGTAAAATAGGAACAGACAAAAATTTATATTTTGATAGATAATAGTTGTGAAACATTTAAGTGTTGCTTTAAAAATAAGGAACGGTGTAGCATACTTCCAGCAATTCCGTTATGTAATGTGTTAGTTTTGTGGCCAGTATATTATGGCAGATAAATGAATAGCATTTACAAGGACTGGAAAATAGGAAACCACTTAAATGTCATCGAATAAACTAAAAAAATTATCAAAGAATATCTCATAACCTCAATACACTATACTGTACTATGTATATTATCAAGAACTTTGTGTGTTTTATACTAAAGAAGTTTCTCCATACTTATTTATTAATATTTTCATGTGAAAGAAATGCATCATGGAGTTATTTAATCTTTTTGGATCCTTTAGTAACTTTTTTAAAACTATGCTAATAGTTATAATGGCTACTTCTTATTTCAGGTTCTCTACTTCTCATTACTAATAACTCCTAGCTTCTGCCTAACTTTGCTTGATTCTTTACTATCTGACCTACCAACTGGTAGACCTAACCTTGGTGGTGTTAGGATAATTAAATGAAATGACCTAATTAAATAACAAGCAGAGAGTATAGCATATGGAAAATGACCAAAATAAAAACAGGATATTGTTATTGCTTATTTATTCTCTATCCTATTTCTTAAAACAAACTATGTATAGGTCTTTATCACTCTCCTTCATATACTGATTATCTGTTTATAATTTGCTACATTTCTAGGTGTTGTACAAGAATATATATTTTTAAATCTTTGTTATTAACATATATTTCCTTTGCACAGCATGATTATTCAACATACTCTATACAATTCTCAGTGCTCATCTTAGTAAGTGTAGTCACCATACAATGTTATTATAGTAAGATTGACTACAGTCCTTATGCTGTACTTTCCCTCTCTGTGACTTACTTATTTCATAAAAAGACAATTGTACCACTTAATCCCCTTCATTCATACTCCCTCTCCTGTGGCAACCATCACTTTTTTTCTCTGTATTTCTGAGTCTGTTTCTGTATCTGTTTTGTTTTTTAGTTTCTATATAGAAGTGAAATCAGATGGTGTTCATCTTTCTTTATCTGATTTATTTCACTTAGTATAATGTGGGTATCTTCATCTTGACTTATCTAGATGGGTGTTCTTTTTGTGTTTTATATATTCTGATGATAGGAAGAGAGAGAAACTTTTGTGCCTGGGGAGGGTGAAGATTTCATATATCACTATTTTTCCACTATCATATAGTGCCCTACACTACATGTTTAACAGAATCTGAAACTACTTTGTAGCTTTGTGTCCAAATACATTATTATAGTAGCACTTAACCCATTTCATTAAAATTTGTCTTTCATCAATCTGTTTGTATAAAAGCAGAGTTCTTTTCATTGTTATGAACAGTTAGAATAGTACCTGACCCAAAATCTAAGGTTTTACATTAGTTTTAAGATGAATAATCACATATCAATAAATTTAAATTTTAAAGATAAAATTTATCCTTTGATTTTACTTTGGGTTATTAAAGGGAGTGATTTCAAATTTATAAATGACCTATAATTCAGGGGGCTTCTAAATTGAGGACTCTTAACAAGCTTCATACTTAGGGGTTGCCTCCTCAAACCGTAGCCATTCTGTTTCCAAGGACTACAGTGATTCAGAGAGATTGTCTGCCTTTTGCTTTTGCTCCCATTTGCACATTCCTTTCTTTTCAGGACTGTGCTTTTGGCTGTAGATAGTATCTTTTCCAGAGTTTTCTTTGATCTGCATTTTCTGTGATTTTTCTCTGTTAGTCCTTTAATTTCTCTCTCTCTTCTCCCCAGTGTTCCTACAACTGAGTTTTTTTCCTAATTGTTTTCCATCAAATTTTCAGCCATTCTGGATATATCATAACTCTCAGGGGCTTAATTTTCTTTAGACCTCTTTGATTGTTCAACGCACAGTTTTTCAAACTTACTTGAAATTCACAACATGGGGTAATTTTTCTTTCAACTCGTGATTTTGTTTTTCAGATCTATCTATAAGGCTTCTACCTAAAGTTCTCTCCTTTCAGAGGTATGATTTTCTTTCTTTTTTTTTTTTGACATTTAAAAAATTTCTAAAGGTTGTAGGTAAGTTAATAGTTTTGTTTAACTTTTTGCTCTACCCGATATACAACATTTCATCTTTGTAAGACCATTATTACTGGGTTTTGCTCAATTCAACTGAATTATGAAGTTTGTGCAGATCCCCTGCTATCCCAGTTTTTTTTCTTTAAATCTCACTGCTAGTTTTCTGTTTTTGAATTTTTATTTAGCATTTCTGTCTGCTATGTTATTCAAAGGATTTGTGGAGATTAAAATCTTCACATATAAAATGACTACATATGAAATCATATATTTCCCCATCTCCTGAATTATAACAGTTGAATGTCTATTGATTCCATGTTAAGCAAAAATAAATAAATATATAAATAAAATAATAATAATGTATTAACACTTTCTTCCATATGTCCCTTATTTTTTCAATACTACCTGTGTATTTTAAAAATTTATCATATCCATGTTTTGTAACTCTAACCATTGGTGGTTAATCTTCTCTGTTTTTATGTAATGTATCTAAACCTTACTGTTATTCATTTGATTACTGTATCTCTATATTGATCTCTAGGATAGTTGCAACTCACCATTTTTTTTCTAAAGAAAAAATTTTATGTGAAAATTTTATGTGAAAATATCTATAGTTCTTTATTTTTAATATTTTGATAACAAATCATTTGGTTGTAATTTTTGGTCATATATTGCCTCCCTTATCATTATTCAAACATTATAACTTTGTTTCTGTAAGTAAATGTCGATGGTTACATTCTGTAATTACTTGCTGATCTTTTTTTCTTTCAAGACATTTAAGATATTAAAATATTACATTTTCATAGAAGGATGCTTTAGAATTATTCTTAACCATTGCAGCTTAATAATTTAACCCCTATGAATCTCATTTTGTATTCTTGACTTAATTTTCCAGGAATGTGATATATCATTGTATTTGAAGATAAGTTGTTTCCTTTATTATAGGAAAATTTTCTTCAGTACTATGAAATTTGTCCTCATATCTTCCGTTGTTAACACTATGTGTGAAACATTAATTATCTTTATAGCTGATTGTCACAATGAAGGAAGTTTGTCTATTTACTCATTATCTGTATTAAGCTTTTGGGTCCCAACTGAGTTAAAAAAAAAAATCAGAATATTTTTCACAAAGCAGAACTTTTAAAATTGCCTATATTGTAGGTATTTCATAAATACAGCTATTTTAATGGATTTTATTATGCTCAAATAATAATGTCTTCGTATTTGGTCTTACATTGATAAAGTCTTCTGGATATTGAAAATCTATATTAGAATGAGAAACCCTTAAACTGTATGGTACTATTTAGGAGAATGGTCATATTGGCTAAGCAGCACTTAAAAATCATTGTTTAATTTGTAACTTAATGAAGTTTTTTTTTTCCCTGTAAATATGTTACAGAATGTAGTGTTATCTTTGTTATCATATTCCATAATGTTCAAATATTCTAAGTTTATGCCATTATTAATTTGTAAAATTATGATGTAAACAGAACTTGAGAGTTCAAATACACATTGTCTCATCTTCTGAGTTTCTTCAAAAGTGCCTTAGGACCAACAGCAGGATAGAAAACTCATTGCTGTTCATAGCCTTCAGTTTAGTCCTTGTCTTAAAAATATCTCCATCACTGTGGGTATTACAAATTACAGTTCTTTATAAAAATTCCTTTACACTATGTTTTTATGTCAAAAAAATTTTATTTTATTTTATTTATTTTTTTAAAAGATTTTATTTATTTATTTATTTGACAAACAGAGATCACAAGTAGGCAGAGAGGCAGGCAGAGAGAGAGGGGGAAGCAGGCTCCCTGCTGAGCAGAGAGCCCGATGCGGGGCTCGATCCCAGGACCCTGAGATCAGGACCTGAGTCAAAGGCAGAGGCTTAATCCACTGAGCCACCCTGGCGCCCCTCAAAAAAATTTTAAAAAGCAAAGTGATACATATGAATGCTGCCTAATTCCTCTGTATTTTTTTTTTGATGCTAGCCATTTATCTGATCATGTTAATTTTATTTATTTATTTTTATTTTTATTTTATTTTTTCAGTGTTCCAGATTCATTGTTTATGTACCACACCCAGTGCTCCATGCAATACATCCCCTCCTCCAGGGTCAGCCACCCCTCCAACCTCCTCCCCTCTAAAGCCCTCAATTGTTTCTCAGAGTCCACAGTCTCTCATGGTTCATCTTCCCATCTGATTTACCCAATTCATTTTTCCTTTCCTTCTCCTAATGTCCTCCATGTTATTCCTTATGCTCCTCAAGTAAGTGAAACCATATGATAATTGACTTTCTTTGCTTGATTTATTTCACTCAGTATAATGTCCTCCAGTACCGTCCACGTTGACACAAAAGTTGGGTATTCATCCCTTCTGATGATACAATATTCATTTTATATATGGACCATATCTTTATCCATTCATCTGTTGAAGGGCATCTCAGCTCTTTCCACAGTTTGATTATTGTGGACATTTTTGTAATGAACATTGGGGTACAGATGGGCCCTTCTTTTCACTACATCTGTATCTTTGGGGTAAATACCCAGTAGCACAATTCCCAGGTCATAGGTAGCTCTATTTTTAATTTTCTGAGGAATCCCAACACTGTTTTCCAAAATGACTGCATCAACTTGCATTCCCACAACAGTGTATGAGGGCTTCCCTTTCTCCACATCCTCTCCAACATTTGCTGTTTCCTGTCTTGTTAATATTTGCCATTCTAACTGGTGTAAGGTAATATCTCCCTGATGGCTAATGATGATGAACATTTTTCCATGTGTCTGTTAGCCATTTGTATGTCTTCTTTGGAGAAGTGTCTGTTCATGTCTTCTGCCCATTTTTTGACATAATTATCTGTTTTTTGATTTTGAGTTTGAGGAGTTCTTTATAGATCTTGGAATCAGGCCTTTGTAGTGTCATTTGCATTCTGTGGGTTGCCTCTTTGTTTTGTTGACTGTTTCTTTTGCGGTGCAGAAGCTTTTGATCTTGATGAAGTCCCAAAATTTCATTTTCCTTTTGTTTCCTTTGCCTTTGCAGATGTGTCTTGAAAAAAGTTGCTGTGGCCAATGTCGAAGAGGTTATTGCCTATGTTCTCCTCTAGGATTTTGATGTTTTTGATGGATTCCTGTCTCACATTGAAGTCTTTCATCCATTTTGAGTTTATCTTTGTGTATGGTGTATGGTCGAGTTTCATTCTTCTACACATAGCTGTCCAATTTTCCCATAACCATTTATTGAAGAGACTTTTTTCTACTGTATATTTTTTCCTGCTTTGCCGAAGATTATTTGGCCATAGAGTTGAAGGTCCATATATGGGCTCTCTACTCTGTTCCATTGGTCTATGTGTCTGTTTTTGTGCCAGCAACATGCTGTCTTGGTGATCACAGCTTTGTAATAAAGCTTGAAATCAGGTGATGTGATGCCCACAGTTTTGCTTTTCTTTTTCAACATTTCCTTAGCAAATCCCTGTGTTTTTAGTAGTTTTTTTAGAACTTTCTAGTTTATAAAATACATTCAAATCTATCATTTCAATTAACTATTACCCAAAATATTTGAGTTTTTTGGCTATATATATATATATATATATATACATGGCTCTATTATATTAATGTACAAACATATTTGTGTAATGAATTACACCAGACTTGGTTTGGGTGAGTGAGAGTCAGAGAAATGTTGGGGCATCTGTTGGAGTAAAGGTTCTCATGGGAGGGACACTACAAGACTGACCTCTCTCCCAAGCTTGTGCATGATTAATTCAGGTAACAGCACTGTAATTAAAGGTTTATGCTAACTCTAACTTTGTAATTTTTCCCCACAACAGATTTGAATACCTTATTTTTAAGGAAAGACAAATATATAATCACATAAATGTTTGCATCCTGAAATAGATTTATTTTCATTTGTTGTTAACGTCTTCCATATTTTATGTGAGTGCCAAAAACTATTTTAGATTTTTAAGAGTGAACATATAGGCACTATTGCTTTTAAAAATGAGTTTTATTCTGAAACAAGACTTTGAAGAGATATAATGTAATTAGATGACAAATTTTCTCTAATACAAATAATCTAACACTTATATTTTTCACACATTCATAAGACAATATAAAATTGGTTGTACTAAGTCACCAAATTAAACATTCAAATTATCTTACATTTCTAGAAATAGCCCATAAATAAAAGCCCATAAATATTGGAATAGCTAAAACTCATTAGCTGATTCATTAAATTGTGTTCAAGTGTTGTCTCTGAATTATATCAGTTAGAGAATAAGAAGGCATACTTAAAAGGAGCTAAATTAACAGTGTACATAAAGTACACATTGCAATTTTTTAAAAATTCTGTTATCTTTAAAAAAATTCTAATGTTATCTTTGTATCAGGCAATACAGTTGAAATATGTAAGAAGCATAAGTTATAAAGAATAATATAATTATTTATTTTTACAGAAACTTTGATGATTATAAAATTAATTCCATTATTATTTTTTTTAATTAATTCCATTATTAAAAAGCTAAAAAAAAGGCAGTATATCAATAGGATCAATAGGATCACAACTATATCTACTGCCTAACTACAACAGCTATTTTGATCTTGATGTATTTTCAAATCACTTTATTAATATCTGAGGTGAAAACAGAGATATATCCTACAATTATTTTTGTGATCTACACTTTACTTAAAACATATCATACATATAAATGTCCAATTCACATTAACTAGATAAAACTATTGGTTCTTCCTACTCTCTATCCCCAAATTTCCTCCTCCCAACTTCATAACTATGTTAGCAATTCCAACTTACTCCAATTGTTTAGACCAAAACATTGGAAAAATCATTGACTTTTTTCTCTTATATATAGAGTTCAAACATATCTAGTTTGCAATTTTTTCCTCATATAATTGCAAATAGCATGCTATTTTAGACAGTAAGTTCTACCACTACCTTATCCTTAATGTACATATAACCCACCAGAAAGGCCTTCAAAAATACCTTCAAAGATAGTCTGAATCAGATCACTTCTCCTCCCCACATTTACCACCTGGTCCAAGCCTCAATCAGCTCACATTAGGAGTAGTTTACATATTACTTTCCTTACTGATACCCCTGTTTTCTCTTTTGCTAACCTATAGTTTATTTTTACAAAGCAGTCATAGATGATACAGTTAAATCTTTAAAGAGGTCATTACTTTCTATTCATGCTCTTCATTGGCTATCAATCAAGTGAAAAGCAAAATCTTTACCATTTCTTAGGCATCCCCATGTGCCCTTGACTTACAGCATCTCAGATGTCATCTTCTCTGCTTTATCACCATGGCATCCTTTCAGGTACATTCTGACTGCAAGGATTTATTTGATTTATTTGATTCTTCTTCTCTCTGAAAAAAATCTTCCCTCATTTATGCTCCTGGCTCACTGTCTCATAACCATTCATTGTACTCAAATGGTTCCACTTAATGACCTCCTTTCCTCAGAATGTCCTATTCCCCTTTCCTCCTTTATTGTTTGTGGTAGAATTTAGCACCATTTGGCATAAAACACATATACTATGTGATACTATTTACTGTCTTTCTCACAATACTAGAATATGAACTCCATGAAGGCCATACAATTTGAATGTTTTATTCATTGCTTTTATCTGCGCTTATACATGTACTTAACACATAGTAGATGTTCAATAACTCTTTACAGAATGAATGAAAATGTTTCTATATTTTATAATAAACATGCATACATTTTATGAAAGAAACATAATTTATTTTAACATCTGCTTAAATTTGCATATTTTTGCAAGTAAGAAAATCATTGTCATTAAAACAATATATATATGTGTGGGAGGGAGTGTTTTCCTAGGAACAGTATACATTATAAACTTAGAAACTATTATCTATTTATAAATGCATTTGTTTTGTATTACATATATGTATGATTTTTATAGCTAATATTCTGGATGGCCATAAAGCTATAATAAAAATGAACTAATATTATTAAATAACTGATTTGTTAAAATAACAACAAAATACATTTTCCTTATGTGTATCTCAGAGCATTTTGAAGACTCTTTTCAAGTTTATGACATAGTGGCTATACTCCTCAATTTATTTCTATATTGTTTTACAAATGATTTTCAACCTTTAAAATGTAAGGTTCATGCATGCATGTTGAATCATTGCATAGTTCATACGTGAGACAGGTATATCAATATGTTCAAATTATCTGTCTATGTGATAGGCGATATACATGAACAAAAATATATCGTTTGTTTTATTATCCATTAATAAGGTAAGACTAGAATTGCTGTTACTTGGTCTCTTTCACTGTAATAAAACCTAATCATGAAATGACGTGATAATTGAGTCTGGTGAGTATTTTTGATGAAACATCAAATTTAGAGGGGGTCCCTGGAACCATCAAAACAGTTTATATCAGAAGTGAGGTGTTAGCTTTGATGCATTTTATTGTAAAAATAGTAGAACTAGGGGTGCCTGGGTGGCTCAGTCGTTAAGTGTCTGCCTTCTGCTCAGGTCGTGATCCTGGGGCCCTGGGATGGAAACCTGCATCGGGCTCCCTGCTCAGCGGGAAGCCTGCTTCTCCCTCTCCTACACTTCCTGCTTGTATTCCCTCTCTCTCGCTGTCTCTCTGTCAAATAAATAAATAAAATCTTTAAAAAAAAATAGTAGAACTATATGCAATGATTTGTTCACCCTTTGTCTTACTAAATAAATTTTAATATTTATTGTCAATAATTCAGGCATTTAAAAATCATTGCTTATAAATCAAGGACTTTTATTCAGTCCTATTGTGGGCTGGTATCAGAATTCCCTTTGGCAAGAAGATATTTTGCAACACACGTGCATTTCAAGAATTTGATATAACTCTAGGAATCTATGATTTTCCCTGTAGAGAACCTCTGTTACTTTTAAAAGTATGTATTACTGTTATAATATTTGAATGACAAACTAAAATTTGAAATATTTAGAAACATTGTTCTGAACTCATTAAACTTTACCAGAATCATAAGGAAAAAAAATAATTTTAAGACTTAAAACTTCCTTACACATACTCACAAATAAATTAATACCAGTTAAGTTTTAAACTTTTCATTTGCTTTTTATCATAAAGACTTTCTATGTGTTTTTTGAATTTGTGTGACCTTAGTAAGATTGCTAAACCCATTTCCACATGCATAAATGAGAGAATAGGATTAGGTACTCTCTAAGGATCCTTTTTGCTCTAAGATTATATGATTCTAATTAACTGTACTTCATATCTTGAGCAGGGAAATTAAACTGCAACTATGGCTAAAATTTCTTTCCCACTGAATTAATACTTAGGGACTTGGGAAAGTGAAACCCAGAAAGGCAAAACTGTTTTCTTACAAGTGATCATGATAATTTTGCTAGTATTATTGAAAGGTCATTGTCAAGAGTTTGTTTTATTACTTTTTTCTGGGTCCTTTTTTCTCTTACTAACAGATACATACAAATTTATACATTGTTATTTAGACAAGAGTTAAGTTAAATAATGTCTCTATTTTCTCTACCTGGAATTTCAAAGCTTAAACACTTTTAAGTTTGTAGGGTAATGTAATATAATTTTCCAGCCTGGAATGAAAAATAATTATTATTTTTTAAAATTTCAACAAAATATAGAAACTTTGTTTCTTTTTGTTAAGTTCCAATTATTTTATCTTTACAAATAATTTAATAACATAAGTTATATAAATCCACATAACTGACAGCAATCAAATTTGAGTTTTCTCTAGTTGGTTTAATTTCTATGAAGGTCAATATAAAACAATAATGAGATTTCAAAAATAAATGCATTTCATGTCTTTTATGAGACATCTCATTATTTTTGTTATTCATACCATCATTATTATTGAATGCTTGTACTGATCTTTCTAAGTTGAAGGTAAAAAAAAAAAACATCAAATAAACCTTTTTGACATTCCTAATTGGAAATGACTTGGTAATTTCTTTGTAGTAGAGACTATTAATTGTCGTTAGTATGCATTCTTTTATGATCTATTTAGTAATAGAAACCAAAGTACATATGACCACAAGCAGATTACATTTCATAGACTCCTATTCAATGTTATGTTTATCAAGTGCAATATAAATATCATCAGTGTAGGGGCGCCTGGGTGGCTCAGTGGGTTAAGCTGCTGCCTTCGGCTCAGGTCATGATCTCAGGGTCCTGGGATCGAGCCCCGCATCGGGCTCTCTGCTCGGCAAGGAGCCTGCTTCCTCCTCTCTCTCTCTGCCTGCCTCTCTGCCTGCTTGTGATCTCTGTCTGTCAAATAAAAAAATTAAAAAAAAAAAAAAAAAAAAAAAAAAAATTATAAATATCATCAGTGTATATTTCAACTCATCTCTATGAAGACAAAATTTGTTTTAATTATACTAGATTTCTTTTTTTCAACTTTTTATTTAAATTCCAGTTAGTTAACATATAGAGTAATAATGGTTTCAGGAGTAGAATTAAGTGATTCATCACTTACATATAACTTCTTGTGCTCTTTCCAAGTGCCCTCCTTAATATGCATCACCCATTTAGTCCCTACCCCACCCACCTCCCCTCCAGCAACCCTTGGTTTGTTCTCTACAGTTAAGAGTCTGTTTTATGGTTTACCCCCTTTCTTTTTTTCCTCCTATGTTCATCTGTTTCATCTCTAAATTCTACCTAAGAGTGAAATCATATGATACTTATATTAGATTTCTTCTTCCATTTCTCCCCCCTGGTTAGAATGCAGGAATGTTGCTGAACTACCTTTAACTGTAAGGATGCAACTAAGTTAAGATTACAGAGAATAACAAGATAGAAGTAACCTATGGCCCAGAATGAAGTATGGAAAAAATTATCTCTACCCACCCTTTTGACTGTTAGAGAGACACACAACACAGAATTAATGGTCACTTTTTAGAATAACCATTCTTGATTAAGAGATATTGGCAAGTATATCAGACTATACTTTTCTCTTTTCCCTACAAGTTATTACTGATGGACAGACTTATTCAACAAAAAGAACAGAAAACAAAACAAAGCAAAGCAAAACAAACAAACGAACAAAAAAAAAAAAAAACAAAAACAACTGGATTATCTGATTTCCAGCCTGAGAAGCCTATTGCAGCATTTTTCAAAGACATATTCTTCCATTTTCTTAACTTACTGCAACATTTGTAGTTTACCTCATGTACTCATCATTAGAAATAGGGTATACTGTCTTTATTATGTCAGAAAATAGACAAATCTTGTTCTCTGGTCTATCAATAAACACTATCTTGGTCTTTCAAGGTTGTCCACTATGCAGACATCTCTGAAAAGGTAGTTTGCAACAAAAGTGCAGCTTGCGCTTCTATTCACAAGAGTCAAATACAAGAAGTCAATTGAGTATCATCTCTCAAGAAATGTATTTCCAGGTTGCTGGTTTGCTTTCTCCTAAAACTGAAAGGCCTGAGAAAGTACTTGTAACTCAAGATTCCTGCTCCTTCTCCTTTCTAACTTGCTTTTTCTCAGTCCCATCTTCCCACACCATCAAATAAGGCACTCTTCCACCTATCCAAATTCACTATGATATTAAAATCTCTAGGGTACTAAAAAGAGGTTCTCATAGGAGAAACATATTTACAAGTTGTTGACACAATGTAATGGG
Source organism: Enhydra lutris kenyoni (assembly GCF_002288905.1). NCBI lineage: Eukaryota > Metazoa > Chordata > Mammalia > Carnivora > Mustelidae > Enhydra > Enhydra lutris. The sequence continues at coordinate 823,311 of NW_019154087.1, forward strand.
ATATAATAAATCTTGTGCTCATTCTCTTTTTGCCTGTCATTAGCAGACGTTTCTGTGCTGGCTTATTAATTTCTATCATGTATTACTGAATAGCCAAATTTATTCAGAACACACAACAGCTCCTGTTCTGAGCATTTATATGTACAGGTCATTTAATCCTCACAAGAAGACCAAGAGGTAATTACTACTATTATTTCCTTCTTAAGATAAGAAAACTAAGAGACAGAAATTCAGTTCTTTTTTTCAAGACTTCAGAGCTAGTTTGTGGCAAAGCAGAAATTGGAACTAAATTAGTTGCCCTCCAGTTCCTGGAACTTAAACACATCATTATGTCACCCCTTAGTATATATAAATAATGATGTGCATGTCATATAATTATTTTATTTAGGTTACATCTGGACACAGATAAAATAATTTAGTGTTTTTATTTTAAAATGATAGAATCAGAAGATATAAACATATATTCTGTGGAACATCTTCCTAGTAAATGCTTTTCTACTCTAATTCCTCTTTTAGAAAAAATACAGATCTTAGAATTTACATATGTACTAATACAAAATGTGGCAATACTGATATGAGACAAGTCTTTATGTTATTCCAGAGGGTAAGAAAAGAGATTCAGGGCACACAAGGTGAGAGATTCTCTCCCAGAGAGAAATGAGGTCCTAATGAATTTTTGTCACTCTCAGGTCACGTGCTTACAAAGTCTTCCTAAAAAGATTTGCAAATAGTCAAGAACAAATGACTGTGATGATTTAAACATCTTTATGACTCTTTGTTCCTGTTCCACCATTGCATTTTTGTATATATGATAAATATTCTGACTTCGGATTTACTGAAAAATGAGGATTTTCTTTGGACTTGAGTGCCAGGCCTGTGAATGACTAGAGGTTCTGAATTCTGAATTGGACCTTGGGCCTTGGGAGAGTTCTCTGTTGTTTCTTTTGATGAGAGAAGTCAGTGTGTACTAAGATGGGAGGAAGAATAAAACAGATATTTTGCCAGCAGGGATAACTTTGGCAAAGACTGATGGGAGAATGACCATATTATTTTCCTCTTCTGAACGATATAGACATACTATATTTTCTGATTTAATTGCAAGTAGATTGCAACCACTTAACAGGTCAAGAAGATGTAGATGGAAGTTATGTTTTATACTTTAAACTGGGCTCTGAAATGTCCTGTGCAATCCTTTCTATACTACTTCCCTCTTCTTACTGAATTCAAAGGATATAGCAGAAGCCCCTAAGAACTTTCAGAGAATGAAATCCTCCACTGAACCATGATATGAACAGAAATAAGAAAAAAAATGTGTTAAGCCACTGAGATTTATACTTTTTCTGATCAGGAACTAGCATTAATTACCTTGATTAATATAGTAAGAACTTAATGAATTTTGTAATAACGATTTTTACAGAGAAGGCGGCCACAACAGCAAAGAATAAGATGATAAACTTTACGGTTGCTTGCAACTTTTCTTACCTGCCCCTATACATGATAGCATATGCCTCACTGCCCTGTTGAGTTCAGGTATAGCACATGATTTACTTTGGCCACTGAAATGTGAATAGAACCAAAATCTTTACTCCCCTCTAGAAATGAAGATCCAGGGTATGCCATACATTAACTGTCTCTTTTTCCTTGACTGCAGCAACTTTCCATGTTCTAGAAGAGCTGCTTTTTCTGTATGGATCCTGGTGTAAGGTTGACAATGACCCATGAGTAGAGCAATGCCTGACGGATTTGCAAAATGAGTGATGTAAAAATCTAAATTGATCCAAGCTGCTGATACTTAAAGGTTGCTTATTATCACCTTGCCTACTTCTTCTGTTATAATTCCACTGCTTTAAGGAAATATTCTTTGCTCTAATATGTTGCATTATTATTACTGGCTAGTGGTAGGAAAAGCTGAAAGTTTTAGGCTGGGCAGTAACTGGAGAGTTGGGTAAGATTTAACCAAGAAATGGGTGTAAATTAAGATCCTACCACTTATTACTCAAAATTGAGTATATTTTTTGAGTGCTGCTTTCTATTTTGGCCATTAGATAAAGGCCTCTTTGTTTTTCTTTATTAGTGTTTCTCCAAAAGATCTGAACATTGTACTGTAACCTATTGTTTTCTTTTGGAAACAAAGAATAATCACAAGGTAAAATAAGACAAATATGCTTGAAAGTCCATGGACAGGTTATTCTGTATGTTCCTGTAGTTATTTGTCATCTGTGGGCCAAATCACTTCTACTTTATCATGTGACACTTCACTGTACCCAAAATTGTGTGAACAAGCAAGTTTAGAATGTAAGCAAAACTCCTCTTATCAGTTGTTAAGTTATAATAACAAAACTGGATTTGCAAGTCCACATACATTAAAATAATACTCGAGGCCCTACATTTTAGGGTCTTTATGATCCAGAGTTTCTCACCTGTATTTACCAAGCAAGCTCAAGTTAGAATTTTTGCTAATAAAATTGATAAAATTTTCAGGCTAAATTTTATTTATTTATATTTTAAAAAACAGATTTATTTATTTTACATGCATGTGTATGGGCAAGCCAAAGGGGGTGGAGGGGTGGACAGGCAACAGCAGAGGGAGAGAGAGAAGCAGTCTCCCTGATGAGGGAGCCCTACTTGGGGCTTGATCCCAGGACCTGGAGATCATGACTTGAGCTGAAGGCAGATACCTAACTGACTTAGTCACCCAGGTGCCCCCCACCCAGGCTAAATTTTTGAGAATTAATACTTAAAAATCCATCAGCCTGGCACAAACTATGGTGTCATCTATTTTATTCAGATATGTCAAGAACCATTATATCATAGATTTATATGTATGTTGACAGGGAAAACCACTTTTATTTGTTTAAATAACAACATAACTTAGCAAGTGAATATATGGATTTGTCTTCGTCATCTTCTCAGGTATATTTCCATGATTCTGCCTTAAACACTATGATGATCCTATCCAACTATTATAGTCAAAATAAACTATCAACAACATAAATAATATGCTACATGAGAGCTACATTACATGAGCTAGATGATTTGAGTAATAACTAATAATAAGCAGACTCTATACTTAAATTTTATAAAGCCATGAGCATTTAAGTCATAACTATGCTACAGAGCAGTAGCCTATCTGCCTATTAATTATATCTCATAAAAACAATATACCTCCACTAATTAATTATACTTGAAGTAACAACTATTGCTTAATTAAGTGTACCATTTCTAATAATGAAATTTTGAAATAATTGGAATCTTCTGTCTAGAGGCAGTTAACAATTATTGTCATTAGCAAGAAAATCAAACATGGCTTCACTAAGCAAACACTTATTCACAAATGATACTGAACCTGAGATTAACTAGAGAGTAGTTTGTAAAGCTCTTTATGAAGGGCCAACTACCAAATATTTTAGACTCTTTGTGCCATATGGTCTGTGTTACAACTACTCAACTCTGTTATTTTAGATCATAAATAGCTGTAGACAATATGTGAAAATAATGATGTTGTTATATTCTAATAAAATTTTATTTAACATGGGATCCTGAGTGCCTCAGTTGGTTAAGCGACTGCCTTCAGCTCAGGTGTCTTGGGATCAAGTAATGCATCAGGCTCCTCCTTCTCCCTCTAATCCTCCCCCCTCTCACGCTCTCTCTCTCTCTCTCTCTCATATAAATAAAATCTTTTAAAAAGTTTATTTAACAAAAAGGGTCATGTGTCTGATTAGTTCTATGATCTGTAGTTTGAAGGATTAAACTACAGAACTCATCTTTTCCGTATTTTAGATTTTCTATGTTCCTGTCTTTCTTAACCAACCTTTAGCTTTGATACTTAAGTTTTAAATACTCTTATCATATACAATGGTATAATAAATTACATTAAAATGTATGTAGCACAGGCTTTCCCTTCCTGTTTATTTATTTATTTTTTTTAAATTTTATTTTTTATAAACATATAATATATTTTTATCCCCAGGGGTACAGGTCTGTGAATCGCCAGGTTTACACACTTCACAGCACTCACTATAGC